>NC_046190.1:13364772-13667803 GCF_011004875.1 Balearica regulorum gibbericeps
ATGCTGCAACTACAGCTGCTAAGAAGTTTCTGACAGCTTCCCCTCAGAAAAAACACCAAGTGAACACGTTTTGCAGAAGCACATTCATTACAGTGAGCCTTCTGCTGAAACGCAAGCCATCCTCCCAGTCCTCGGCCAACTGCCAGGAGAAATCAACTGTCATACGGCACAATGCAAAGTGCATGATGTAGCTAAGTCCTCAGACCTTGAACTATCCAGGCTTTCAACATGCACAGCTCCCAGCCAGCTCTCTCCATCATGCACTTTGCAAAACCTAAGCATGTTAAAGCCTTGAGAGAGTCACATCAGCTGGCCTCTAATCCTGTGCAACCTGGGGAATGGAGACACTGCAAGTCCTCACACAACTGCATGGCAGGGCTTCCCCAGAGCTCAGACTTTCACACAGTAACGCAGAGATATTCCTTCTGCAAAATTAGCATCAACAGCACCATAAAGGATTTCAGAGCAGTCCCTGGAAAGCTTTTTTTAATCTCACATTTATCCCTTCTTTATTAATCGTCTTTATTCTCCCAAACCCTGAAGAATCAAGTCTTCAGGCTCTTTACATCAGAGATTATGCTGGCCATAGTCAGAGCAAGTAGGTAAGACTTGTAAGGAAGATATCCCATTCTTATGCAGACATCTTCACAAACAAAAGAGAGAAGATGAAATACAGAACAGTCCCAAGATGTCAACAGAATGGTTCCTAAAACAGCAAGTTATTCTAACTTCCCTCGAAGCATCAGTTAGTTTAACAGTGATACAAGTAGACAATAAAATCCAGCCCTTAGGATCCCCAGTCACCAAACTCCCCAAACAAAACAAATTCCTTCTTTGCTTATTTTAACTGCAAACATGTTTTAGGTTGGTAGCCCCCAGGAAAAGAAGGTACAGCGCACTCCTGCACTAGCTGTCACACTCCAGAGTGGAAAGTAGTCACACGTTTTGCTAGGGACAACTTTTTCCCCACACCTACATGGCCAGTTAACAAACCAGTTTCCAAACTTGGAGTCAAAGAGGCATTCTCAGCTCTGCCACCTTCAGTTACCATGAAGCACCAACATCAAACTAACAACTCATTTTGCTGATCAGTAGGGTTCCATGAGCAGTTACTGTACCTTGGAAAGCACCATTGTTTGGAAGATCAGTTTGGAAAACACAAAGGCAAGTTGGCTGAACATTACACCAATGTTAATTAGCTAATACAAGAACCTGTTTGACTTCACACTGAGTTAAGGCAAGGTTGCTCCAGCAAAAATCATTTACTCTGTCTCTGCCGAGGGATGGTCGCTCCTTAAATCATTCAAATCTCATTGCAAGGCCACATCTTATAACCCCTAAAGCCTCAATGTTCAATAACCAAAACCTTTGCTAAATCAAAGATCAGGAAAATTGTCTTCCTCTGGGGAACTATTACAGTGAATCAGCAAGAACACAACTATACCACCATCTTCTAGAGCAGAGGAAATCAGAACTATTTGACTAGTGTCCCTGAGACTTTTTTATGCTAAGTGTCTTCTCTTCTTGCAGCTGTTTGATTCCTGGGGGTGCAGTGGAATCCAAATGGTCACAGAGAATTGCCAGATAATGACAATCACAGGCAGTCACCAATTTGTGACAGCATTAATGTCACAAAACTCTTGTTACTGGCAAAGAGGGAAAAAGAAAGCAGCGTTCAGTACTTCATAAAAGTTGTCTCGTTCGAAATTTTGGTTTTATTTTTTAATTGAATCAGAGCATTACATTGCTGCAACCACTGATGTTTAGGAGAGTAATAGAGCCTGGCTCACCAGAAACACCTTAAACAGAGCAATCAAGGAACATTTTGAAAAACCAAAGAAATAAGATTAGTGCCTCCAGAAATCAATCTTCAAACTGCGGCAAGAGAGATATATCAGAATAATGAACCAGCATCACAGCCCTGTATATCAACGTCATCTTGGCACCAAGAACATCACACATGCAGGCAGGCCTTAGATCATTCCCATGCATAAAGGCAGCTGGCAAGAGCCTAGGGACTTGTGAGTGGGCAGGACAGGAGAAGACACAAGTGGTCAGAGAATGTGTGAACTACAGGAAAATTCTGGTTTGGGAGAACGGGAGAGAAGTTCCTCTGACTCACTCTCTGGGATGGGTCTCACTGCGTCAGATATGTCTGGATGAGTGTCCTCATTGCTTTCAGACACTGTGAAGATATGGACCAAGGAGTTTTGGGAGGAAGAAAAAAGGGAAAGCAGCAGGCTGCAAGATGTCAGTTAGCCCAGAGACCCTGAAGCAGGAGGACTGTATTTCTCCCTCTCTACTCCACAACGCCTCCAAAGCTATATCCTCTTCCCCCTTATCCTTCAAAGTATTAAGATGACATCAGTCTAACCGCAGAAGGATCTGAAGCTCTGCTCATTAGAATTATGGTTTCTCAAGAGAGATGAGGCACTGTCATACCACAGGCTAGAATAGCAATGATAGCTTACCGAATACAGGGCTCTATGGTGCTCCATACAAAAACCATTCTTAGCTGGAAGTTAGGTTTGAACCAAAAGTTGACTGACAAAACATTTGCCCCAACTGCGAAACCTTGGTGGTCTTCCACGATCCAGAAGAAGGAGAGCTGTCAGATATGAGACTTCTCCAATCTACCTGCATCCTCTTCTAAGAGGCCCTCTAGCACCCATGTTCTCAGAAGGGCCTTCCCTGGCATCCCAGCACTCTCCCAACAAGCACAATAGTCCGGCCAGCCAGCAAGCCACCTTCCTACAACAAGCAGTTGTTACTCTCCAGTGTTCCTCCTTCCTCTTGGCCCACTACCCTGTGCAGATCCTTTGACGGACAAGTCTGGATCCTGCTCAGAGTAAGGATTCCACTAGGGCAAAATATTTGGTTGAGAATAGGTCATGAACCTCTCATAAGAATACCTGTTCAAAGGAAAGAAGCTGATTCAGTGAATGTCAGCTGTTTCAAAATTCTCACTACTCCCACAGAAACATAAGGAAGGCCACGCTGAGTCAGAAAAAGGTTCCATTTAACCCACTGTCCTGCTTTGCAACAGTGGCCACTAGTAGATACCTAAGGAAGAATGAGGTCGGGCTAAGTACGTATAGCACTAACTCTAATACTCTCACAGTATCTGGCTATTTTCAACTAAAGGGATTCTTTGAGTTCTTCCTGGTGGCTGAGGCTACAACAGACTAGCATGACAATTTACTATAGCCGAACAAAAAAACCCACCAGAGTTTCTACCTGCTCTGGCTTTTTTTCCGAGACCAGAAATGTCATGGGATTTCCTTTACCATTTGCACAGGCCCTGAAGGACAGCTGGCTTATTTGGTAGTATCTCCAGCAAGTAAAGTGGTCTTGCAGCCTTACAAGAGATGGTGTGCTCTGTCCCCATCCTGTCCAAACCAGATAATCTTAACACATTTTACATCTGCATAGATCAGGCATGCCATCTATCTGTAAAAACACCCTGCTGGCTGCCTAGATCACATCTGTTTAAAGATCCATTTGAGCTTTTCCATCTATCTGGTGCTTTGAAATCACAGGGCATAGACAGGCCAATTATAAACAATTAAGTTACCACACGTAAGAAATTACTGTTTCTCAGATGAGCAAAGGTAATTGGCCATATGCACACTCACAGCCTAGTCCTAGTGGCCAAGCAAATTGGTTTAACTTGTATTTTGTGGTAACACATTTTGCTACCTATTTGCAAAGGAGTAAAAGAAAACCACGGTCAACTATCACAGCTCAAGGTGTCAGTGTTACCTGTGATTTAAGAAGATACCCACAAGTAATCAGTCTACCCCCATGGTGAAACCTTTAGAGTTTGTCAGTGTTACTTAGACTCACCTCAGCAAACAACTCACACTTCAGAAACAAAACCAGTAAATTACCTGGGGAAAAAAATAATCACATTTTTGAGGAAAATTACCATAAAACAACTGCACAATACTTGGCTACAAGATGAGAGCAACTAGACAGGAGCAAGTGAAACACCTCCAGAAGTACCGGATTTGCATTATTTTAGGGTCAGCTCTAATCCCAGGAGGGTAAATGGGTCACAGTAATGCATGAGAAGAATCAACTCTACAAAATTCATCACTCAATAACATCCTGCCTTTGGCACACTTCAATCAAGCTGTGATGAGAGATGGGGAAGAGGCAGAGATGCACATGTGGTTGCTATGGAGTTAAAGGCTTGAAGGAGATACAGGGAATCGGCACAACTGCCTAGCATACAGTTAACTCTTAAAGTACCTCTCTCTAAACACCTCCCTGGCCAGCCATATTCATGAATACTCATACTAAGAGAATCCTTTTAAATACCCAAGAGTTCCCATTAAGAGTCAGAGTCCAAGGACCAAAATCCACCAAGGGAGTGCAGATGCTCCACATTAAAAAACAGCTGAGACTGGCAAACAACAGCCAGCTGCTACAGAAGCCAAGTAAGGCTTGAGGGATCAGAGGATGGAGGTGGACATGGATAGAGAGCTATGCTTTGCAGCATATCATGTCTGCCAACTGCCCGTGTAGCTCAATAGTCTGCTCTACCAGGCACAAGGGAGTAAAAGTAATTTGCTAGAGATCCATGCAGAGATTGATTTACCCCAAGACAACCAGCAGGGGCATCACCAAAAAAGTTAAAACATCTGCATTTCAGGTGTCACTCTGAAGTGTCTGAAGTGCACTGAAGTCCTAAGAAGCCCAGGCACATCACTTACTCAGAGACACACATCTTGAATTTTCTGGACTTTTTCTGCCCCGTGGCATCATTCAGCACTGTACGAAAAAGCCACCACACTTGCTGATGTGAGGGCAGAAGAGTCACATCCAGACAAGGATTGGGATGAGGCTGGCATAGGACATGCTACTTACACAGTTTGCTTCCAAGACTAAACAAGGAGAAACTTCTTGGAAGATGATCTCCTGAAGGAAAGATTTTAGGGGTGGGAAAAGGGTTCTGGCAGACCAGGCAGATGAGGGGGAAAAAAAAGCCTGAAAACAGTGCCAGACATGCTGGAGCTGACTGAAGTCATAAAGCACATTTCATGGATAATCCAACCAGCTGCTTCCAGATCACAAGAGGCTGCTGCATTTCCAACTCCCTGCAGAGTTTCCTAGCAGGAGGTATATGTGTGTGTATATATATGTAGATAATCAGCAAAGTTTCTATTTTCTCCTGCCTATTTAAGGCCGTCTTTCAGCGTGCATCCTCCTACACTGCTATTTTTACCTGCTCCTAATCAGTGTGTTCTTAAACATCAAGAGACTCAGAGAGGAGCAGTTCAACTCCTTCAGTGCACAGCCCACAACACACTGAGTAATACCTGAATGGCAGCTCTTCTCCCAGCAGGCAGGACATCGTGCCTTGTAAGAGCACTGGGGAGAGCAGGTGGTCAAGGCCTGGGGGATTTCTTCTCATTCGCAGGATGTTGAGCTTGAACCGTTAGCACCATAAGGAGTCAAGCAGAGAGGACTGGAACCAAAGTCAGAGCTTTAAACTACTAACGTAGTAAATAATAATAGTGACAACCAGAAAAGCTAGGTAAACTTTTTTACTGCATTATTTTCTCCTCCTCTCACCATAAAGCTTTCAGCTTTCACTTTCAATGAATCATGTTTCATTGCCAGACTCAAACATGCCTGATCTATCATAAGCTCTCAGCCTCACAGCAGGCATTAACCTGTGGACAAAATCCCCAAAGGACCAGGGTGCCTCAGGCCTTGCAAGGAGCCCCCAAGATGTACGGTAACAAGGAGCCCGCAAACACCAAGTAGATGGCACCAAAACCCAATGAAAGATGACAGCCCACTGATCAGCAGGCTGCTCTCAGCTCCAGTAAAGGCCTTTATCAAATAGCCAGTAAAGCTGTTTGTTTAAGCGGGGCTTATTGTCAAGTGTGCGACCTCAAGGAAGCGGTGTGTTTGTATGGGCTACAATGGCATCATCTCTACTAGCACAACCCCGATCACACTTTGTGGGACAGACACTACTGTCCTCAAGGCTCAGAGCATTCACATTCTGTGGGGAAGCCTGCCTCCTGCAGTGGGGGACCTTCAACATGTATCATCTTCCAGCCTGAGATAAGGAAGGACTTGAATACTGTCCTGGTTCTGGCTGGGACAGAGGCCTGAGTACAGGCCACAGTTCACTTTCACTTGGAAAGGCACCCAGTACACCTGGAATTGATTGCTCCAGGGGCAGAAACACAGCCCCATCGTTCGCCATGGGCTGATCCAGACTGCACTGGAGCAGGGTGAAGCTCCAAAACACCTGCAATACATCAATGACATCATCATATGGGGCAATACATCAGAAGAAGTTTTTGAGAAAGGGAAGAAAATAATCCAAATCCTTCTGAAAGACAGTTTTGCCATAAAATGGAGTAAAGTCAAGAGCCCTCCACAGGACATCCAGTTTTTAGGAATAAAATGGCAAGATGGGTGTCATCGGATCCCAATGGATGCGATCGACAAAATAGCAGCCATGTCTCCACAAACTAGCAAAAAGGGAAACACAAGCTTTCTTAGGCATTGGGGGTTTCTAGAGGATGCACATTCCAAATTACAGTCTGATTGTAAGCCTCTATCAAGTGACCTGGAAGAAGAATGATTTCAATTGAGGCCCTGAGCAACAACAAGCCTTTGAACAAATTAAACAGGAAATTGGGAAATTGTCCATGCAGTAGCCCTTGGGCCAGTCCAGACAGGACCAGATGTGCAAAATGTGCTCTACACCACAGCTGGGGAGAACGGCCCTATCTGGAGTCTCTGGCAGAAAGCACCAGGGGAGACTCAAGGTCAGCCCCTGGGGTTTTGGAGTTGGGAATACAGAGGATCTGAGGCCTGCTATAGCTATACTCCAACTGAAAAAAAAGAGATACTGGCAGCATATGAAGGAATTCAAGCTGCTTCAGAAGTGATCGGTACTGAAGCACAGTTTCTCCTGTCACCCCGACTGCTGGTGCTGGGCTGGATGTTCAAAGGGAGGGTCCCTTCTACACATCATGCTACATGGAGTAAGCAGGTTGCACTGATCACACAGCAGGCTCGAACAGGAAACCCCAATCACCCAGAAATTCTGGAATTGATCACAGACTGGCCAGAAGGCCAAGATCTCAGAAGGTCACCTGAGGAGAAGGTAATGCATGGTGAAGAGGCCCCACTGTATAATAAACTGCCAGAAAATAAGAAGCAGTATGTCCTGTTCACCAATGTGTACTGCCACATTGCGGGAAAGCATCAGAGGTGAAGGCTGCTGTATGGACTCCTACACAGCAAGTCACAGAAGCTGGTGAAGAAGAAGGTGAATCAAGCCAGTCTGTGGAAGCAAAAGGCATTCAGCTGGCTCTAGATGTTGCTGATCAAGAAAAATGGCCAGTGCTCTATCCCCACACTGACTCATGGAAGGTGGCCAGTGCCCTGTGGGGTGGTTACAGCAATGCCAGTAGAGGAACTAGCAGCACAGAGGCAAACCCACCTGGGCTGCCCCACTGTGGCAAGATATTGCTGCCCGGCTAGAGAAACTGGTTGTAAAAGTACATCACATATTTGCCCATGTACCCAAGAGTCGGGCCACTGAGGAACATCGAAACAACCAGCAGGTGGGTCAGACTGCTAAGATTGCAGTGGCTCAGATCTGGACTGGCAGCATAAGGGTGAATTATTTATAGCTCAGTGGGCCCAAGATACCTCAGGCCATCACGGAAGAGAACCAATATGTAGATCAAGGAGTGGACTTGACCATGGATATTATTGCACAGGTTATCCACAAATGTGAAACATGTGATGCAATCAACCAAGCCAAGCTGTTAAAGGCTCTCTGGTTGGAGATCCAAGCTCTAACAGGCAGAAGAAAGGAAGCATTGAAAGTGGCAGCATAAGCAACCTGCCAACATTTAAAGCCTAAATAAACCAGAATCTCCCAATTGACCATTAACATCTTGGGCTTTCTCTTCTCCTTTCTTCATTTATCAACTGCTAAACCGCTACACAAATAGGCAACCCTCCCCCTTTGTCTCTCTTCATCCATTGTGCAGCCTTACTCTGAAAGCACATTAAATTCTTTCCCAATTTTCAAGGACAGATCTTCCCTTGAAATAGATGAATTGCAAAATCAGGTGAATTAAAGACTGATTTTGCAAGCCATTTCCTCTCCTGCAGTAGCATTTTAAAAAAAAATTAAAATTCCACTAAGGCCAAAAGTACCAAAAGCTCCTAGTGATACGTCAGTAACAAAGAAGCGGCTCCAGTGCCCCAAACCCAGCCACACCAAAAATATTTAAAGGTAGCTCCAATAACTTAAGAAATGTTGCCAGCAGGAACCAGGTAACTGATCAGCCATGAGTACCACATTTGAGAAACACAGCATCTTGGTCTGCATACGAGTGCTCTGAGCAAATCTCAGCTTCCTGTCAACACGTACTATTTAAACCTCTGACATTTTAAAAGTTGACCCTATGGATTGATTGTAGGCAGTTCAATATAAACATTCAGCACATGATACTTGATATTTAAACTTCCTAGCTCAGATTATAAATGTTGACAGATTTATCCATGACTGGAGCCGATTGGAAAGTATCTGTGCTCCCCATTTAAAGTTTCAATATTTTCCCCATTTCTGTAAACATTTATCATATAATTTTAAAAATTGCTCAAAATACTTGAAAGATTTTTTTCCAGCACTGAACAACCAAAAATCAAAGCAATTTCCTAAAAAAAATTTTAAAAAAATCATAGAATACTCTATCATAAAGTCCTTGGATTAGAACTGAAACTTTTCAAGAAATTTTCAATTTTCTTGGAGAACTGATTATGTTGAAAAACATGTCAATAGTAATTTTGTAATCACTCTCCTCTCCCATGAGTCTTATGGAGACTCACAGTATTGATTTTATTCTCCTTTTAAAACTAGAACTACATGCAGTTGAAATCTTTAAGTAAAAATTCTTACTCAATTTAACATTTGCCATAAAACCAGTAAACAATGTGAAATATTAAAAATAATTTTTTAGGACTAATATTTTTCAATAATGCCACCTAAACATGAAAAAAATACTCTTTTGAAAACAAAATCACTTTAGATAATGTATTAATAAAGAATTTCAATAGCTTTTCATTGTGCCTTCCTCCTTTTTTCTTTCTTCTTCGAGCTGCAAAAAAAACACAAGCAATTTTGGGGAAAATACTTTGGCATAAATTTTTAATATGTAGTTTCCTCACAAAATATTCATGCTCCTTACTGCAGTTTACTTCCCTTTGAACATCAACACCAGCAGTCAATAGAACACACCCAGGCTCAACCCAGACAAATTCATTCTGCTTTACTTTGCCCAAAATCCAGTTTGCATTTCTCAGTCAGCTCAGTGATGGACACCAGACTTCCCCCAAGGAAGCTCACGGTCTCCCAGCGCTCTCTTGCCTGAACCAAAATGACGAGACAGTACGCTGTACACTTCAAACTCTGTACAGATTGCACTCAATTAGTATATCAGTGATAGCAGGATGACACCACTGAAAGAGGATGCTTAACTTACAGGGGAATAGCTCAACAGATCAGAAGTAACACGGGGTCAAAGCCACAATCCTCAGGCACCTTTTCATACTTATACTTTGCATTCAGGGCTTGCTGCAGCTATAACACAGATGAAGTGAACTGCACAGGGACAGAGCCATCCCCCAGCACCTTATCCAGATCCGACCCAGTTGGCTAAATCCAAAGTAGGGGCTTGTCCTTCCCCCTCTTCCCAAGCAATTCATGTCTGCAAGCAGACTGTTTTCCCCTCTGTGTTCATATCCTTACAGTCTAAGTAGGGAAAACTAGCAAGCAAGAATCACTTTATTCCATTGCATTCCCAGTAACATGCACATAAATATATAAAAACAAACAAGACATCATCTGGAAATTCAGATAAGATAGGGGATATGTTTGCTGAGACAATCACCACATAAATGCGTTTCACAGCCTAAGACTACAATGAAAGTGAAAACTAAAAAGATGATTCAACACTCATTTATTTTTTTCAGGAAACAAGGCTTCAGACCAAACCTTGGGTGGTCACAACTACATCACAGTCTCTTGCAGTGATAAGTAAAATCTTTCTTCTAGCAAGTGGAAGCAGGCTGCCAATTTCTGGTAGCAAAACATAAGCAACAAGCACCAGAAACAAGTGTGCAAATAAGCAACTGTGAAGTGTTTGCTACCTGGCACAGTTAGAGGGGTCAAGAACAGTGTGTTCACTCAGCTCATCATCTGCTTAGATCCCTCTATTTATAGTCCAGATAGGTTATATACAACTTCTGTGCTTTAAATCCAATTAATATATTTATTACCATCAGTTCCCTCTGACAAAACCCTGCGCAGAAGTGAAAGTTAGTTTACTACAAAGTTTTGTCTCTTTGAGCTGAAGTAGTTTTCTTTCTCACAGTAGATTATCACACTCTGCAAAGCCAATGAGACAAATCCAAGTATCTGTGTAGCCCTTCTGTGCAGTCACTGCGGCATATGTTTGTTACCATCAGAGAAACATCTCTGAGGTTAAACAAGGGCATGAGCTTCAAGATTTCTCCCATGATAATTTGTAGTGAAAGAAGTTTTGTACTCCAGCTTCTCAGTGGATCTTGATGCCTGGCTGCCAATGCAATTAATGGGACCTTGGCACCTAGCAAGCTTAGAGGACCATGACCTCACCATGGAGGAGTATTTAGCCATGCTGACCAAAGGTAGGTCACAGGACCACATTCCTCCCTCAAACATGAAAACTCTTGGGGAAAGATAGTGGCCCAAAGAATGCCTAAAGATAGCATGGCTGACCAAACAGTCCTGCCAGACTGCCTAGGGCCAGTGAGTCCTGATCTGGGCACCACTTTCTGTAGCTCTACTGGACTCAGACCTCACTGTCACTTGGCCTCCCTACTCCCATCTTCCTGCTTGGCTCCCAAGTGTTTCACCTCCCCGAACCACCCAACCACCAGTTTCCTCTCCCTTCCCTTCTCCCCTTGTTGCAGCAGAAGGTGGCAGATAATTGCCAGAGGTCATTAGTATAGGCAGAAACCCTACTTATTTTACACATATACTCACTTGCTCCACACCCCAAGCACTACATTCTTGACTTCCCTTCCTGCAAGGAGATCGTGCCTGGTCTGAGGAGGTAAGGCAAACTCATGTCTGTTTGTGGTCTGCTACTGCTCAGTATTGGGCATTACCAGCCAAGCTCCCTGGGCACACCCCAGCATTCACCTCCACACATCTTCCTGACCTCCAAAATCTGGGATGTGGGGAAGATCTTCCCTCCAGCCAAGATTTTCACCACTACCTTTTTGAAACTACTTCTTTTCAGGAACCCTTCTTTGAACAGCAAAGGGTTCTTCTTTCAGGCCCCAAAGCCTCTGGTTTTCCCAACCTCTCTCATCTACGTGCAGAAGTACAACATACGACCAGCCTCTGTCTCCTGTCTATTAACTGGAGAATTTAGAACATGCAACTTTTGTTCCATTGTTTACAGCCAGCCCTAGCTGTAGCTTGTAAGTAGCAGGCTTGTGCTTGAGAGTTCAAAGGTGCTGTTTTGGACATACATCCCCTTCACCCACCCACAGCTATCTGCTACCTGTCAGCGCGTACAACTGAAGCTATTTTTATCTGCTACTATTGCCCTTACTGTCAGGTCCCTCTTGCTGATGCAATCCCACTGCTTTCTGCTGGCCCCTCACTGAAGGGCCTCGCTGGCCGTTGACAGTAAATCTCTCAAGTATGTTGAACTTCAGAGAAGGAAGAGCCAGTCCCACGCAGACTTGATTCTCGCCAGCTCCCAGGCAAGTTTGAATGTCTCCTCCCTATTCCCATCATTTCATTGCAACTGTAGCTGACAAAGAGACAGGGGACAGACAGCACACCCATAAAGGCTGACACAAACTCTGCCTAGGACGAGCCCTCAATTCCTCCACAGACTCAGCCATTGGAAGATGAAGCCATGATTCCTTGGTGTCTTCTCTGTAGCCAAGGAGCATTCTAAGCAAAGACCCCAAAAATTAATAAAGGATTGGATTTCACTGAGTAGATTTTCTTCAGTGAAACAGCAAGGATGAGTTCCAATTGTGTCTGTTTCCATTAATTCTGGCTCTCCTTCCCCTTTGTCCAGGATACTTAGGAACAGAGAAAAACCGACCTCCAAACTACCAGGCACTCTTCTTCTAACATGGGCAATATACCAGCGCCTAGGAGTTCCTCTGCATCACAGACGGCTTTCAAATACATTAATATAAACAAGGGTAACTGCATCTACATCAGCAGGGTCACTGCAGAGAAAAGATGGTGACCAAGAGTGCAGAGGATGGTGTGCCAGCACACTGAGGCCCATACATAGCTCGAAGTTGTCTGGGAGGTCAAGAGCTGGCATAGGGAAAAGTGCATCTCAGTCAAGAATGACAAAGGCAATGCAAATGATGGATTTGGGCCCTGGGTACTTGGGCTCTTGAAGATATACAGAGAGAAACCTTCCAGAATACTTCCACTCTAAAACATCTTTCTTTCAGAAGAATCCTATCTTTTTCACTCTGCTAAGCCTGATGCTTGCACCACAATTGGATGCACCTTCTCCATATCTGAGCAAGTTCCTATTCTATGAGCAAGCTAATATACGTTCTTGTCTAGGATAGAAATAGCCTTGAATTCACAAGCCTTCCCTAGAGATTGTGTCCTTGAAATGGAAAAATCCCCCTAGAAAGCACCACAGGCTATAGACATTCTTAGGTGTCACAGTTTGAAAATATTCAACTTCACCCTGCTGTCAAGAGCTACCTACAGTACATGAGTCAACAAGAAGTCACCATGAAATGTTGTACTGTGCTCCTGATCAGTTCACAAATGATGAAAAGTGAGCTCAGAATGGTGCCATTCAGACTCCTGCTTCACTGTACCTTTTACTGATGTCTTCCAAAAGTTCCTCTTTTAGTACAAACTGCAGTCCCACAGATCACAGCAAGCACAGAGCAAACCTCTCTGGTACAGAAGGTAAAAAAAAAAAAGATAATTAGATGGTCCAAGAATGAACTCCTCCATCCTTCAGGATCAAAATATGAATGCAGCTGCATCCCTCTTAATGCAAAACTTCTTTTCCAGACTTAGCTGTAGGTGCTTCTTCGTCCCCTGTGGATGAACAGGGAGAAACTTGTCAGCAGGATTTTAGAAACAAGTCTGGACTAATGCCTTCTTTTCCAGTAGATTACCTACAAATAAAGGGCTGTCTGAAAAAGAACATGGAGACTAATGTCCCTCTTAACAAGGTTAAGGTGGTATATTTATTCATGTTAGTATTATTAGCACTTAATACATTTTTATGACTGTTTAATGCTAGATATTATTTTAAGACTAGTTCTTCAGTTTGCATAAACAGAGCTCTGCTGAAAGACTCAAGGGTGTTCTCTAGAACCAAAGAGTAGGAGCAGCATTATCAAATATCAGATGAAAGAAAATACCTAATAAACAAATGTTTTACACATGAATCCCAGGAAATTTGTTAACTGAGCTTATTTTGCCCTTGCTTCCGCTGGTATTGCCCAGTTGTCCTCAGAATTACTCTCTTGACTTCACCAGCTCTGAGAGCTGCACATAAAGTCCAACCTCATCCCATGGCAGTGGTGCAAAAAGCAGTGCAACTGCCTGTCTTCAGATGAAGTTCAGAGTTCCTTCACCCATCACTTCTCTACAACACGTATCCTTTAGCTCCTGAAAAAAGATTCAGTCATTTGGCTCCTAAAGTTAAGATGGTCATCCAAATCTAGGTGGCTTTGGAAACGTCCCAGTTGTTTATTGCAATCTGTTGGATCACCTTAAAGATTTATACTCTAAGACATGCAGTTAGGAGTTGATCCTCAAGATCTGTACTCCATAAAGCCCACAATGTTATTAGCACTTTCCCTTCTTCCTACTTGAATCTCCTTCTCAAAGGGTTTCTAATTTATTATTAAATAGAGTCTATATGTGCATTACATCTGTGGTGGGTTGCCCTTGGTTGGCTGCCAGGTGCCTACCAAACAGCTCTATCACTCCCCTCCTCAGCAGGACAGGGGGAAGAAAATAAGGTGGAAAAAAAACTTATGAGTCAAGATAAAGGCAGTTTACTACAGAAAAGCAAAGGCCACACGTGGAAGCAAAGGAAAACAAACAAAAAATATTCTCTACTTCCCATCAGCAAGCAATCTCCAGCCACTTTCTGGGAAGCAGGGCCTCAGTATGCATAGTGGTTGCTCCGGAAGACAAACACCTTAATAACAAATGCCTTCCCCCACCACCACCTTTCTCTTAGCTCCCTGGGCACCATGTGGAATGAAACAGGTAGGCAGCATCCCTTCCCAAGGTGGGCACTGGGGCCGAACAGGCGGAATCTGCCATCACTCACAGGGCCACGGCCACTAACTGAACTGAGCAGAGCCGCTGGCTGGAAGCCAAACCTTTGACAGATTAGCATCTGTCCTACTAGAAGAAAATCTGGTCCACAGAGATTAAAAGTGCTCTGCCCAGCTTTCTTTGACCATAACCACCAAGGGATGGATGAAGTGGACAAATAAGCCACTTGGCAGTAGAGAAGGCAGCAGTAAGACAAGGGTGTTTTGGTAAAGAAGCAGTGGTCTCGGCCAGCTCCATGCCCAGCTTTCCTGCACACCTTTCCCTTTAACTGCAATCCTTCTGCTACAAGGAATGCATCTTTGCAAAAAGACCTGGCTCTAGCAGAGAGAAATAATCTTTGATGCATTTCTTGGGGGTGATTTGATAACGAGAAGAGAGTTGAGTTAAACAGTGGCAACACCTGACTGTCCTTCCTGCTGGCATGTTGTCTGTTTAATTAATAATAATAATAATAAAAATATTGTTTGAAAAACTATCCAAAAAAGCAAAACAATGCCCACATATCACTCTTTGAATAAAAACAATTTTGAAATCTGATGCTTGTGTAGTTCTGTAGGCACAGTGGATGTTAATAATTCAAGAAAATATTATAGTCATTACTATATTTTGCAATATTACAACAGCGTGCTTTAGCAGAACTCCTCGCCAAATCTCATTGCAACAGCCATTAATAAATAAAATGCAATTCACAGTATTAAATGTGTTGTTTAAAGGCTAAATATTTCATCAGAACTAATTCATTTTAAATAATCAGACTAGGACTCTCCTCCCAGCACCAGGACAAATCTCCAGCTCCATGCACTTTCCACATTTAGAAATGAAATTATGTTTCAAAAAGCAAAGCATAAATTGAATTTGACTGGAACATCTATGCAGCAGCTCTTAGACTACAAGCCCCTGCAGACTGATGGGATCACAACCAAACAGGCCACAAGTCTCACGACTTTGTTATGCTGTTCATGCAACCCAGGAAAATTAAGATTGGAAAAATACAATAGAAAGGTTTGCATTTATTGCCTGCCTTGAGCAGTGGCCAACACCTGATCGTCTGCAGGAAGGAGAAAGAAAAAGCATCTCAGTCCAAACCCCAGCTGCCAATAGCTACAGATAACAGTTCTTATCCAGTGCTTTTCATCAGTCAGTCTCAAAGGGCTTTGCGAAGGAGATCAGTTTCCTCTCACAGGTGTGGAAACTGAGACACAGAGGGAAACAGCTTGTCAGTGGCTAACGTAAAGGCTAAAGGATGAACTCATATGTATTTCCCCATCACACACGAGTAATGCACACGTGAGCTCTACCCCATTGCCTCCAAAGCCACTCATGACTCCATTTCAGTTGCAACTTGGCTGTTCTGGTTTTTTTTACCTCAGAGTCCTTTAAGCAAAATGAAAGCCTTTGCCAAAATATTTTCTTGGATCTCAGAGATGGGACCAAGTGATCTAGATCTGAAGTGCAGCTCCCCTTCCTCTCTCACACACATCAACCTCCCAACCTACCCAGCCATAAACCAGTGAGTTCCTAACCAGGACAAAGCAGAGGGAGTTTGATTTTAGTTTTTGTCAACTGCTATTATTAGAAAAAATTGTTACCAAAAACATATTAAAAGAACCAAAACACCAAAAACACCCCACATACATACTTTTCAGTTTGAATTTTTCAGTTTAAAAACTTCTTCCATTAAAAAAAAAAAAAACCACTCTCTAAAGCAACTGTTACTTTCTGGCCACCTCCAGAACAGCATGTAAGCATCCGCCCTGTGGATTGACAAACAGACATCAGCAAGGTAATTCCTGTAATTAAAACAAAGTAGCACAATCTTACTAGCCGGGCCTGCATCACACACTATAATCTCTATTTTTATCCACGGAGCTCACTGCGTTCCTCCAACAAGAGCATATAAAGACTGTGACCTTCTTTTCACCAACTTTATACCACGACACAGCATAGTGTAGAAAATCAGAGAGGGTAGCATCTTCAAGTGACTTTTAACAGTAAAATAGCAGGCCAGCGTATTTTATATCTCCTAAATTGTGCTGAATTTGCTTTCATAAGTATATAATTATAAATGTTTCATTTTAACCTTTTAAAATCTCAGCTTTTCTATACAAAATATCCTTCGAACATTTCTTTAAAAATTAGGAAGATGTGGGGGTTTTATTTGGTTGGTTATGTTGGTTTTGGTTTTTTTGTTTCTTTTTTGTTTGATTTTTGGGGTTTTTTTAAATCAGAATGAGAGTCTATGCTTGCTCTGAGTGAGAATCTGCGGAGACTTGTCAAGGTGAAGATGAGGGTTAAGGATTAAGCCCAAACTATTTCCCTTCTGTCAACCACCCCACACACACTTGAAAACACCACGCTGAGCAGTAAGTTACTTGCCGAGCTCTGTGTACTATGTATGCTTGATTCCAGATAGATGCTAAATACACCAGATACAGCTGTGCTACAGAGCAATGTCAGGTATGTGACATTGGGAATAGATGGACTTCTGGTCTCATCCAGCACATCTGATCTTATGTTCCCGGGCACATATCCAAAACCCATTAAACTCAATAGAAATGCAAAGAATTCACTGGCTTTGAGTCAGATCTTGTATGACAACGGACAGGAACAGCTAGAGATATTTAACCTGTCAAGGAGAAGAGTTAATGGGAACTTGCTCTAATAAATACACCACCTTTACTGCACTGTCTATTTGTGCTTTAAGCCATTCAGCCTCAAGAGCTAAGGAGCCTTAATGCCTGAGACAAACCCCAGATGATTTCTCTAGGCTTTCACCAAGACCCTATAAAGCACAGGTTGCTCTCCCCAGATGAGCCAACAAGACTTGAGCTAGTGGGGAACCTGAACCCAGGACCAGCATAGCACTGCCAACATGGGAACTTGGAAAAGTGATTCAGAGCTCAGGCAATGAGCAAAGCAGCACCACAAGCCAGGATGGTTTCCACCAAGGCAGTAAAGAAGCCTCATTTTTGTTTGACATGCTGTTTGGACACTGCTTGGTGGAACTTTGCAATTGAAGCCCTCATTATCATTAAAAGTTACTTCTGAAGGGCTGTACTCCTGGATTGCTCAACCCCTTCAAGAGACAACCCTCTGCTTCACCACACAGCTCAAATGGCTTGTAACATTTGGTAATTTATCATAGCATTAATACTCTTCTGGTTGCTTTCTGTTATGAAACACAGGTTGAAGCACAGCCATGCAGATGGAAGAGGCTTCCAAATTCCATCCTGCTCAAGCCTGCCAGCAGTCAGAGAAGGGAAGGCACATGGGTCTAATTCTCATCTTAATGACACTCCGTCAGTGTATCACCACCAACTTGGAAGGTATTATAGCTGCCCTACTCCAGCAAGAGGATGAAAAATAAGCCATTGAAATACTGCTGACAGAAGCCATTTCTTCATCAAGTTAGGGTCCTTATCAAGGCAAGTGTTTTTTACAATACAAAGGATTTAAACCAAGAACAGCAGTTTCATTAAAAAGAGGGAGCAAAAGAGAGACCAAAGGGTTCCAGTGACAAGTTACTCCAAGCAGATGTGTGAGGATCCAGAAAAGCATTTCCAGTCTGGCAAAGGGATCACTCACAGCACTTAGGCTGTCTGGCCAAGTCTGCGTACTATTTATCTACCCAGCCAAAAAAAAAAAAAAAAAAAAAAATATTCCTCATAGCAGCCATTTCTCCAGCAAGCACAGAACAGTCTGCAATCCCAGCTCAAGGCTACGGTATAGCACATTTTTTAAAAGTCTGTTGTTCTAGTTTATTACAAACCATTCCTCCCCTCTAACTTCCATTCAGGAACGTGGCTGCGACCTCTCAAAACAGCCCCTCATAAGCAGTGAAGATATTTAGCAAAGCGGCGAACAGAGTACACAGTTGCCTGAAAGACTTTGAGAGACACCATGTGCACTAGGAATGGACACTTGTCTTTTCCCCAAATCAACACACTAGCATTTAGAATATATTTTCACACTGAGGTGAAAATACAGAGAACAGAGATGTGGCAAGTCCATCTCAGCAGTTATCACTGAAATCATTGGTAGCCAACGAACATCAATGTTTGCATTGCTAATGCCGCCAACACAGGCGCATGCTAGTGCACTCCAGCAAATTTGCACTTGAAATCCAAGCTTCCCACCAATGCAAGACAGGGAGAGTGATACTTGCCCACACTGTGGCAATACCTCAATCTTCCTCCCTCAAGTTGTAGACTTAGTCATTTTCCCCACAATCAGGCAACTAACTTGCACTGTCCCAAGCTCAGGACAATGGAAAAGAAGGCCTAAGAAGAATGAAAAAAAAAAAGGGGGGGGGGGGGGGGGGGGGCACAGAGCCAAGGAGATAAATAACAACCCACACTGTTAAAACTAAGGCTGCACACAGAAATATTCACATTAGGGTCCTGTTCGCACTACTATAAATTGAGCTCTATTGGAGCAACACCAGCATAAAATCGCCATAAATCAGAGTGGATTGTGGACCATGAACATCAGCTGAACAGCATCCCTTGAAAAGGTAATATGTATTTATTGACATCCTTCCTTTCCCTTCAGTTAATGGCAGGACAGACCATTTAACCAGTGGTCTAAAGCTTTAGCTTCTGTGACAGCAGTTTATGCACCCTGGCAGGTGAGAATGACCCATTCAACTCTATGGACCTAAGTAAGTAGGAGAAAAGCCTCCTGACAGCACTTCTCTGCCCAGTTCTTGTCTGAGACACCTCCAAACATCATTCAGCCATGGAACATCTAACCTGAACTGTCCATGTCCCAGGCACTTGCACACTGACTCCAAATAATCGTTTTCCTCCCTTTTCTCCCAGTGCAGATTAGACTTTGCCACAAAGCAGCACAGCATCAAAATACTGCTTAAGTTCCCAGTAGTTGTGCATGCCTTGCTCAGGGGACTTTTTTTTTTTTTTTTTCTCTCCTTCTGGTGCTAATTCCTTCTATTAGCTTTGTTCTCTGTCCCTGCCCTGGGCAGGAGCTGCCATGGCAAAAGGGCACACAAGGAAAATGCATCAGTTCAAGTCAAGCACAAGCCAGCCCCTAAAGGGAGACCATTTAAATAAAGAATGAACCTGAAACAGCTACCAGCTTCCTTGTAGCCAGCACTGTCTGTCAGCACGACTTCACCACAGCAGACCATCATGCAGGAGCAAAACATCTTCTGGCCCCACATTCAGGAGGGAAAAAGTGAGCAAAAACCAACCAGAGTGCCAGCCCAGAGACTAGCACAGGCCAGTGTTCAGAAAGACAGAAACAACAGAAAAGGCCACATCTTCCCCATCACAACTGATCACCTGCGGTCTGTAGGAACAGCCTGGCTGGGAGTGCTCACGCTGCCTCTTCTTCAGGGAGTTCAAATTCCATATATGCAGGCAAAAACAAAGAGCAAGGTTATGCCATCCCTATTATATACAGCATCCTTTAAAGACACAAGATTTGGGCAAGGTGCTGTACATACAACTTGGTTTTTAAAAAAAAAAAAAAAGCTATTTTTGGTCCCAAACGTTTACCATTCGGTTTACTACTTTTCTCTCAAAACCCTACAACTCCACAGGCATTTTCTGAAAAAAATGCTATTAGCTCAGGACAGAAAAGGTTGCAAGGACAGACCCCAACTAATCACCGGTTCTTTTCCACCTTGCTACCATTCCCTCCCATCTCCTGATCAGTTAGATCTGCAGATGAGAGCAGAGCAGAACTGAACCCAGGGAGGACACCTGCTTTATGAGAGCTCCAAATTCAGCACAGGAACAACCACATTCAACCTAAGGAACTCGGTGTATAACTGAGGGCTGCCAAGATCCAACCATGCCAGGCAGGCACAGAAAAACCCTTCACGCCTGACTGATACCAGAGGCCCACTGCCACTGTCCAAAGGCCACAGCAAGGGAAGCAGAAGGAAGAGACCTGCAATCCCAAAGGGACACGAACTACAGCAGGAGGATGGAGAGAGGGAACGGAGGAAAAGCAGGCGGAATCAGACTATGATCCCAAATCACCTCTGTACACGGTACTTACGTTTTATCTAGTTAAATAGTTATATACCTAGTCCTATAGTTATCAGGTCATATATCCTTACATACATGTAAACACAGGCATAGTATCTTCTACATTTCTAAACCACAATTTTTTTATAAGCAGTGATTGAAAGGGGATTTTTAAAAATGTAAAAAGCCCAGGAAGCTCCACTGTCCCTTCCCATCCTCCTCTCAAGTGCCCACATATGGTTCCTTTTGATAAACACAGGTATAGCAAGTTTTGCACTGATAAACCTGTTAGCTAGCAAGGGCAATAAATGTTACAGACAACTCTCATAGGTGGGAACGCATAGCGTTAGACAAGGTGTTTCCCCATTGTCGTGGCTCAGCCCCAGCCGCAGCTGAGCACCACGCACCGCTCGCTCAGCCCTCCCCGGCGGGATGGGGAGCAGAATGGGAAAACAAAGGCAAAGCCTCGCGGGTCCCGTGGGGTAAGGACAGGTTACTGGGACGGCCAGGGAGAGGGAAACATCAGTGCTGGTAACGGAACGTTCACAGCGGGGGACAACAGAAAGCAATTTACCGACCCGATGACCGACCGGACGCCCAGCCCGTCCCGGAGCCGCGCCGAACCCGCCCCTGCCCGACCAGCCCCCTTTGATGGGGAGCATGACGTCACATGGTACGGAATAGCCCCTGGCCAGCCCGGCTCACCTGTGCTGGCTCCTTGTGAAATTAACTCTATCCTAGCCAGAACCAGGACACCCATGAGCTGTGAAACAGAAACAAAAGCACTGCATGTTTTCACACACGTATCAACCCTCTGCTGTGTCTTCACATGTTCCATGGGTCAGCTCTTGCCTCTCACCCCTGTCTCCACTAGGATGGGCACATGAAGGATCTCTGCAGCTCATTCAGGCCCCAGTCTGAGAACAGCCTCCACTAGTCAGTGCTTGTCATGACTGTTAACCTTTGTCTTTGGAGATGAGAATCTCCCATTTTACAGAAGACATAACATTCTCAAGTGATCCAGTATTTTATCTTACCATCTAACATTTTATTTCATTCTTCAGTGCTGGAGTTAGACCTGCCTCTTTCCCCTTTCTGTGAGTTTTCACTAAGACACCTTCTCCCCAATCCAGTTTATTGCATGTTTCCAGTAGCACTACAGGAAGGACAAATACAATAATAAAAAAAAAAATTAAAAAAAAAACCCACACGAAAAGCTAAGAGCCACCAGAACAAAACCTCAGCACAACTCAGAAAGGCAGGCTTTGTTACATGTAGCATGTGAGGTAGGAACAAGTAATGAACATAATCTCAAATTAATTAAAATCAAGGGAGGATAGAATTGAGCCTACAAGAAAGAGATGCAGTACAAGCAAACTGAGAATGCTACACTGCCAGCGATGTTGCCTTTTGATTAAAGGAACAGAGTTCCCAGGCTGGCAAAAAACAGTGGTGAACAATATTAATTAAGTAAATTACAGCCTCCTCAGTGCTGATGCTGTAGCTGTGTTTTAGATTGCCTTCAAAAAGAAGCAAAGTTTCAACTGTGGACACAACAGACCGTGCTGTCTGAGTTAGCACGGGAGGGATAACTTTGGAATCTGTTGACCAATTTGAACTGAATTCAACAGGGGAAAAAACATCATAGAGATACAGAGTTCCTCTAAGTTCAGCTGAGTGAAAAAGCAAGTTCCAAAATAATATCTGGCCTGAACCATAAGCCACCCAGTGTCCATTCACATCGCTGCCAGGGCTCCAGCAGAGCAATGTAGTGGCCACAGCCAGCCCTCCAGCACACCCATAATGCTCAGCCAAGTGCACCATGTGCCTCTATTTACTCCTCTAAATGGGCAGCAAAATAAGAGATCATGACAGAGATGAAAGAAAACACTGAGAGATAGAAGAGTTCTGAAAGGGCAAGCAGTTAATTGATAAGTGATGGCTAACTTCTGCTGCTTAACAAAATGACCAGGCATTTTACTCATTTTCTGATCCTTCAGAGAACAGACGGCTCTCACAGGCCAGATGACTAAGTGTTCCATGCGGCTACTGGGGCAGAGCCTCAAAAACACTCAGCAGAAAGTGTTTTATAATCCTAGGGTGCCCTGGCCAGATCTTTCTCTGCCATATTCCATATCCCATGCTTTTCTGAAATCCCTTCTGTTTAAGGCTCAGCTACCCAGAAAAGTCTGCCCGTTGATAGTTGAACCACCTCTATTACATCTCTCCAACACCTGATACAGACACTGTGACTGCATGGGGCTTTCTCCTGGTGTTGCCAAAGTACACTTGGATAAAGATTCTCTCTCTTCTGAAATAACTGTTCTCTCAAGTAACGTGGCTATCATATTGGTTTGCAATCTCTCCGTCTCATAGGCAAGCCTTTTTTCAGGCCAGATGGCAAATGCGGTTCTCAGAGACCTCCTGCCTGATACGCAGGTCTGCCTGCCTTCTCTCCCACAACACACTGTCAGCAAGGCTTCCCATGCACAAGGTCACCGTGCTCCTTTACATGCAGGCTCACCAGTCTTGAGTCTTGCACCAACCTTCTGATACCCAAACAGAAGCAAAACCCTGTCCCACTGCAGACACAGAGTTCATGCCAGTTCAGAAAGTAGGTCTGTCTAAGAGTGCAGGGCCACAGCCCCAGATACCTTTCTGCAACCCCCATCCACTCTCCCACTATAGTGTCAAATGCTACCAACATTTTGCTGATTGGGAACAAAGCTAGAAAGACACCATGGGTGGCACAACAAGGACTTCACCCTTCACATACTGCCCCAGTCCTCCTGACATGGGGAGACCCAGTCCAGGCCCCATCCAAGAGGGAAGGAGGAAGATTTAATTGCCCTGGCTCACTCAGGAATCCTTCACCTGTACCTAGTGTGGGCAGAGACTTTTCCCCTTGGGTTGTGAAGTGTAATACAAAGGGTAGGGAAGCCATCTTAATAATTCCAAAAGCTAACAAGACCCTTGAACTTTGCATCCTACTACATTATCCCATGACAAGATTGCACAAACAGGCACACAGACCTACATGTGCTCTGCTATGACTATCATCCTAAATTATTCCAACCCATTACAAACAAACCACATAATTCAGAACCAGCTCCCAACCACCTCAGCAGACAGATGTGACTCCTCTCCTGTCTCTGTATTTCCAATAGAAGCCCAAATTCAAGGCTCCCACAGTTTCAGCACGTCAATTCTCATCCAAAGGAGCTGTGATTTGAAATAACTCAATCTGAGAAGCCATGCTGTTAAAGGGATCAGAACAGCAAAGATGCTCTTAAATCACTTTCAGCC
The DNA here is from genome assembly GCF_011004875.1 of Balearica regulorum gibbericeps. Taxonomy (NCBI): domain Eukaryota; kingdom Metazoa; phylum Chordata; class Aves; order Gruiformes; family Gruidae; genus Balearica; species Balearica regulorum. The sequence goes on from NC_046190.1 coordinate 13,388,473, forward strand.
AGAACTTTGCAGTGCTTTAACTTGATCAACCTGTTAATGATTTTAGATGAGTGCTTTCTATTTTTCTATTATTAATGAAAGTCCTGTTCTTCCTCCTCCTCCTCTTCTCACCTATTTTTCCTCTCTTTCATGCAATCTCTTCTAAAAAGAAAATACACCCAGCATCTGAGCTATGGTAAATGAAGTAAAACAAGTCCTTTGTCATTAAGAAGCCACATCAATAAGGGACAGGAGTCAGAAAACTTGCCTTCCAACTTTAGCTCTGGTCAGCAGCACAACCTGAATCACATCCCTGCTCTCTTGCATTTTTCTCAAAAAAAAAAAAAAAGAGTGACTAATACTACTGACCTTCCTTTTAGCGACCTTTGAAATACACAGCTGAAGTAGGCAGCGTAAGAGCTTTATAAGTACAATCATGTCTGTCACCCTGTAAGCACAAAATTGGCAGGGTTTGGTGGTAAAGGACAGAAAGCCTGGAACAGAGAAATGCCCACAAATACACAGTCACTCACCTTGCTACCTTGTGCAGAAAAAATTCCACCCCAGCCCTCTGGCAGAGGCAAGTAAGGAGTGCAGACAGGCACCTGGTGTGCCTGCACCTGATGGTACTGATCACAGCCGGGGGAGATTTTCCAATCAGGCACAAACAGCAGGGAAAGGCTAACAACCAATTAGAGCTCCCACTCCTTCCCCTCTGCACCCATGAGGTCCTAAAGCACTTTTGGCAAGAGCTAAATTATCATGTTTTATACATTCTCTTTCACCGAACAGCTTTTGCAGATATCCATCCATTTTAAGCCTCAGCAACAGCCCTGCATGTGAGTTAACTCTTCCCTGTAAATAGGGAAGGCAAAGCATGGGGCAATGCACACCCCATTAGGCACAATGCCAAGTCCAAAAATCATGAAGACAACCAGTATGCTCAGCCTGCTCTCCTCTAGCACCCCAAGAAGGCACATCTGAACTCAACACGTGCTTTTCTCTCTCCCTTGAAAGTCAGCCAGTTCTGTGCTCAAGCCTTCTGCTCCACTAACCCCTCACTGGAGTCCTCTACCAAATCCCCACAAGGGGCTCAACACATTTCCAGAGTGTATCAGCAGCATCACTGTCCGCTGAAAATGCACCAGCAGTACCCACTTGTTAGAGACTGGAGTAGTATCTGAAGCAGTGCCAAAGTAGTTGCTTTTAGGATACCAAGGCCTTTAGCCCATCACTGACCTCAGTGATTTGCTATGGCTTAGTCCTAGTTTTTCCAAGCCCCAAACATCCAGTTTAGTCCCAAGGACACCAGTAAGTGCAACCACTTTTCCCAGGAAGAAATGCCATTTTGTCCCACCATGCAGTGGCTGGGATGAATTCCAGTCCCTTCTGTCCCCCCACACTCACAAGAAAGAAAAGGAGAGAGGAACAAAAACACTAAGACTTGTGCAACATCCTCACATTGGTCAAAATACTGTGGAGTCCCAAGTGGCAGGGACCTGTCAGGATATGCGCATCCTCTGCAGATCAGGCATGATGGAGAGACGCAATGGAGCGCAACTCCTCTGCCCTCACCTACCAGCTCTAACTGGTGTAAGAGAGAGAGAAGATCAGCAGCAGAGGGGGTCTATCAACAGCTATCCTCAGGGCTAGTCCCCGGGACAAAACGGGCATGGTAGTTGAGGGGATGGAGAGTACACACTGCTTCAGTCAGGAGCAGCCAGGATTCAGATTGCTGCTTCCTGGCACTGTGAGGGTTAACAGCACCCCTTCTCCCAACCCAGCAGCACTGCCGGCAGCTGCTGGCGGGATGCCGATGGTTTTAGAAGCACAAGACTCAGGCTGGAGGGGACCGGAACAGATGACAGACCCCGGCATTGGGACTCCCATTTTTCAGGAAAAAGCCTGGCACAAAAGGGAGGTAGCATCAGCTACGGGGCGGGGGGGGGTGCGAAATGCTTTACCACAGCCTAGTGCACGCTAAGACTATTTTCCTCTCTCGCAGAGGGAACCCCAGACAGCAGGAGTTTCACAGAGTCAATGACTCCAAGTGGGTTTTCATTTCAATATTTCAGCAGCGCCTGCCTTTCCAGCGTGCATTTCCCAGGCCCCAGCTCCCCTCCCCACCCGCTGCAGTATTTTCCTTCCTTTAGCAAATGCCCACGCTCCCTCTAGCGCCCAGCTCTGCTTTTCACATACCAGCAACCCGGCACCCTTTCCTACAGCCTGCACCCCAGGGTGTCCAAGTCACGCTGGAGCTAATTAAAAGTGATGCTATTTTGGGCACAGAGGCCCCGTAGTGCTCTGCAGATCTGCCTGGCTAGCGTTTGCGTCGCATATCTGAATACGAAAGGGAGAAAACAGAGTGACAGCCTGTGTCAGGGATCCTCCTTGAACAAGAGGGCTTTGCCGCTCATTTCAGTGGGAGAGCAATCAGGTCTCCTTCAGGACTGAGAGGGAGGAAAAAAAAGAAAGGTTTGATTATTCAGCATCAATCTTTTCTGATTTGTATTGTACGCTGGGACTCTGCTGGCCATGAGTCAGTCATTAACTCTAACATTTCTATAGCAGGTTATTTATCAAATATGTTTAACACCCACACAGCCACACTCTTCAAACATGCATCAAACTTTATTCAGTTCCCTCAGTCTCACCCATAAAGACAGGAAAGGAAATACTGCCATGCCGTTCTTTTTGCACGGAGGAAAAGTTAACAACGATGCTGCCGTTTTCCCTGGACATTAAGGAGAATTTAGGATTTGGGAATTTGTTTGCCTTGGATTCCTGCTGGGAGATTAAGCAAACCAAGAAACTTGCATGCAAAGGTGTGGCTTCAGCAAAGCAGTATTTTCCAACTAAGGGTTATTTCAGCTCAAAATCCCTGTCATGCTCTGCCAAGTACGTGACCAGTTCAGTTTCCAGCATGGCTTACAGCGTAGGTCAAACTCTCACCTCCCAGATCCAAGCAAGAGAGAGGGAAGGGCTGTGCACAAGAGAGAAGGAAGCTCATCCACCTACAGTCCTGTGGCTGTAATTCAGAGAATGAAGAGCCCACAGGTCTCCTTGCAGTACTGCCCCATGTTTCCTCATCTCTGTACTCATTTTTCATTCTTACTTTACACTTTTTACTGCTGTAGGATATTGCAGGTTGAATTCTCAACTACAGTAAACTGGCCTAGATCAATCCTACATCAATTAACACTAAGGATTCAACCAGGTACTTTCATGCTTTGGGGGTTTTCTGCATTTACAGCATTCAATGCTTTGCAAGGAACACGTCATTTAATTTACTATCTTGATGAGAGGCAGGTTCGACTCCACACCTTCAAACACAGATTCTCACTGGAAGCTAAACTTGACCAGATCCTGGTTAAACCCAAGCGTTAAATCCATAACTGAAAGGTTTCCTTGCAATTGTCCTGGAACCAATCCCAACCATGAGCTCAGGCTTGTCCTTCAATCCTGAAACTAATCTGGATTTGTAAGAGAGTACTGCACCTGCTAAGCAGGTACTGCTCTCCTCCATTCTACCTACAGACATCCAGGGAGCCTAAGGAGCATGACGCTATGGTATGACTTAAGTATATTCTTGGGTGTTTGAAAGACTGGCTTCCAGTATCCTTTAGTACAACCAACACTGAAGGTCTTTGGTCCTTAAGCTGTGCTTTGTCCGTTAGATGACAACTGCTTTCATATTTTTTCTAAAATCTCTTCTACGAATCCAGCTATAAATTTGGAAACTCTTAGAAAGCTTCACCTTCCCACAGCCTTGCATTTAAGAAAATATTTGTCTCATCTCACCTCCCTTTTGAGAAAAATTTCTCCTGCCTAACATCAATTATCTGCTCAAACCCATTCTCAGAATACTTTGTCATCTAATTGGATGAATGTTTTCCATTAAAAAATTAATTAAAGAATCACATAGCTGTTTCTGTTTGCATTTAAATCACTGTGAAAGCTTAGCCACAAATCCTAGGCCTCATCCCTGAGCATGAAAATGTCTGAGTATTGAGGCCTGAAGGGGAAACTGCTGGTAGGCACCTAGAACAGGAGCAGTTCTGTTACGGAGCTCTGGGCTACGAGAACATCGGCAGCTTGCTGGGCTAGGCAGGGTAATGGCCCGGGGAATCTGCCAGCTTCATGGGATCCACAAGCAACATCAAGGCAAATCCACTGGACATGGACCTGATTTTGCAATGAAAACAGTCTGGAGGCAAAAAATATTTTCCAGATGCTTTCTTCCTGCTCTACTTACTGTGATGGTTTTGGCTGGGATAGCGTTAATTTTCTTCATAGTAGCTGGTACGGAGGTACGCTTTGGACTTGTGCTGAAAACAGTGTTGATGACACAGGATGTTTTTGTTACTGCTGAGCAGTGCTTACACAGAGCCAAGGCCTTTGCTGCTTCTCACACCACCCCACCAGTGAGTAGCTGGGGGTGCACAAGGAGTTGGGAGGGGACACAGCTGGGACAGCTGACACCAACTGACCACAGGGATATTCCATACCATATGACATCATGCTCAGCATATAAAGCTGGGGGAAGAAGAAGAAAGAGGGGGATGTTTGGAGTGATGGGGTTTGTCTTCCCCTGTAACCGTTACGTGTGATGGAGCCCTGCTTTCCTGGAGATGGCTGAACACCTGTCTGCCCATGGGAAGTGGGGAATGAATTCCTGGTTTTGCTTTGCTTGTGTGCACCGCTTTTGCTTTACCTACTAAACTGTCTTTATCTCAGCCCACAAGTTTTCTCACTTTTACTCTTCTGATTCTCTCCCTGATCCCACCAGGGGGGAGTGAGCGAGCAGCTCATTCGTGGGGCTTAGTTGCCAGCTGGGGTTAAATCATAACACGGTTCAATACAACCATAAAAGCAATTGCCATGCAAGAGTTTCGTTTTTATTTCCCCATCTTCTATTTGAATATTAATTGGCAAAGTCCTGGAGAAGGACTTCAGTGGCAAACTTCATTACTAAAGGTAGTGGAGAAGTGGAAATGCATCAAGACATTGTGACACAGCCGACCTACCTTCAGTGGCAATGAGACCGCAATGTAGCCAAAAGCCATTTGAGAAAGCAACAGTCTAGAATAGCAATTAAAATATCTACCAAATGGTGTGCAATTAATATGATTGCTCTGTCACCATCTTGCACTCTAGGAGTAAACATTTTAAACCAAAATCCAACTGGACTGTTGGAGCAGTTACCTACGGCTGACAACTAAATGCAGTATTGCCTGCCTAAAGCTTCATTTTCTCCCCTTCCTCCCTTCCAAGCATAGCAGTCTATTTGGAATTGCAAATATTGCCCACCTCATTCTGCCCATCACACACTGGATTGCTAGGCATCTTAATGAAAAACTACCTGGCACACAGCAACCCCATCAGACTCCCCAGCTTGTAATTCGCCATGGGAGTGAGTAATGTCTCAGCATCAAACCACCACTACATTAGCAGATCACACCAGAACACTGCCAACAGCATTCAGAAGAATCATTCCCGGAAGAGACAGGCTTCACTGTGAGAACTTGTATAACCTGGTTTTCACTGCCAGCCCTCAGAGCTTGCACAGGGTAAAGCAATAGGATCAGTGGTAGCAGGAGGAAAAGAATCACAGAAGCCCATTCAGAGCAGGGTTGTCACCATCAGATCATGTCTATGTGAAAATCTCCAAAGACAGAGATTCCCAAAACTTTCTGATGCCTTGCTGCACTACTTTGAGAAGAAACTGTTCCTAATGTCCAATCTGACATATGTTGTGGCTGTTGCCACATGTATTCTTCAACCGATAAGATAAGCTGCATTTTCTTCCTAACTCTACTTCAGGTGGCTGTAGGCTACTGTAGTACTATTACCCTCCTCTCTACCAGTCTTCTCCCAAAGACATCTCACATTCCCAGTCTTGCAGTGAATCTTGCTACCCTGCTAACTCTAGAGACAATGGCCACAGGCTGACCAGACCTCTGGACAAAACAGTGTAGCTTGTCTGACAAGATAAACCAAGTCCCCAGTCCAGACTCTCACCAGTTCTCATCCTGCCTTGCCCCGCTTTCAGAGCCTGGATCATGCTACAAGCATCAATGGAGCTGTGTGGTCTGCACAAGTAGCAGCTGTATCACTCAGGCACACTATACTTCTGCAGGTTTATCTTCTGCACTGCGCTGCAATAAAAATATGCACTGCTGACATTTTTCCTATAGCATGAAAAATCCAACCCCTAGGTCATATAGGAACTTGGTCTGGGTGAAGCAACCTGCAATATTGGACATGCCTTAGACAAATGCCCTTTCCTGCTCTTACTGTGGCATTATAATGCGTTTCCTCATCTTTATGTCTGAAGTTTGCCTCTGGTTACTAGAAAGGCAAGGGCACGTATACACGGGATAGCTAAAGCACACTATGATCACAAGCTGAGGTCTCGCCATAGACAATGGATTGAAAATCTCTTCTAGAGGTTAAAAGAAAGCTAAAAATGTGTATCTTTGCTTCTTATATTGCAAAAAACCCCACCCACAACACCACACAATTTGTAGCACTTCCATCATGGAAAAAGCATGGACAGAATTAAGTACTTCCTATAAGCAGCTACATTCATCAGAGTGACAACTCTGAAACCTAATGACAACAGTCCCCATTTACCATTCCACTAGTGATCATATCAGGAGAGAAATCTGAGTGAGTGTGTTTTATCCACCGTAGATTGTTGAAATCTCTTGAAAAAACTATTGTCAAGAAACAAGATAGCGAGATTTAAAGTTGTAACAGCATTAAAGGTGCTGCTACTTATTTTCACAGGTCCTTATCCTAGAAATCAGGGAGAGGGGATGGAAGAAAAGATAATCTGAGGAATCAGATCATCTTCACAGGAAGGCTGGAGAGAGCATCTGGTGAGCAGAACAAGGAAAAATTTCATGCAATAACATAACCATCTAGAGAAAGGGAAAACAAGTGTAGAGGATACAACTGCTCACCGAAAGACACATTTGTACGCAGCTTGTGTTCAGAGAGGAATGGCTTTGAAAAAAGAATGGTTTGCAGATCTGCTGGGAATAATAGCAGTTTTCGCTAAAAATTCTCCTTCCTTCAGAAAGGCCTTAGCAAGAAGACATTTTATCTGATCTCTTCCAGGTCCCTCAAGAGCTTCAGTGACCTCTCTCAGTAAATGCTTCTATTAGGGCAGGCTGATACTTGAAGCCCAAGTACAAGTCCCCTTTTTATGATATCAGACCCACTGAAATAAGCCAAGTCCCCCTTCCCAAGAACAGAGAGAAGAGAAACCTCATTTCTACACAGAATAGTATTTTTGCATTTTCCTAACAATTTCTACTTGAAGATCTTCAGGTATTGTACAGAACAGAAATGAATTCTGCTCCACACCACCACTTTGTGGTAGCTAAGCAGTACTATCCTCATTTAACATGGAAGAGGAGATCCAGAGAGGTTAATTGTCTTTCCTAAGGTCACAGAAAAAGCCTCTGGGCAGGACAAAGCAAAGAACCCAAAATTCCCACATCTTACCAGCCTTTTGCCTCTATCCTAATCCTGACATCACTATCTGCAAATGCAGAAAACAAAAGTTTGTTGCCTGGAAGGGATTATTTTTTAATAAGTTAAACTGAGATTTGAGAAACATGGGAGAAAAGGGGGATTTGCTTTTAAAGTAATTTAAAAAAACACAGGAGGTTTTTAACATTCTAGGTAACTGGGCATGCAGCAGCTGCAAAGATCTCCCTTTTGTTGAGTGTCTGTAGATCTATACATGCCAGTAAAAAAACGTTTTTTTTTTTTCTTTATTACCATGCTTTCCTGTTCTTTGCAAATCCATCCAGTTTATAGGAATCCCCCACGACTAATGCCTGATTTGAAATATGCTTCATTACATGAAACTTGATTGATCATGTTTTTAATAAATCATAAGAGACAAAAGCTTAAGTTTTGAAGTCTGTTCAAGTAACAGGGAATTGGTAAAAGCAGGCTGTATACCTCTTTACTGCTTTGGTAGCCTGAAAACAGTAACATACAGACATGTCCTACCTGCTCTCCCAGGTCATCTAGCGTAATCATGATACGTGAGTTAATATCTTTTGTCCATTTTCAATACACCTTCCTGCTGCTTTACGTCTACTGTGACCTAAGAAGATATATGCTTTAAGGTGAGAGACTGGGAACCAATGTGGCTGGCAAAAGAAGCCACAGTTTCCCTGAGTGACCTTGGGCAAATCGCTTGACAATCCTGTGCCACAGCCAACCCAAGAGTAGAATTAGGTAAAAACTGGACTGCAGCAGAAAAAGAGGCATTGGATTCAGCCTTCTCTGCTAATAAATGAAAGGACCCGGGTTCAAGCATTTAACTCTCCCTCTACGCTATTTAAAAAAATTTCCACTTAATCACTAAATGCAATGTGTTTTCTCCAAGAGACAGGAGAGAAAAAGTCTCCAGATGCTAAACCTCATATTAGAAAAATCACGAAAAGATAACACTAGTATTTATTAACATGCTTGCTATTCCTTCCTACAAACACCACACTGGCAATAAACACCGGGCTTTTGCTTGTGCTTTTGAGTTGGAAGCTTTCAATGCATAGTATCTTGAGGTGCAAAATCTTAATGGAAAGTCATGAACAATTGAGACGTTTTCCTTTATTACCCTTCTCAGTCACCTAGAGTTAAAGAATAAAGGAAACTAGTTATTTAAATGGTATATTTCTATAAAAGAAATAAAGGAAGGAGGGAGAATTTTGTGAAAATCACTTTCTGACCTGCACATTAGAAAAAATAACCATTCCTTCCCCTGCAAATGCCTACAGAAGGAGTTTCTCTGCTACTTTAATCAGAAATACTCAAAACTATTGGAAATCCATGCTGGGAAGGGATGGGGGGGGGGGGATTTTAGCTCCTTTTGCTGAACACCCCCTGATTCAGCATCGAAATGAAACAAAAGAGAGGGCATATAGGTTGTTTTCTTCATTACATGCCATGTTATATTAAAAATAAATAATCCTAGAGACAAGTATAGTGCTAAAATATACTATGCACCTGTTTTCTCTTGAATGTTTGCTTTCATCTTTAACGAGAGTGGAATTCATGTCTGGCAAACACAAGTGCCTTTAAAAATTGGTTAAATCAAAGTAACATCTACATTGCTGTCAGAATTATTGCCTAAGTAATAATAAATAGAGAAAAAAAACCTTCCAGTCAAAAAAATAAAGAGGTGGTTGAATTGCACATTTTGAAGTTATAGCTGATGCACAGACAGATAGACAGATCATTTGCTTTTTAATGACTAATCAGTTTCATGAAGAATGTATTTGAAAATCAAGCCGATCTGTTTTATGCTAATTGCTTTATGCCCATTTCCAATAGTGACAAAAAAAGAGGCATTTTCGAGGCAGTGACAAGCTATAATAATCAGAATAATGGGAATATTGACACCAGACATGAAGGTTTCCCAGAGTCCTTTACATTATGCCTGTTCTCAGACTTTACATCAGGGTGGGAACAGTATTTCTGATACCAAGTTAAAAGAAAATTGAAGTTCTGTCCACAGCCATCTGCCGGGCGTTGCAAAGCAGGGTGCGAGGGAGGGCCCTGCACTATCATGGCACGATGGCGTGTGGGCTTTTGGGACACCCCACACACGCACACACACAGTCCCACAGACTTTCAGGGGCACCTCAGTGATTCGTTATTATTGACTTCAGGGAAAAAGCATGAGATGCCATCGATTTTTTATAAACTTTTCACTGTGCTTGAGCTACCTGCCTCCTCTCAGAGCCCCTTAACGAGCTGTGGGGCTTTCCACCCCTTAATGAATTAATGGGATCTCTCTTGTCGCCAGCATGCAGAGCAAGGAACAGGAGGGCTTTTCCACCACCGCTGTACATCATTCATCCCCTGGTACAGAGGCAGCGAAGCGTGCCGAGGTGTATATTACACATGAAGAGACAGACAGAAAGGGGACCCAGCTGTGCAGGCACATGGGACACACTGGAGCCGGGGGTCTTCCCTGCGCTAGGGAGAAGGCTCCGGCCAGCCCGCGGCCCCTTTGGCAGCGCTCCGATCGCGCTACCCCGGAGATCACAGCTCTACCTTCGGGGGCGGGGGGAGAAAGGTGTTCCCATCCTCCTTCATCTTTTCCCAGGAAAACTTTTCTCTTTTTCTGCGGCCATCGCTCCGCGTCCCCCCTCCCCCTGGCAATTAGAGCAAGGTACCCGCCAAGCGCCCCTCTCCTCCCCGCGCCCCCGGCCGCAGCGGCAAGCGCGGCACCGTCCCGCTCCGCGGGTGGGCACAGGGCTCCCTCCCCGCCATCCGGCTCGGGTACATGGGGCGATACTCACGCTGCTGTTGTGCCCGGACCAGTGCACCATGGCTTGGTTGTGCGCCGCATCCCCGGTGAGCGCGAAGGTGGTGCTGCTCAGCCTCAGCTCCTCTGCCCCTCGCAGCCGCGCCGCTCTCCCCTCCTCCAGGGGCCCGCGGGGCTGAGCCCGGCCGCCGCGCTGCCCCTCGGCCGCGGGCACCCCCTGGCCACCGCCCGCCGGCAGCGCCCGGCGCCCCTCGCTGCTCCGCCGGATCCGCGGCGCCGCCGGGCCCGGGCCCCGGCCCCCGGGCGCGCCGCCGCCCGCCCCCGCCGAGCGGAGCGCCGCTCCCCGCGGCCCCGCTCGGCCCCCCGGCTCCCCGCCCGGCAGCGGCTCCGCGGCGGCCGCCGCCCCGGCTGAACCCCGCGCTCGGCCGCCCGGCCAGCTCCGTAATCCTCGCGGCGGCGGCGGCTGTCGCTGCTCCTGCCTAAGGCGAGACGAGGAGGACGGCCAGGAGGGCGATGGAGACGAGCAGGATCTGCAAGTTATTTCGGCGCCGGTGCAACACCAAGAGAGAAGTAAGAGCCATGTCCAGGCGAGAAAAACGGTGTGGCAGGTCGGAAAGCAGTTAGTCCCCTTCGCCATGCCTTTGCGGAGCGAGTCGGGGGGCTTGGAGAGGGAGGGGGGACGAGGCGCTGCGTTTAGGGCGCTTTTTTTTTTTTTTTTAAGGAGAAAGGGGCCGGATTCTAATTATAATAATTATTATTTGGAAAAGGCTCCTCTTTCTCTCGCTCTCCTTCTTTCTCTTCCCCCTTTCTCAGCCTCTGAGACGATGACCAGGGGAAAAAAAAAAAAAGAAAAAAGAAAAAAAAAGGAAAGAAGAAAAAAAAAGGAAAAAAACTCTCTCCCCGGTAGTTGGATTCTGTTCCTTACTGTTGGTGGATTTTTTTTTTTTTTTTTTGAAAAGTGCTTTTCAGTGAAACTGTTCACGTTCAAGGATTTGATCAAGTGAGAGGGTAACACCACACGGGGGGAGGAGCCCCGAGCCTTGCCAAGCCGCCGCCGCCGCTGAAATACACCACCGAGTCACCAGCCGCGCAGCGCCGCGCCGCGCCGCCGGGGGCCGGGAGCGGGGCCGGGGGCGGGAGCGGGACACCGCGCCGCACCGAATCAGCTGGAGCATCACCCAGCTTTTCCTCCTGATTTGGTATGTGTGCTCCTGCCTGAGACAAAGCAGCCGTCATTCGCTGTTTCTCCTGATGTATATTTACATACACTCGTATTTACAGCAACGTAGGTATTCCTCAGCCTGTATATATCCGTATACATGCATGCTTACGTATGCACAAAGGCTGGATACGGGTAAAGGGGCACAAGGCAACGCAGCTGGGATGAGTAGCTGCCGGGTGACTCCCCGTGTGTAACAGCGTACCCACGGACTCGGCCATCCAGCAGCACCGCTCCAGAGCCGGCTCGGGGCATATGGATGTGCCCGTCCCGAGCGGAGCCTGCCGGCCGTGGGAACCCGCGCCTGTGCGTGGGAATCCCAGCAACCTTGCCACCGTCCGGGAAGGGAGACTAGCAGGATTTATTCGGGGGGCGAATAACCAAGAAAGGGCAGTATCTGCAAGCAGCTCACTGCAGTAGCATCTCGAGACTCTGTCGGGAGAAGGAGCGAGGGAGATGCTTTTCTTTAGGTCACGGCAGTGCAGCGCTCCCGGCGCAGGGACGCAACATTTCCCCCGGCCAGGACCCCTGCTTTTTGCTGGCAAAGCCTAAGGAGCCTTTGCAGCTTCAGCCCCCGGACAAGGTGTGAGTAACCGCACGGTGCGAGGGGGAGAGGGCAGGATGCCGCTTCCCACGGCTGCGGGGCGTCCCCCGTCCTCCCGGGGGGTCACCCTTGTCACAGCCTGTGCCACGTCCCGCCGGAGCGGTTCATTACAGCAACACGTCGGCACTTTCTCTTCAGATCAAACCCACGGTCGACCTTCCCCCGTTCTCCTCCTCCATTTGAAAAGTGTCAATAATTAGCGTTATGCTAATCGTCCCACCCTCCCATTTACCACATCGGCCATTCTTTGCCGTCCAAGGACGGATCCACCAACTACACGGCTCTCCCCGCGGTCTCCCCCCCCCGACCGCCAGTCCCAGAGCGGGGACGGCTCAACAGTTTCTCCCGCCGATGCCCCGCGGTAGCCACCTCCTACTGCAAAGCCTCTAACCCGGGCTGGGGAGGGCTGTGCAGCCCGGCTGCCGCTGGGGAGAGCGACAAGCAAGTTGGAGGAGGGAAGAGAGGACTGCAAGCACCGCTGGATGGTGCAAACGGTGGGAGCTGTCGCTAAATGGCTGTCCTGCAGGAGTGAAAAGAGGGTTCGGGGTGTTAGCCGGGTTGCAGAGAAAATCTCTAACAGCAGCGCGCGGGGGGGGGGGGGGGGGGGGGGGCTGGGCGAGCCGGTGAGGGTCCCTACCCACGGGCACAGCCCTGCACACGAGCGCAAATCCCGACGCAGAGAGGGAAAGTGGGAGGTGGGGGCAGGGGAAGCAAATCACCCGCCCCCAACCCAACGGATGTTATTTCTGGCTTGGAATCGGCTCCTTTTCAAACTACACTGCCAAAATGTTTAGGAGATGACATTTCATTTGTGTGGGAGCAGTGACGTGGGCCTCAGCCAGAGCTGATCCATAAAACCGCGGGCGAGGGGACTGCACAAGTTACACCTGTGGCAGGCGCTGCTCTGCATGCATAGAGCCGGGTCAGCCCCAAGACCGCATCCCTGCTGCTTGTACAGGATCAGCATGGTATGGGGAAGGGGCAAGACCTCACCTGTCTCCCTAGATCGACTGCTGCAAGAACAGTGTCCCCAGGTATGTGGCATCAAGGACACGCATGCCATCCCTGGATCTTGCCATTGCTATGTGCTGTGAAGGGATGCACTGCCCACCAAATGTCATCCTCCTACAGTAAGGCTGCAAATGTGACACACAGAACTTGTCCTTACATTATGATTAAAGTTTCTCCAGTCCCACTGGACCCAGCAGCAGCTCACTGCTGCTCCTGAAGATCTCTGCACGTCCAGAACCTCTGTTACCACAAAGCAAAAGCTACCACGGGGTTAGCAGTTGCCACTGCTTAGCCATTCTGCAGTCCACCCATTTATCTTCTGCAGTCCCATTTATCTTCTCAGCCTTGCTGGATGCTGTTTAAGACCTAGTTCTTGTTCACACCTGGATCGGCCACTCATTTGCACAGCATCATCCCTGAATTCATGACCAAAGCCCACCCACACCAAGACAGGACTTGTGGACACATCTCCTCTCCCAAATCCTGCCAGCACAAGGCATTGCTCCGCGTCCACCACATCGCTCTTTGTCAGCACAAGACCCCAGCTGTGCTGGACATGACACAGAATGTGACAGGCTGCACGCACAGGTGTGTTCACCAACACTTTCTAAAGAAGCAGTACTTTCACTACCCCAACAGCAGGTCTCTCCTACCCTGCAGACTGAAGAGGTGTTACTTGCAACTAAAATCACCCTCTGCATTGAGTTCATACTATGCCAGCAAGATTACCCCAGGCCCTCATTTGTCAGACAGATACCCACAGAAGGGCTGGTGTTTCTAGAGAAAATCCTAAAAATCCTTCATCAGTGCCTGCGTATTACTGTTAAATAATAGGACGCACAGCTGAAGTCCCACTAATGATGTGGGACTGTCTATTAAAATCTCCCCGCTTCAAATCTCCCAGCCCTTAGCAGAGGCCTCAGTGCCAAAGAGAGAATCAGCAGTGCTCTCTAATCCCTTCCCTTCCCTAGAAGACAAAGGTAACGTGAGCAACACCCCCATCTCCTGCATGATTCGCGAACTGCGTGCCCATCACCAGCACACAGAAAAGGGGCTTTTCCAGTTTGTACCATCCCTGTTACAGGAATATCAGGTTTGCTTCAAAACGTGGTTTCTTGCATGACATAGTGACAGTAAGGATGTCATTTGACAACCCTAGATTTGTACAGTGTATATCCAAGAATAGAAATGGAATAGTTCAACACAGTATCCATTACAGGCTGTTTTAATCCCTGGTCTAATCCATTACAATCTGCTTTAATCCCTACCCAGCTGCAAACATCCATTCAAAGAAGCAGGGGTTGGTGTTAGATTCTGTTGGACCATGTTGATTTTTAATTGATGTAAGGCAAACATATGCCATAACACCAGGCAATGCAGCAGATTTCTAAGTAAGCAAGAAAGTAAATGTTCTGGAAGGCAAACTGTGGCACAAATATAAAGTAGCAGAATATGCCTATAACCAAGGGGGAGCTGGGTTCAATTAAGGAGAAAAAGACAATTGGGGGAGTTATGTTTGTTTGGAGGGGATGATTTGGATGGAAGAAGTCTAATGACACCATCTAAAGAAAGAAACAAATAGAGTCTGGCAATCATTTCATGTCAAAGCCTTCTAAAGCAGCATTGACCATTTGGGGTTTGGTGGTGCATTTTTTTTTTCTTTTTCCTATTCTGTGACTTTCATTTGGGAAAAAAGTAATTATGAAACTGAAGAGTTAACTCCACCATCACTACCTCCACTGCTGGTTGTAGACCTGCTCCCTAGTACCCTCATCCCTTCTGTTTTGCCCAGCCCTACGCATCATTGCTCCACGCCCTTCTCCTCCTGCAGGACTGCACACACCCCGGCTTCCCCGGAGGTCCAGAGTGTGTCTCTCAGTCACTGTCACCCCAGGAAATTTCTGAGTGGGAGCTGGAATCTTAGTTGCTGGAATCTGAAAGAAAGGGGGGAAGAGCTGCAAAAGAAATCATAAGAGAAAAATTTAGAGTGGGGAAAAAAAAGTAATGCCCCAGCTACACAGCATTCTCTTCACAAACATGCACCCTCCCCTGAAGGTCTCCCGCACTACTCAAGCCCTCCCAAGGGAGGAAATCCCACATGTACTAAGAGAAAAATCAATGCTGGCTTCAGTTAACTTTTACCCATTTATTATGTGTAAGACCAGTCACTGGAAAACAAAGCAGCTCTGTGATAATGCTGTCTTGTTTACTAAGGAAAGGCCTGAATCTACCTAAACAAAAATCATTAAAAGCTGAAGTGTCCCTATATCCTTAGACTAAGGATCACCTGCAGGCAGGGCCCCCATCACTTCTGCTGGTATAGTTCTACCCCCCGTATGGGACAGATTTTCTGCTAGCACAGCCAGTCAGGGTGTGCAGCAGACAGTCTGCCTCTGAAGCACAGCAGGCCCATGGCAGGGAGCCTTTAGCATTGCCAGACTTGCTGCGAAGCTCCCAAATAGGGGCTGCAAAAAAACACTGTGCAGATACTGCAAGAGGGAATCTAGCTCCTGCACTACATGATGAAGTAGGAGTCCAGCCCAGCACACAAGCATGCAACACGTGTACCACATACCAGCACGCGAAGGGAAGTGTTTTACACCATGTCCTGGGTCATGGGACAGTGGTGGGACAGTTTGATCACAGCTGCTCCTGGAGCAGGGTTCTCACGAAACAGTGGGTCCCCTCACCGCATCACAGCACCACTATCCTCTTGCTCAACACCATCCAGCCACACAATGCCCCAAAGCAGGAGAGGGTGCCACGGGGCACACTGGAGCTCCAGCAGGTAGACACTTAGCAGAGTGAAGGACCGCTTCTGTGGATCTCACCCTCAGGCTCATTGCATGAGCAGATGCAATGCCAGGTTTGGTGACCAGCCTGTCTGCATCCCTCCTTTTCATTTTTTCTATCCAAACACCATGTCTGTGGGAGACGGAAGAGCCCCTTTCATTCAGGAGTGCTCAGACAGTTCCACTATCTTCACCCACTGCTAAGCCTGCCCAAAAGGTGCACAACCTGCACAGAGCAGGTGAAGGACTTGGTGACACACAGAGAAGGCAAAGGTGTTTTGCATGCTCTGGGAAGATTCTGCAGGTTTTAGATCACGCTCCTGTTAATGCTGGGTTCTGCTGTTGGTCCTAAAGCCAAATTCCCTTCTACTGATAATCAGCATCATCAGGAATGCCAAAGAGCTTATCAGAACAGAATGAGTGCATGGATTTGCAGCACATACAAAGATACGTTGTGCAGCACACAAGTTCACTGTGTTTAATTCACTATATACTGCAGGTTGCATATATTTCTATCTTGGAGACCCCAGTCAGAAATACAGGATCCCCTTTCTTCCAGATTTCAAATTATCCAGGACCACAGTAAGATCCTAGCTTTTCAGAAGCATTTGCCAAGTTTTTGAAAGTATGCTCCTTAGCATCACTTAGAAAGCTCTAGGTCAGGAAATTCTAACCCGCAGCCCCTCTTTGTCTTCTTAATTCAAAGAGCTCATCTAAAAAGCTGGGTCCAGCTGTGCCACGTAAAATGAAGAGAGGCATAATCGTGGCCTAAGATGTTGTAATATCCAGGAACATGCCATGAGTACTAAGATATCCCATTTGGAGAAAATCTGATTAAAAACAGGGAACGTGACAAATATTCACACGGTCATTGATTCAGAAAGTATACATGTCCCTCGTGTCCCTTCCTGTCCCAAGATATGCCTCAGTCTCACAGGTTTCATGGAGATGAGGAATCCTCCTTACTGTTCAGGTTGTTAATGAAGCCTCACGTCTATGATTGTTTAGGAGTGGCTTTTGCTGCTAAGCAGCAGAGCACAAATACTGCCTGGCTGTGCAGAGAGTGTCTTTGTGAACATGAAACATCCCTCAGCTTGTTCCACTCCTTCCCTAGAGCGTAGCGGAATCTGGAAAGGTTCGGGTCTTCCTTCGAGACACTCAACAACAGGACAACACTACTTAACAGCTACTGTGATTTTCAGGGGCAGGAAGCTGTTTGAACAGGGCAAGGTTTAGCACAAACAAACTTTTGGTAGAAGGGAAGCACAGTGCTAAATCTTGCCACCTCTTGCTGCTGGGTGAACACCCTTCAAACACCTTTCCTGTTGTGCCAAGAGCTATCCATCCTTAGCCACTGTGCCTGCCGGAAGCAACCAGTTACCATCCAGTTCAGCCCTGCTGCCGGAGCTGTTCAGGTGATGCACATTAACAGTCACCAGCCAGTTAAAGCATTTCAGCTGTTCCTTATTTTAACTGAAACAGGTTTGGGATAATGGAGGAGCTCAGCTGGCATATCTGAAGGTGCAGTAAAAAAGTAATTGATGACTGTACTGTCAGAGCAGGACTTGTTCCTGTGACCCAAGCATACTTTGTATTTAAGCATAGGCTTTGAATTAGGATTTAAAAATCACCAAATTTCACTAGTCACTAAGGTGAGACCATTTCAGAAGTGACTCACATTTATACAGTCCTCAAAAACAGGGATCTTGAGAGGTCACATAATTGATTTACCTTACTCTAAACCAGATCCAACTGCATTTAAACCAGAGCACAGTACAATGTGCAAACCACAGCTAAAATAATAGGATGAGACTCAGGTAAAAGGGAGAGATTTATGGAAGATGTGAAATCAGCCAATGAAAGACAAATTGTTCTCTATGAGACTCAAGCTGTCCCTCCTCATCCTGCATTGTGGTGGAAGGTCTATTGCCTGAGCCACTCTCTCCATACTCTCAACAATCCCACTAAAATGATAGCAACAGCTAGGGGGTCTAAGCAAGAGAAAGAAATGGAAAATATCCCACATTCATCCTGTATCCTGATGAGACTCCTCCAGAACCTACACTCTCTCCTGCCCTAAACATCTCCTTAGGCTCCAGATATCCAAGGCTTCACATGGCTTGTAGGCTCAACAAAGTCAGCTGCTCCCAAATCAGTTCTAAAAGATTAGATTTCCATGACTCCCAAGCATCTGCTGGCTGAGGCTCTATTTACAGACCACTCATCGAAGAAACACCAAGTATTTGGTAACTAAAGTTTTGTGGGGTGTGCAATATCACTTGTATTTTCCCAGTCCCCACCGAGGGATGCTACCACCTGAGACCCACTGATTTTTGTTTGACACAGACTTCCCTTCTAGAGGAGTCCTGGGACTGTCTTATTGTAGAGATCACTGTTATGATCCAAAGATTGTAACAGTGACATCCCTAAAGCCCATTAAGGAGTAATTAGCCCTTCAGGACTGTACCACTGGCTGTAAACCAAAGTCCCCATAAGGCTACAAGTCATAAAACACAAACCGTGACTGAGGGGATAGCTTAGGAACGTGTCACTGACTGGAGATGACCATGCCTTCTCCAAGCATTGACATATAGCACAGTGCTACCTCCCTGGGCAACCAGCTAATGTTGTCCTCAGCAATCCCAGCAGACTTGCTTCCTCCCCTAGTCTGGGGGAGAAGCCCCCAAGGAAGAAATTCAAAGGACTTAGTAGCCTCAAATAAGAAGGGACAGCAAACATCAGCCACATCCAGGTCCCCACAGGCTACTGGCAAAAGAAACAGCAACAACTCACAAATCCACAAGGATGGTAAACTTCCTTGATAGCCTCCAGCCAATCACATGCTGCACAGCAGATGTTTTAGAAAACATCTACTGTTTTAGAAGTTTTAGAAATCAGAAAGACAGAAAAATGACACAAACTGCCTTTTCCCACCCCAAAGAGTGCCTACTAGAAGAATGAAGCTACTGTGGTCAGTGACACAGAAACAGTTCTCTACAATTAAGGCTTTGCTGTAACCCCAGGTACTTTTTTCACTTTGTATCCCCTTCCAGACAAATCTTTCCCTCTTCCACTACCCCCCCAAGCTTGAGATCGACCTAGAAGGGGAAGGGACTGGTTTTGTTTCTTCTCTGCCTAAGCTAAATCCAAAGCAATTTGTGTGTGTGTGCGCAAAGGCAGAATTTTCTTAGCAGGCTAGAGAGAAACAAGTCTGGCAGGGACCCCAGTTTTGATGGTGGGACTTCACAGGCAGATGTTCAACCTGCCACAGCTTGGTGCTGTTTTCTCTCCCACAACAAACACCACCTTTTAAGATTCTCACCTATGGCTATTTCATTCCCTTCTTTTAAGAACAACCTGAAACAAGAGAGAAATTGAACTACAGCACTGAGGAAAGACTTTATACTAGTGAACATGAATGGAAGAGCCTACATTTAGTGGGGAAGAACAAAACAAAAAGGAAGTACTAATATAAAGAAAAATAACCCAGAACTACAGCAGCAAGCAGCTAGCTGTAGGCAGGTATTTCTTACCAAGCCAGTCCTGGCAATCCCCCAGATCTCTTGTGCACTGATTCAGCAACAACTTACTCCTAAAAGGAGCCGGGCTGAATCAAATCTCATGTAAATAGAGTTTGAAACATTCTGAAAGAGGAGTCTTGGGCAAATTTATGTTCCCAACACCTCTAAGACAAGAAGTAGGACAAAACAAAGTGGCAGCTATTACAGCCTTTGCTAGAACGTCTCAGCTGAGAGCTTCAACTCACAGGGGACTAATGAAGTTTCACATAACCACAGGAAATTAGAAAAAATAATACTGGCCCCATGAAGAAAACAACATGTAACCCACAGACAGTGCAGTGCATGCTCAGTGGTGGGCTGGCAAAGGCCAGGCATCACTGCTGTACGCACTTCCATGATGCAAATGCCAATTACTAAGTTAATAATCACTTAAACTCTAGCAATGCCTAGAGTTCCTATCAGGCTCCAGGAAAAGGCCTGCAAATGCAGCAAAGAGACAAACCCCACTCTGAAATCTGGATTACAACTTGCAGACAACACACAAGTTCACTGCCTTCAGACAGAGTGCAAATGAGAACAGCTAGGGAGAGTGATCTTCACAAAATAAAAATGCTGCTGGGGCAAATCAGGGAGTTTATGTGGGGAGGGAGGAGGAACAACCTGCACAGGCATTTTGTGCAATACAAAAGCATGCAGCAGGCCAATGGGTGCACAGGCAGAGGGGCTAAAACTCTTCACTCGCCTTCCCTTAAAATAGCACCTGACCACAACATTTGTTGCTCTAAACACAGAGTATATTTATTCTGTGTTCTACTATTTAACAGCTGCCTTCTTTTGGTGGTGGTTTAAATCTATTCCTCAGCTTTGTTACAGATGTTCATGTTCTAGTGCAGTACTGCAGAAACCACTGTTGTCATTCTCCCCCTTCTGAATCTGCCCAACACCTGCCAATTTTAGTGGTGCTCTGGAGCTGAAGAGCAATCTCAAAAGGGTTAAAATTCAGGGACACAAATGAAAGTGCAATTAATAAGTCTGCTACATAAAAGATCCTCATGCTCATAATGCAATCGGCAAGGGTTGAACATTTTTCCTTGGGCTTACTCTACTCCATTACTGCAATAATGCATGGTAATATAGTTAGCATTGATTTGCCGCAAGGTACATGTACTACATCTGCAAGCTAACAGGGAAAGAGGAGGGAGTCTCTCTCCTTGAAAGTCTGGAATTACTTAATTATCCAAGGAAAATGATGTGCAGATTTAACAGCACAGGGAAGGGCTAGGACTGACTTCCCCCATTCCCAAAGAATACAGAAAAACACTTCTCTGCTACGTGATCTCCATGCAAAGCAAACACTCCTGGTTTGTTATTATTAATTACCCTGGCTCCTATCACTGGAATTCAGAGGTGTTGATACTTCACATCGCCCCCATATGCTTGCTATTCATAAATCATACTGAGAGGAGTTGCCAGGAGAGGAGAGGAAATACTAAAGGAAACTCGTAAGCATCTCTAAATAGACAGCTGCTGTTCGAAGAGGCTGCAGTCCCCTGCACAGAGTCAGATGTAAACCAGTATTAGTGTTACAAGACAGCAGGAGACATATGCCAAAAGTGGGCAGGCAAGACAAGGAAACAATGCATTCAGACAGAAAAGGAAAGCAGATAGCCTGGGGGACTAACCTTTCATCTTCACATCCACAGGTTAGATCAGATCAGATGGTCTGATAAAAGCTAAAAGGCACTATTATGATTATAACCTGTAAGGGGTTGTCTGCAGTCCAAACAGAGATAGAGGTGATGCTTCTAGTGGTCAATCCAGCACTGATTTTCCCTTCAGAGCCTGGAGCTAATAATTTAAAACCTCTTTCCCAGTTTTTCATCTGTAAAATGGAGCTGAAATTGCCTCACCACTTCGAAAGCAAAGTTCTGAATAGGGTTTTTGCCAATCCATGCCTCCCACTCCTTTATACAATTACACGTTCCACAGAAAGCATTCACTCTCCTGCTCCTCACAATAGCTGTGTTTAAATTATTGCTCCTTTTTAATTGAGAAACATAAGCTTGACACCTGAGGGATTTATCTTAATCCAGTTACCAGACTGATGACCACACTTTGTGACTGACACCACTCATTTGCCTTCTGGCTGGCAACAGGACAACACTGAATGAGATCTGGGTGAAAAAAGAGGTTGGGAGCACTTGGACCCCACTTTATCCCAAGATAGAGTATGCTTGCCATTCACAGCTTTTTGCTGTGCTTTTTTAACATCGTTTCAAAGTTACAAACAGTTGAGACTTGAAAGCAAGGTTTGTTGGAAAGGAATGGTAGCTTCTCATAGATCACTCAAGGTACCTTGAGAAAAAGAGGAGCTTAAAGGCACACAAACCCTTCATTTGGCCAGACATCATTGCCAGTTCAGTTTTACTTATTTTGAGGAAAGGTTCTTCCCCTCTTTCCTCCTTTCTATCTTTTGCAGTTTAACCCAGAGAAACTAAAGATTTCAGGGGGTTTTGGTCTTTTTCCCTTGTGGAGTACGTGTGTTTTCCCCTTCCTCACATTGCACCATTTCAATACTTCTTCACCCCTGGAAGCTTGACAGTGTGGCAAAAGAAGCAATGAAAGTAACACAGAAACAGAACAAGAAATCAGCTGGAAGTTATTCATTCCAGTATTCTACCATATACTGAAGAAAAAAGGGACAAAACGGGGTTAAAATATGATCTTCAAACACCAATGATCTGAAATTCTGAAATACTGAGATTTCTGGTCTCAGTGAAAATCAGAGGAAGGACAGAAAAAAAAATCACAAAGACCTTAATGGAGACAGTCTTTTTTTTAAATCTTTAAATTTTTCTTTAAATAAATTTTAAATGGAAGTTTTTTATTAAATCAAACAGATTAGAATTAGTTGATTGCTGTGCAAATTTTACAAATAGCAGGTTCAGCCTGACACTGCTTTCTACAAGTGGATTTCTCATTAATACCATAATAGCATTTTTATGTTGCAATTAACTTTCCCCAGCCCAGACTGAACAGAATATTTCTTATTCCTCTCGCTAGACTTTCCCCTATACTGCCATCGTCACTGCGTTACCAGCACAGGAGATCAGAAGTACTTTAAACTGGCAACGAAACAGTCTTCTCTGCCTAGGTATCTCATTGAGGTCCACCTTTATCACACAAGTAGACACAGGAGGGAGCTCACACACCCCCATTCACACTGAGGTTACACCTCTCCCTGCAGCAACCGAAGTGATTTAACATTTCTAATTCTCAATTCAGGGTTCCTTTAGGTCTTGGACTTAGATTTCCACACCTGCTAGAATAGAGGTATCCCGTTTTAGGTAGCAGAGCAACTGACATGTGGCCCCCTCCATACCAGAAACAGAAAATCTGTAGCAGTGTTGGCTGAGCTGAGGCGAAAGGGATGAAATCTTTGCTCACCAGATTTGGTGGTCACAGACGAGGCTACACACACACCAGTAATGTAACACTGCTCTTACTACTCCTTGCTGAATGTTCAGCTGCCTTTTATGTTTGTTGCTGGTCCTCTACTTACTTCTCCATGTCAGACCTCAAAGAAAGCCCTAGGAGTTTCTCTCCTTTAGCCTCCTCCTGCTCTGACTAAGCTGGATGTCCATGAGAGCAGCAAAAGCTATATCATGGGGAAGAGGGAGCATGACCTCCTTCTGTTCGAGACTTTTTTTTATTTGTGCAGCCATTGAGAAAAAGCTCTTGGAGGTATGCCCACTGACCCTTTATTTTCCTTTCTACAACAGGTTTTATTCCCCATATTTTGTCTTTCTTTCCCATTGCCCTTCATAGGTATATTTCATAGAATCATAGAATGGTTTGGGTTGGAAGGGACCTTTGAAGATCACCTAAGTCAACCCCCCTGCCATGGACAGGGACATCTTTCACTAGATTAGGTTTCTCAAAGCCCCACCCAACCTGATCTTGAACACTTCCAATGATGAGGCATCCACAACTTCTCTGGGCAACCTGTTCCTGTATCTCATCACCCTCATCATAAAAAATGTCTTCCTTATGTTCAATATAAATCTACCCTCTTTCAGTTTAAAACCATTGTCCTTTGTCCTGTCCCCACAGGCCCTGGTAAAAAGTCTCTCTCTTTCTTATAAACCACCTTTATATATTGAAAGGCTGCAATAAGGCCTTCCCAAAGCCTTCTCTTCTCCAGGCTGAACAACCCCAATTCTCTCAGCCTGTCCTCATAGGAGAGATGTTCCAGCCCTCAGATCATTTTCGTGGCCTCCTCTGGACCCACTCTAACAGGCTGCATCCAGCTCGCTCTTGTGCTGGGGCTGCCAGAGCTGGATGCAGTACTCCAGTGAGGTCTCAGAGAGCAGAGCAGAGGAGGAGAATCATAGAATCGTTTGGGTTGGAAAAGACCTTTAAGATCATCAAGTCCAACCATTAACTTAGCACTGCCAAGTCCACCATTAAACCATGTCCCTAAGCACCACATCTACACATCTTCTAAATACCTGCAGGGACGGTGACTCAACCACTTCCCTGGGCAGACTGTTCCAATGATTGACAACCCTTTCTGTGAAGAATTTTTTCCTAATATCCAATCTAAACCTCCCCTGGCACAACTTGAGGCTGTTTCCTTTTGTCCTATCACTTGTTACCTGGGAGAAGAGACCGACACCCACCTGGCTACAACCTCCTTTCAGGTAGTTGTAGAGAGCTATAAGGTCTCCCCTCAGCCTCCTTTTCTCCACGCTAAGCAACTCCAGTTCCCTCAGCCACTCCTCATAAATCTTGTGCTCTAGACCCTTCACCAGCTTCGTTGCCCTTCTTTGGACATGCTCCAGCACCTCAGTGTCTTTCTGGCAGTGAGGGGCCCGAAACTGAACACAGTACTCGAGGTGCAGCCTCACCAGTGCCAAGTACAGGGGGACCATCACTTCCCTAGTCCTGCTGGCCACACCATTTCTGATTCAAGCCAGGATGCTGTTGGCCTTCTTGGCCACCTGGGCACACCGCTGGCTCAAGTTCAGCTGGCTGTCAACGAATACCCCCAGGTCCTTTTCTGCTGGGCAGCTTTCCAGCCGCTCTTCCCCAAGCCTGTAGCATTGAATTGGGTTGTTGTGTACTATTAAGAAACCTGGTACTTTAACCCAAGTTCACTTTCCTCATTAAAAATGAAGCAGGACATAAGAATCCAAAATAAATTCTTACAGGCCCCAGAATGAATTCATATTCATTAAAGGGACAATCCAGGGATATAGGCCTCACTGGCTGTCATCACCTGTTTCCACATCACACACATGAAGTCAGGGAGCCCTAGAGGCTGCTTGCCATACAATTAAATAAAGCTTTTTATCAAATCACCTTGAAGTCAAGCAACTGTGAGCAGACACTCAGATTAAATGTTTGCTCATTTGCCAGACTATGCCCAAAGAGAGGTCATTTTTTGATTTCAGCAGCTATTTCTATAAAGAATGGAGTAGGCACTGACAGTGTAGCCTATTATTGCAGCTTTTCCTTCCTACTTTAACATAACAGTGTCAGGTAAATTTTGGAGAGAAAGCTAATTTTGTTCTAACTTCTTCGGAAGAGGTTTTGGAGGATGTGATTATTTACTGTATTTCCTTACAGACCTCACACTATGAAACCCAACTTAGGCATTGTCTTTGAGCACCAGAGCAATAACAGTCTACAGTAGCTGCAGCAGTACAAATGAATCTGGATGTATTTAGACCACCACAGCAGAAAGCACATGTCCAAGAGGACATCAATAGATGTAAGGAAGATTGCTGACTTGTAACTTCTTTCTTCTTAATTTCTACTGCTCACAATTGATGCAGGGATGTGATTATTAGCAACTTTCTTGCAAACCAGTGCTGGGATGCTGCTGCTAGTTGTCCTCTTTCCAGCTAAACCCATACAGAAGCCCCCAACTGGTGCATTATCTTGCAGGCTTCTCATCCTTTGCAATGTGAGATCTGTCTTCATTTGAGGAAGAAAAGCCTGGCTTCATTTAATTTTTCATTTCTCCATTTTCCTTGTATCTACAGGCACAATTTTTTTCTAAGAGGAGGCCTGTTTTTCTGCATTTTGGTGGTGTACTTTACACCCCTGGAGAGAACAGACATTCTACATTACTGTCTGAGCAGACTCAGCAGGGTATCAGAGAGTGCAGATTTCTCAGGGTCTGCTCCTCTGCCTCATTCATTACTGAACAAATACCTCCAGAATGAAAGCGTGAGTTAGCAAACCCCACTGCTCTGAATATACCCTGCCACGAGAGGAGCCAACAGAACATGTGACATTCTTATCCCCTTCTTCCAGCAGATCCCAGGGGGTTTTACAAACTATATCACTCTCGAAGGGGAATGCAGGTCGTACATTGATTTTTTGAATGATTTAAAGGACGTAAAGTTAGAACAGGCTCAGCTGGGGAACTAAGATAGTATCAATGGCAAACTGAACTAAAAAGCCCAGAATCCTTGATGCTGCTCTGCCTTCTGACACAGACATGGTCAGGTTTTCTGCACCTTGAATTCAGTTCACTCACTGCCCTGAGCAGAGGTCTAAAACTTACCTATTTCTGACAGGGACTGCACTTCATCTCAAAGAGGAGTTTCTCCTTATTTATATGCTCCCTTTCCCAACTCTGCTGCCTCAGAAGTCTTATTCATTCTTTGGCCTGCAAATTGGCTTTCCACATTTTCTACAACCCTCCTCATCTTGCGTGGTGCATTGATCTGTTCTTGCTGAGAT
Organism: Balearica regulorum gibbericeps; assembly: GCF_011004875.1. NCBI lineage: Eukaryota > Metazoa > Chordata > Aves > Gruiformes > Gruidae > Balearica > Balearica regulorum. Next base: position 13,414,655 of record NC_046190.1, read on the forward strand.
TGAAGGACATAGGTGCCTGCAGGACTAGCATTAACATTGTTTTGCATAGCAACCAATTACAAGGGTGTACTCAGAGAAAGTATGATCAGCAATTCCTTGCCAATATCTCCCAAGAGATGCAATATTAAAGCCTGGATCGTTACAATTTCTCACCAAAAAAGAGTCTCATATTTGAAGTTGCCAAGGATCTTTTTTAAATATCTGAGCACCACTATTGAAATAGAAGCTGCAACCCAAGCCTTGAGAGGTTGAAGACTCAAACACCCAGGGTACAATGTGAAGATCAAGCCATTTCATGAACATCAAGCCTTTTCACAACCACTTATTAACATTACACACAGTATAAACTTTCCCTTCCACACACTTCCCTGCCTCACAAACCCACCTCCAGCCCCTTGCCCACCCTTGTTCACAGGGAGGTACTCTTCCAGAGACAACAGATTCAGACATGCAAGCTACCTGGAATCCTAAGTGTGCAAACCCCCGACAACCCCAGCAGAGACTGACGCAGTCCATTTCCTTGTACAACGCTCACTGCATTTGCTCCCGGCCCAGCCAGTTCACATTGTCACCACAACAGTTACAAAGTAAGAGCAGTTATCTCACAGCTACAGCAGGAGGGATGTATCTGCTACCTGACTTTGACTGTTTTCCTTCTTATAGGGAAGAGATAATGCAAGGAAACCTGAAGACGGTGAAAAGGAGAGGTAACGTTTTTACTAGTCTGTCTTGCCATTTTGCACTGGAGGAGGTGCAGTAACATACTGGTGATCAGAGTCATAAAACTGTTTATCTGGTGCTCCTTTCCTCTTCCTTCTCCTCCCCAAGATTTTTGTTTAAACACAGCAATAGATTTTTATCCCCAGATGTCATCTACTTTTTCCTAGCTATTTTTTGTTTGTCTGTGTTTTGTTTCTCTAGAAAAGGAAATAAAGCTCAATATTTTCAGCTAAACTGCACTTGTTGTTCAGTGTTTTGCACGGTTTTTAGCAGCAGGCTAAATGTTTGCTAGAAAACATATTTTGACAAAGGAGAAAAGTAATTTCCAGCTAGTTGTAGCTGCAAGAAAGGTGAGAGCTCTGCATGGCTCACTGAGTCTGTCACTGTATCAGAGATTTAAAAGGTGCCAATTTAAGATCTAATCCCAACGCCTTTGTATGAGTGGTCTCCATTAAAGGGGGAACAAAGTTACTCTTTCCCCTCATAGATTTATACTGGTTGTCAATATAAGCAAATGAGAACGAAAGAAACTTGGAACCAAAGCCTGCTCTAAATTGGATCACTTCAAAGAAACTCTCCGGGAGTCAAAAGATGGGCTTTTAATTAACGTTGGCAACACAAAGAATCGAGTCAGGCAGATACGTTTTTTATGTTAACAAAGGTGATATCATTTTATACACTCTAATATCTCTGAATGATACAATACATCTCAAAGACAAAAGCTAAGATGTCTCTTTCATAATGCACTCATAGTAACTGCTAGGTATGGATTCACCCTTCATTATTTGCCAAGGTTTAATCAAACCACTTCTCTAAGAAACTCTACCTGAACATCACATTTTGTAATTACCCCTGCATCTCAGTCATGTCTGTGTGTAAGCGTCAAGGCAATGACTGATCGATTCTCAATATTCCATCACTTATGATATTTCCAAAGTAAACAACCCCTCCTCCATTGGGAAATAACATCTAGGCTAAATCAAATTGTGAAGTACTAAAAGAAAGCTAGCCTCCTCCATATTAATCTTAAACCATTTATGATAGATCAAGGCATTGAGTTTCCAGATCTAATGAGACCTGCATGCTCTGAAGCAACTCTTTAATTGATAAGTGAGGAGATTAACAACCTGGTTTGTATCATGGAGAAAAAATTATTTACAACAGCTTGTTTCCAACCCAGTTAGCGTGTGGAGGAATTCTTGACTCACACTTTGAGAGTCAAGAGGTGCATTGCCTGAATGGGTTTCACCACTCCTTGGGTGAAAAAATCCTCTGCATATTGTGTATTTGGAAATATGCAAGCTAAATTGTCAGTTTTTCTGGTTCTCTCATATGCTGAAGCGTCTTAAATCCACTGTAAAGCCTCCTTAATATGGACATAAATTAGACTACAACACCCTAAAAAATGCACAGGAAACTGGTCTATGTGAAAATGAGACCTGCTGAGTGACAATCTCTTGTGAAAATCTGGCTATTGGTGACAAGACAAGATAGGAACAGGATGGAAATTGTCTCTGAATCTTAGAATATGTACCGGTGTGGGCAAAGCAAGACACTGACAATATTTTACTTAGATGTAATGTAAACCTAGCTTCCACATAATACAATCCTGATCTAAAGGCTGTCATGTTAGAGTGCATATTGTATCCATATCTCCAGTCAAGTTTGTTCCTTACTGATAAATAACAATATTGAGATAAGACTAGTGAATCCCAGAGGAGTAAGCACAGAGTTATGCTTTAAATAGACCAACAAATCCACTAGAGAATAAGATCCCACTGCCCATCTACTCAGTTCATGAGAACAAAAGTGAATTAAGCTCAGGGTCAATCCGTCTGTAGTCCTTGTACTTATTCCAGACAACATACATCTCAGTCCTGCAAACCAGTGCACCCCTCAGTTTAGCACCACTCATTCCAATGGACTGAAAAGAGACCTTCTTCCCTCCACAAGAACTCTCCCAACCTCACTACCCATTAACTACTCTGAGCATTTCCAGATTTCCTCTTCTTTCCTATTTCCTCATTGCTCTCAATCCTGCATCACAAAATGGCAAAGCTCCTTTTGAGTTAACCTCAGAAAAGGGATCTTAGTTCACGATGGGGTTTTCAACAGCTCTTCGCAGCGGTCTAAATTCAGTTTCTTTGAGCAACAGCAAAAATTTTCACCAACAGCACCAAGAGCAAAATTAGGTGCTTCAGATAACCCCACTTCAACTCTGTAACAGCATTTTTCTCTGCGCTGCACTTTGCAGTCCTTCTTGCACTACAGATGCCATGTATATTACAAATCATAGGCAGACAGGAATCCTACAGCATTTCTTTGAACTCTTTTTCTCCCCTCACCAAAATACAAAGACAGCTGATGAGCACAAAGATGTTTATTCTCCCAGAAAGAGCAGCAGTGCTTTTTTTTTGACTAACACTGGCTTGACACATGAACTCTGATTAACTCCTGTCATGTTAAGTCACGTTGTTTCCAAACTGCCCCCATCTCCCTCCCTCAGCCCCTCCACCAAACAACAACAAAAAAGCCCCCACATATTCAAGGGAAAAAAGTATGATCAGAAAAGGAAAAAAAAAGAGGAGTTTCATTCTCACTTTCTGAAAGGCACATGTTTCTTCAGAGGCAGAGATGACAAGGCTTTCATATTGCTTGCTGACCTGAAAAAAAGTTGTATTTCCAGAAGTGTGAAGGAAATCTGTTGTATTAATTCATTTGCATTTTATCCCGCATAACCCTAGGAACATAACCCTTTCTGTCTCCCCTGTCAGATGACATTCTACATCGCAGCTAGGCTGAGTCCACTGTCATGCCCCGTTAAGCATTAGTGGACTTTCTCAGCCAATTCGAGTATTTAAAAACTCCCTAGAAAACACATTAATCAAATGGATCCACAGCTGTGTAAAATCAAAGTTTTTAAATGTACCATATTTAATAAGAAATGGACTGTCAAGCATCTTCAACACGCCAAATTGGCATAGCTCATTGAATCTCCTGGCTTACGAGTAACACGTGGAAGCACAGCCCTTTGATAGGCCTACTTTTTCCTTGTTTTTGTCTCCTTAAAAAAAAAATTCAAAGCTAAAATCTAAATATAGAATCAACAGACAAAATTTAGTACAGAATGTAACCTGAGCAGGGTCATAAAGCCCATGTCAGATCAGAATACAACTGATTCTCCTGTGTGAGAAAACTAATATATATATTCACATGCCCCATAAAATTTATGGCTCCCATTTTAAAACAAAGGTGACAAATACTTGTGCAATTTAGAAAATGGACCACTTTTCATGATCTAGCAAAGACACACGCAGCGTGCTGTGTTCCAATTACAAACTAAATGGCACGCATTCACTGGCAAATGGGAAACGGAAAATGATTTGCTTTGAACGCCTTGCATCATGAGAGAGAATTTCAAGTGGCACAGTACAGAAAACATCTTCAGCATGCATTTAATCCACACAGATCAATGTTTGAGGCTTCACACATGCATTAGTGACCAGCAGAAGATCAAATACTCCTGTCCTATGCAACGATAATAGCATTACCCAGCCCCACAATAAATCATTCATTCATTCATAATCCTCTAGTTGCTCTGTGTTCTCTGTTGCTGGAAGCTCCCAGGAAGATCTATCACTTCCGAACTCATGTGTGTGTAATACGCAGGGCATGGGCTCACCTCTAATGTGACTGGCTGTGGCCAAATTAAAAGTCACATTAGAAACATGGGTAAAAGACTCCAAGTTCAACACTGGAGAGAACCGCAGCGTTTTTCCCGCGTGTGCCTGTCTTCTTTTATCCTCCTGTGGCATTGGAACAGCCCTAGATAAGAGGCAGCAAAGAGAGTCAGACTCTGATCCCCGCAGTATGGGGAGGGTAAAAGAGAGCAGCTTTAAGCCAATAGCACAGGAAAGGCAATGGGGTCAACATCTGTTCCTGGGAGGTCAAGAGCCACTAGAACACTGTTCCCTGATTCATTTCTGGCTTACATCCCTCTAACACCATGAGCTGCAGGAAAATTGTGCCCAAAAAACATCTCCACTAAAATTTACACCAGGACCTGAATCTGTCAAGGCACATCTAATGTGTGTGGAGGTAAGAACATCATATATGATTACAGAAAAGGCAAACAAGGAAAAATATGGGCTTAACTAGGTGAATAATCAAGAGAAAGCAGCACTCAAGTTGCGTTCATACTCTCCTAATTCTATGCAAATGAAACAAACCTAATTGTTTGCCTGAACGTGGGGGGGCAAACGCCATTCATCACATTTACCACTCATCCAGCACTAGCTTCACAGCTCATCTTCCTGCAGCTCATCCTCCTGCAGTGGTTAACAAAGTTGGTGAAACAAATAGAATATCCTGCAACTTGTGTTTCAAACACAAAAAGGTGTACCCCACCAGCAAGGGAACTGGTTTAGTAAATCCAAACCCCTGCAAACAGGAAAAACATGCAGAGGCTTCTAGGAGAAAAACAGTACAGCTTTAAAAATCCCTGCAGAGTCAGGATGGCCCTAAGACAAAAGGAAGGTGCTGGAATAACTCCACTGTCCTTTCTTGTCTTCATTTGAACTGAGTACAGGAAGGGCCTGAGGCAGAGCTACCAGCCAGGAGCACATGCTGGCCAGCATGAACTGAGGAGAGATCCTGCAGAGGTGGACAGCTTCTGAAGAGATGTGGGGACCTCACCACAGCAGCAGTTCAATGCAGCCCTTAGGTGAGAGGGAGAGAGATTGCTCACTGGACTGATGAATATGGGCACAGACAGAAGATAATTTGGGGGTGCTATCTGGTTCCACGTCTCCTTTCACTGACATCACTCAAGTATGGAGTCTGCCAAATGAGATCAAGACACCAGGACTTCTGCTGACGATTTTGCCCCTAAATAAAGGCCAGTATCAGCTACATCATAAGGAAATGCATTCCCTCCCCCACCAAAGCTCCAAAGTTGTGCATCGCTCTTAAGTGGAAGACTGGAGTGTCACAGGTGAAAATCAAACAATACATGATGCTAAAAGTCGAAAAATTCAGCTTTGTATTATTACACACAATAAGGGTGATGGTACATATTCCTTCAAAGCCCAGTTTCTCCCAGGTTCTGAAAGCAAAGTCCCAGACCTCCCTACCTGCTTTCACAAAAATGGCAAGTGTCAGAAAAAACCCCCAAAGTTATCAAGGGCGTAACATCAGTGCAAACCCCAGAAAGTCCAGTCTTTTCCCGAGGCTGTGTTTTTCATCCATTTTGCCTTGCAGCACAGTACAAATTGCAGAGCTAAAGAAACTCCTGATTCCAAACATAAAAGCCCAGAGTAACAAGGCTGTGGTCTGAAGGATCACTGCTTTGCCTTTCTCATACTCGGACAATCCTTGCTCTGTTCTGTGCAGAGAAGGAAACTGTCCACCCTGCTCAGACCACATCCTCCCGGATAGATGAGCACCCCACATGTCAAAGTGGCTTTCCCCAACACACTCCCTGAATTTTTAGTTATTTAAAAAGAACAACAGCAAACAAAAGCTCAATTGTGAGTGCATCCTGAACTCCCAATCCTCTAGAAAAGACCTTCCTTCATTCACTGCTGTAGCTTTTTTTATTGCTGCCAGCTACACCGCAGTGCTCCAGGGTAAGTCACAAAATTCTCCATTCTTTTGAGACAGGAATAGTTCAGCTTAGAGAAAGAGCCATTGTCTATGTGACTAGATACGTGTACCTGATGTCAACACTGGCTTTGGGAAATAGGAAACCAAGTTAAGAGAGAAGAAGAGGGAGAGCTCCCTTGTAATAAAAGCACACCCACATCCACAAGATTTGGTTTAGTAGCTCTGGAAAGAACTCATTAGCAGCGGTACTGCAACAGCACTTAAAGACTGCAACCACACCTGGGACTCAGTCATATTGGATGCGGTACAGAGATTGTCACTGCCAAAAACCGTTTTTGTGCTAAGCGTACAATACAAAGGGTAGCAAAAGAAATGAATAATTTGCAGCCACCAAACTAGGACTGGCTTAACAAAGCTGGAGAGCAAATGCAGCTTTATATTGCATGCACAGCAAGAGCAGCAGGTATCGGACACAGCGCACACTACTTCAGGGCCTAGGCCTGTGCATCCACGCTTAAAGAGCTTCATATTAGCATGGCACATGAAGCAGCACATCAGGGTGGGAAAAAGCATTGCACATCACAGTCTTCATCTTACCCTGCTTTCCACTAGCCCATGTGTCTGATAGTAGACCACACAGAACAAAACTCTTTCGTCAGACCAGAAAGAGATACGAATTTCCAGCCATCCAAACACAAACCCCCACTCTTTAATGCTAAGCTCTTGTAGACTGGTTTCTGAGCCAACTTCAATACTGTCAGGAAGGTTTGTGGTGAGAGGATCATACTTCACAGGTTGACCTCTCTGATTGTGACCCCTGGAGCACAATCAGAGCAAACAGGCAAGCTAAGGAGCATACGCTGTAAAGGCAGGGGTTGCGAGGAGCTTTGCACCTCAACATCAGGTCTACATCTGCAGCTCCCAGTGCCCGTGGTAGCAGAGGAGGCAGATTCTAGCAGCAACAGGGTGGGGATGCTAGGCAAAGTGGTTTTCCACCATAGCAACTGTTTCTATAACAGCATTTGCAGAAACTGTGTATGTTAGGAGGATGTTATATCTCCCCTGTAAGGAGGTAAAGAGAATATAACAGGAAGCAAATAAGCCTACTCACAGTTCAAAGGCGGAGAATTACAGCCTACAGATCTGATAGAAAATGGCAACTCCAAGCCTCCAGGTGCCATCCCTTTGCAGATGTTAGCAGTCATCTGCTATAAGCGTGCACTGCTGTGGCTTGCCGTCAGGCATCAACGAAGGCTGGAGAGGTGGTGGATCTATAAAGAAAGCAGAGATGCTAGGACCAGGACTTCAGTCATTTCCCTCCCTTTCCTGAGGTCAAGGACCAGCACTATAGTAGTCTACTGGGAAGTCTGCAGGTGAGAAACGAAAAATTAATATATGTAGTTAATAACAATTTGAATTAAATTTACTATTAGATTTATTGATAACTGCCTGCCAGTCAGAGCTGCAACACTGACAGAAGGCAGGAGACTCTACAAGGACAATTTTCCTTGCACAGTCTCAGAGAGTGCTCAGATTTCAGGCTCTACTATGGCTTTCTATCTTCCAGAGCAGGCTCCCCTGCTCGGGGTTGCTTCTTGGGGCTCCCTGCACTTCAGGCTTCTTGGTAACTCATAGTGTGCTACTTGGAGAAGCTAGATTGCCCTATTTTCTCCTTTTTAAGTGAAATTTTGTTAAAAAATAGAGCTGATTTGGGAAAAATGTATTTTCAAAATTTAAAATAAATTGCAATTTTCACTTCAAATTAGTAACCACTGACAGTTTGTTTTTCCCATAAAGAAGACGTAAAACTAATCTGTGTATGTTTAAAAATGGCAATAATTTTACAACAATTTTTTTGATTGTTTCCATTTTTTTCCACTTGCAGTCTCTTCCTATTTATGCAAAGAATAGGGAAAGCATGGAAGTTGCTGACTCCTCCCACCTCTCTCAGAAGGTTTAAAAAAATATTTTTCAGAATTTTATTTATTTTTTTAGAAGCAACTGAAAATTTCACAAGCAAATTTGAAGACAACAACTATTCAGCAAAAAGTTTTCCATCAGAAAATTTTGACTAGCAGCCAGTGAAATCTGACAGCCAGGATGCTGTGTGGACATGAACTTATCATAAGTTAACTCAAAAGCACCTCAGTTCCCCCCAGATATGTCTCTTTTGCTGTGCTCTATGTATCTTGAAGCTCAGGAAGTTTGGTGTTGAGGCAATTTGGCAACACACATGCATATCTTAAAAGATTTTTTTGAATCTGCAAGGCGTAGTAGGGGCTACATATTATTACACTGCAATGTCAGTCTTCCTCAGCAATTGTCAGGATAACTTTTTGGCTCTTTTTTTTTTTTTTTTTTGCATTTTGAGAAATGATTCATTGCCTTATTACTGGCTTCCTTGCAATAAAGACCTTATCTTTAGGAACAAGTGATATGCAGGGAGGTGCTGGCAGACAACTGTATATTTAATTTAACTGCTTGACTCCTAAGATGGATTTTCACATCTGCGTGGAGCAACATTTATGACTAAGATACTTTGCGATTGGAGATAATGTGCAAAATATGGCCAGATCTCCTGAATAATTTCCAGCAATCTGGGTGGCTATGCGCAGAGGTCGTCTGCTTTCCAAATCCTGCATTTACATATTTCAGATTCTGCACTGTCTCATGTTAGGCATGGGGTTTTTTCCATGCAGAGGTCAGGCATCTTCATCATTCCTTCTCAATCTTTACTTTCACCTCACACCTCCAATAGCCTTCTCTCTTTTTAACCTTATGCTGCCTTCCCTTCTTCAAACAGCCAAGACATGCACACATCACTTGTCTCCTAAGGACTAGGGCTTGTACTCTAGGAAACACGTAAGCACTTAACCCCTACTTAAATTCATGGGAGTGTGACACCTGCTTAGGTTGAGGACTAAGGCCCTCACTCCATCTTTGAAGCCTTCATTGCTAAGCACACATCGTACACCCCGAGTTTGTACGCCTTTGTCTCTGAATAGGCCTGTTTAGACCAGACTGTAAAATCTTGCAGCCATGGAACCTGCTGAGTGCATTGGAAATCATCGTGTACGCACTTACAGTGCCCCACAGTAACATAAAGTGCCCAGGTTTACGTGGATGGCAGGGTGTAGTCAGTACGTTGTAGTCTAGTGGTGATTGTTCTGTAGGCAAAGCCATTTCTATTCTGGACATTTCTATTCTTTCTATTCATTTCTACCACTAGTGTTTGTTGGATGCTTCCATCTCCCTCATGTGAGGTTTTGCTATAAGCTTAGTGGTCATTGTGATGAAAAAAAGCCCTACTCAGTTTCGCCAGCACAAGGGACAGACATAGAAGAATGACAAATTTGCTGCCACCTATGGCTTCACTGAAAGACTCCGGTGGGCAACATACACTAAGCAAACAACCATGACACAGAGATGACAGTAACTGTCAGTTTTTCATCAGTAAACCTCAAAGCACATTTCAAAGGATAACACTTTTCAGCATTATTAGTCCATCAGGCTAGTGGGAAACCTGGGCAAAAAATCAGAAATAGCTCAGATCTTCCCAGTCTCCATCCAGTGATCAAGCTGCCAGGCTGCAACCTTTCACATACACAGGAAGACAGTGAAGGTAGATTTGATGCATTGTGAAATTCTGCATAGCATATTAGTGCAGACAAGTCCAAGGATCCCTCCTGGCCTTTTCTTTTAGTTTACCCTTAATATGGTGGTGTTCATCGGGAAGTACCAGGATTGCAAAGGCTGCAAATAGAGGCATAAACTAGAGCAAAATGGGACAGAAATGAGCAAGGGAAAACTGCTGTCTTGGAGGCTCTCCCAGAAAGAGCAGTAGAGCCATGTAATTTGAAGGATTAGAGAACAGATGCAATGAAAAATTTCCTGAATGGTGATCATGTAGTAGAGAAGCTGAGATAACTCCTATCAGTAGGGGCATAGTGGAGAGATGGGTTGTCCCCAAGAATAGCTGTGCTAAGTATGGAGTGCAGGAACATATGGTAGAACTCCACCAAAACCAGAGCTCTTCCTTAGTATGAGCAATTATTTCTTGTCCCACTAATGGGACTACTAGTCATCAGTGTTGTTGTCCTGGATCATCCTTCATTTTGAGGAACCTCATCCTCCCTAGACAGACTTGAACTTCAGCCCTGGGGCAGCACAAGAAACCACACTATGAGTTTCCTCCTGAAAGCAAATGGCAACCTAAGTGGTGCAAGAGGGTAGCTGAAAGAAGCTTTCTTCTCTGCTGAACATCCTTTCTTCCACTGATGCCAAGCTAACAGTATGGCTTTCACCTACACGAGCTGCTAGTGAAGTGTGAAGCCCCAAGCTTCCTGGTCAGTGCCAATTTCCCATCCAGCATTCATCACGAGTGCTGTGATCAATGTATCTAGATGGGAACTCTTCCACAGGCAAACCACTCTTAGTGAGTGACAAACACATAGATAAATTAGGAGGATGAGTAGTCTACAGATTAAAGCAGCCAAATTAGTGGCATTGCAGCTCCCAACTTTTCTTTGCAGGTGTTTACAACTGATTCTGTTGAGTTAAGCTGATGAACGTTTACAAAATTACAGCTATTTAATTTCTGAATCTACTTGCCAGGGGGAGCCAAAGGAGGCAAGAGTCTGATGTGATGGCTATGGAAGCCAGTTATCATATTTAAATTTATTGTACATCAGTTACTCCATTGCTGCTGCCTGTCTACACATTTTTACCTTGTGGTAAGTATGAGGTAGTTTATTCCACAGTGAAAGTGGAGTTGATGTTCTATAAATCCACATCTTATCTAACCTCAGTGTGACTTGCTTACACTGAGGAAAGGGGAAGGGGAAAGAGGGAGGGAATTACCAGCACTGCAGCCAATCATTTCTAGTCTTTCTCTTTTTAAATCAAAATCAAATAATATCCTGTGCTAGCTCAGGGTTCACAGAAGCATCTTTATCAGCCAGGGCAGTACTCAGTGGGACGATGTACATTGTCATAATTTGCAACCCAAGGACAGCATTTCAGCAGCTACGACAAATTTTGAAGTGAAACTGTCCTACCAGAAAAATGAAATTGTATACACTGTGGCCACAACTCCCCATCTCAGGCTGCTAGAATTCCCTATATCGATCTACATAATATAATATTTCATCTCTGTCCTCCCATGCTTGCTTGAGCAATGAGACAGTTGTCATTGCATGTGGAATGTAAGACACTGTACAGATATCAAGCAATAAGTTACCTTTACAATGTAAAACCAAAGACGACAACAAATGAACACAGACAGGTTATAGGGGAAATAGCCTAAACATGACAGTAGTGGGGAATAACTGATTACATGCCTATTTCACATCAGCTTTCTTCACAAACATGCCTTTGTTTAAATAATCTGGCTGATCAGCAATAAAGGTTGCAAATGGAAATAATGTTGCGTGTCTGCCTACCTTTTCAATTCATAGGAAATTCTAGTCTGCTACAGCTTTTCCCTATGGGGATGATTTTTTACTCTGTATCTGTACTCTTTTGCTGTGGAATGCCCCAGTCTGAGCCCTCTTAATTTGGCAAATATGACTTCATCATCCAACATGATCAAGTCAAAAAGACTTTCCTAACAAAAGAAGCGTTGGCCCAGTATTTGTTTGCAGGTTTGGACCAGCCCTGGAACACGGATAGAGGTGAATACATCCATCTCTGTCATACCCATGAGTGTAAATCAGCACAACTTCCTTGACTTCAGCAAACTTCTCCCAATTTATGCCAGCTGAGGATCCAGATCACAGTCTGCTACCATGGCGTCAGGAGCAACCAAACAGAATTTTTGCATGCAGAAAAGAATGAACTGGTGTTCCTCCTTGGCTGGTTAGATTAATGCATGGATCGATGGGACATGAGGATGAGGACTCTCACATTTCAGTTTCAAAGAAAAACACAACAGAAGAAACTTCCCAAAATAGCCAGGCTGGCAGTGGAAGCTCACCAGAAATCAAGGTTTTAAGGCAATTCTGCTGCACTGCTGCTGGGACGCCTGCAGGGAAATTCAGTACGTTTTGCTGTATGCTCATCCTGTTGGACAGCTCACGTCTCTCCTCAAATATTTATCTCCATCTCTACCTCTTTTAGCACACAGAAGGCTTCTCTGGTTGTACTGAATTTGGCATTTTGTATGAAATGGTCTCCGCTGTCACTGGTTCACACAAGTATGAGGCTTTATCCTTCTTCCATAAGCAGGCTATTTTACTTTGGTGCAAAATTTTCCAGGCTCACATAAGCTTCTCTGGGTCAGTACATATTTCTTTTCCAAACAACCATCTTCATCTTATTTAGAGGAATAAAGAGAAAGTAACCAGGGCCAGAGACCTCAGGAACTTGACTCCATAGCAGATTTGGTAACTACTTTTTAAACAGAACGTGAAAGGATTATCTGGACCGTGTAACCCCAACAAGGAGAGAAAGGCTCATACAGAAGGGTTCTGGGTACAGCTGGATGAACAGGTAATTCAGGAAGGGCACAAGAAGCAATGGTGAGTCCCAGGATTAGATAGTACAGAAACACAAGAAAACAAGAATTGTCCAAAATCAAACTAGATTAGATTTGGCAAAAGAAACAGAAACCAAAGACTTCATAGAAAGGGGTTTTTTCATGTTTGAAGACGAAGCAAGAAAGGAAGAAATGGGTCCACAACAAACGCAAGGTAAAGAGTTACAGTGATTGAGAAAGGACCTCAAAATAGAATAAGTAGTGCCCCTCAGTTTTCTTAAAGATTATAATAATGAAAATAGGGTCAAAACAATGTTTGGAAATACACAATAACTGTGTTTGATAAGGTAATTGCTTCTTCTGCAAAGGAACTGGAATAAATCTCATCTACCTGGACTCCAAGTAAAGCAGCTGCTATGGTGCTAAATTAGTTGTTGTTAGTGAAGATGGAAAAAAGGGGGTTAGGTCAGGAATTGCAAGACAGGGGAAACAGCAATAGGTAGTACCGAACAGGAAAATATGTAGATGTATGGAATTTACTAATAGATTCCTGTTAGGACCAGTCTTGCTCTGTGTTTCCATGTATGAAATTACACATAAAAAATGATGGAAATTGGCCAATGGCAGGAATGGAGAAATCATCATGAGTACACTGGAGGATCACAGTCAAAGCGAGCAGTTAAAGGCTAATAAGAATTGTGGCTTTAAGCCAGGAACTAATCAAAACAAAAAACAAAGCACGTTGTATTAGTTGCTCAAGAGATGACAAAATGTGGGAATGGGGGGGGGGAAGAATCACTGTAACACATGAGGTGCCTTCTTTCCAGGAAGAGATAAAGCTGTTAGATCATTACAAGAACTCTCCCCTGGGATAAAGCAGACAGCTACTGTCACCTATAGTCACAAGGATCTACTAAGATCAGAAGTGGTAGGAAATAGGGCTAACAGTATGATCAGGAAGAGAAAAATCTATCCCACAAGGGGAACCTAGTTTAGAAAACCAAAAGGGACAAGGGATATGATTGTTTTCCATAAACATCTTAAGTGATTAACACTAAGGAAAGAACTAACATGCACTGACATTTAAGCTGGGGAATAAAGAGAGGTTTCTAACCGGTAGTGTTGGACTATGGAACAACTTTTTGGTAGCAGTGATCCCTAGCTTATTGTAAAGTGAGTTTAATCAGTTAGTGAAACAGTCAATGCCTTTGACAGCACAGACCTGGACTTCTTGACACAGAAGATTCATTCCACACCTTTGCTTTTATGTTTCTGGATTCCTAAACACTATCTGAATCCATGTTTCCACCTGCTGGCTTGAAACATTTGTTCAATAACAATATTCTTCAAACATTTATCATTGTCATCTGTTCATTAAGCACTGAATATGGGATTACAGCTCTACCAAAGAAAGGACGTATTTAGGCATTTCCCATCTAAACAGAATGCTCTTTCATCCTTTTATGTAAGTTTCCTTCTCCCAAAAGGAATCTCAAAACACTTAAATGCCACACACTGCTTTACTGTAAAAAAGATTTACCAATTATAGTATGCAGCTCCTCTAGGGTGAAACGTGTCAGCTGTTTTAACAGCACACAATAGACATGCATAACAGACAAGAGCATATCCTACTGAACATGCAAAGGAGATTTTCTGGTAGGCAGGCTGGGACTACACTAAACTTGGACTTTGGCCAGGACTTCATGTCTAACACCAACAAATGGTCACATAATGTCTCTGAAGCATTAGGGAACTTTGTTTTAGGCTACATCCAAATGAGGCTCTCCAGTGTCCCAGACAGCAGGATGGCACATGAATGGTCTTTAAAAAAAATCTGATAAATGACCATTAGGACCTAGGACCACTGTGAGGCAGGATAAGGATATTTTTCCCAGTTTTCAGATAAACCAAGGCTCACTGTGTCTAAGTGACTTCCTCACAGTAGCAAAGGAAGTCTGTGATGGATTGAACCCCAGTTTATACCCTAGTTGTCCCTCCTTTAGCTGTTCACAAATCTGCCCGTGGCTGTGAAGAATAAATATGAGGTTTATCCAGGGGAGTGAAAACCTCCCATACTTATGAAGTGCCCCTACACAAAAACCCAGACTAACTGTTTGAATTTCAACATCATCTATTTCACCGTCTCCAGTATGTGAAGCACTCAAGTAGCCTGTCCTTTCAAAACACGCTGCCTCCATGCATTAGTTTCCATGTGAGCCTTAAGACTCATTTGTCTATGTACCATCTAAACACAATAGATTTACTTTTAGTCCAAACTATGCCACTACAAGTAGTGAATGTATTTAGTCCTCCAGAACAGCTAAAATAAAATCTTGCACTTTCATGGTTTTACCCATCAAAAGAGCTCCAAATGCTTCACAAAAACTGATGCATCGGGGGTGTGGGGGGTGTGGGGGGGTGGGTGTCCATCAATCAGATCTGCTCCATGACAACAATGTATAAAGACTGTGACTGAAATCTCCCCATGGTCTCATGGGGAGAACACTATTTTCAACCTTGTTTTAGAGCCAGGGTAAGAGAGATCCAAGAAATTTACTGTAGAACAGGGAGTTGAACTTAGATTACTCAAATCATATGTAAAACCTCTTAACTACTGGACCAGCCTTCCCTTCACTGTAAAATAAAAGAATAGGATAGATTGCAACATGCTCAGGTGACAGTGTTATACTTCTCTAAACTGCTTTTTTCTTTAACTAAAAGGTTCAGATTATTGGAAACATTGATGTTACCTGATGTCCTCTCATAGCCCAACTCCTCCTTTCCCCTCTACTCAACTTCCAAATTTCACTGCATTTGAAAATGTCATCGTTCACTTGGTGACACATCCCAGCCACATGGGGTGGCAGCTGAGTCATCTCCCTGCTGTGAACGAGGTGTGATGGTGACAAGCACCTTACAACTGCACAATCCTTTTTTGGGCACATTGTGTTGGAGGCTGCTCGCCCGTTCTATACAAAGGGATGGGTGGGAGGAACAAATTGGGGTGGAAAAACTCCACACACATAAAGGAGAATGGAGGGATTGGAGGTGGCCCTAGCAATCGAATTACATCTTCAAGCACAGTCGAAAACTAAAGGGCACCTAGAGAACCAGGCAAAAAGACTAAAAAACCAGAAATGATTCAGAGACTCATTTGGGCTGACATTCTGCTATTGTCTACTGTAGGCACTGAATTAAGGCACTCTACATCTCTTGAAGCATCTCCAGAGACTCTGTGGAGATACTGGTATGTAGCATGACATCTTTGGCATTGATGTCAGCTTAAAACGTTCCCCTCTCTCCCACCAATTCTACCTCTTCCAGTTCTTGAGGAGGTTCACCTTCTTCTGATGTATGCTAGTAAGGCTGTTCATGGGGCTCTCCTGGAAACTGGACAAGTAGATTATCATAATTAAAAACGTCTTTTTTGTGAGGGAAAAAGGGCCAGAAATCCCACCAGCAAGCTTCACTGTTCAAGACAATGGACCGGTACCTCAGATCCAGTTTTGCAGATTGCCTACAATTCACAAATAAGTTTCCGTTTGACTATGCCCTCATACCCATATCAGAGAATGTTTTACAAAGTATATGATCATACAGCATCCAGGACAATTACTGCTGCCTAAAGAGCAATGGAGAAACATTGAAGATTCAGACTGTTTAGTTTAAGCTGGACTTTGATGGGTAGGTGGGGAAAAAAGATCTTCCAGACAGCTACCCAAGTACCCTACTGACATGTCACATGCATGATTTTGTCTTGAGCCTGTGAAGCCCAAGCCCCGTGTGCTGTTGTGTATGAGGGAAACTGAACCTGTGGTGCAAGCCTTGGTGCTGAATATCTGTCATCAGAACTCATCTCCTGCATTGCTGCCCTGCATGACGTTCCAGTTCACCTGGAATAGGGAAACTTTGCCCTGCATCTCTACTCATTAGATCCTTCTTCTTAAGAGTCTGTCAATTACCTCATCAGTCAATTGGCAGAAAAGCTCAGTGAGGGAACATTAAATCTACAGTCCAATAAACCTGGACCTGCAAGAGTGGTTTCAAGACACGTAGACAAAGCAGACTTCATTTCATCTCCTCAGGAATGAGCGTTTCTACCCAAGTATATAAGCATTTAGGTCCTCATAATATTATTATACTCTGCCACCTTCATTGTTCAGGTGTGCTCAGCATTCACATTGCACCCACACACCATGGGGAAAAAGACGTTAAATACATTGTCCCTTGCCTATACTTTCCAGAAGGCTCTTTTAATAAAGGGCTTCCATTGCTAGTACATCTCCATTCGCTGCAGGCCAAACATAGAGGCTGGTAAATCTTGCCTCAAAAAGTGCAATTACAGCAGTCTGTGCTTTAAGACTAAACACATGGGGCAGTCCACGTAGCTATGCACTGCAGCAAACTCACTTGATGAAGAGCCATGTCATAACTAGATTTAATGTGTACTCGCGTCGCACCTGTAGCTTTGCTGTAAACGTGTTCTGTTTGTGCTACACAGGGAGCAGGTCATAACAGTGCACACTGTCATGATACCATGCATCTCTGAAAACTACTTGTCAGCTGCCCAAAAATTTGTCACTGGGTTCAAGGACCTTCCTCTATCCCACAGTTGCACCTCTCAATTGCTTACGGTCTTCTTTATTAGTAGGAAAATGTGGAGCCACCTGTTCTACCAAAAAACAGAAAACTAACATGTCTAGATCCTTCACTCTCAAGGGTAGATTTGCTTAGGAAGGTTGGCCTCAGCAGGATGGCAGATCAACTATGTACATCTACTTTGCTCTATAATGCTCTGAAGACTGGAAGTTGTGTTTCCTAGACTTGAAATGATGGTTTTATGCAAAATATTGTCCAGACAGTGTGGTGGTACCTGGTTAACCAAAGAAACAAACCTGGAACTTACCACTGAATGGTAACCTTGCACATTTCTTTGTACCTCCTTTTTCTGAATTAGGAAGTATGTAAGAAGAATAATGATTCCAGATGACATACTGAAGTCCTGGAAATAATATTTCCTGTAAACTTCTGGAAAAACTTTCATTTCCTCTCCAGCCTGCACCATGGAAGATGTATTTTCTCCCACCAACTGGTCCACCAAGTTACTGGACCTTTTATCAGCCCAAGTTACAACTATCTAAAAAGAAACAAGGTAACTACAAGCAATGCTAGAGCATCACAGACAACCAAGGACAGGAGGCTTTCTCTGTTCTGTTAGTGTTCACCACTTTAATTATAGACCCACTTACTATGTCATGATGACCTGAAGACCCTTATCAGATGAAGCTAAACATCAGTTATTCTTCTCTTCTATGCTCTACTTCAAGTCAGCTCAGAATCAGTTTCAAACGGCTTTAAAGTAAACCCTGTACAGGAATCATTTATCATCACTCTCTTGCAACTTGAGCTGAGCAATTCTTAGTGTGGAGGCCATACCAAATATCTGCAATGGGCTTGACCTCTCAGGATACATCCCTTATGTAGTCTTTGTCCAGTTCACCCTTGGGGGGGGGGGTGGAATATGAAAAAGTATAAGAGCAGAAAGGCGAATTCAGTGCATTGAAGAGCATTCTCCCTGGAGTAATTGTCTTGACTGCACAAAAGCAGAGAGAACCTATTTCTGGGGCTTCTGTAAGAATCCCAGCTTAACAGCTGACCCTTTCATACAGCCTAGTTACAAAAAAGAACTGCTCCATCATTCACACATCACTTCCTCACCTTTGGCTGAAGTAACTGGAAAGGGATCAATGACAAAGATAAAACCTGAAAAAATCAGACACATATTCCCAGAAGGCCCAGGAGTTACATTTTACTTGTATTTAAAAAGCCTTGAGAAATGTTAACTATAAGTCAATACAGACAGTGAAAGAAATACAGCTGGACTGCCCCTTGCTCCCAGGAGCAGGCAGATGAGACAAGGGCACAACACTCACGCTGTAAAAAGAAATCCGCAGCAAAGTTAATGCCTCTCTCAAGCTTGCAGCAGGCCACAGTGTAATTGTGAACCCGGCATGCTGTGTGAGCCGCTGTAATCTGGCTAAAAGCAGTCACTTAATTCTGCATGCATCAGTGCATTTGGCACTACTGAAGACAGAGTGTGGCAGTAAGCATCAAAGGAAGAACCATTCCAGCAGCCAGCTTCTTTAAAACCAAAGTCAGAGTCCTGGAGAACTGCCCACGTGCAGGTCTCATGCAAGCAAGTCAGCACACACAGCAGCAAGCCTGCAGACTACATGAGAGATTGCACAGCAGGAGAGGGACATGGTGGATTCCCAGCCTTCCACCATCCCAGCCCAACCAGAAGACACAACACAAACCTATGAGCTTCACAGCAGGCCATTACTGACAGCAGCAGCAGTTTTGTTGCCCTGATGCAGCTGCATGGTTATAGGTGCCCAGATTCTGCCTCCTGGTCAAGGAACTGCAACTATAATTTTTCAAACCAAAAGTAAAGAATAGACAGAATCCTGAAGAATGCCAAGGAGAATTGCATTGGCTGCAAGCATTGGGTCTGCAATGCATCCTCACTAACCATCCTGTTTTGATACAGCCCTTGTAGCACCCCCTTTAATGGGAGCATGGAGACTGTGGGACTGAACCTAGAACACAGGAGTTTTATTTAAAAGGCGCAGACTGTTGCTTACAGAGACCCAAGTTACAGGTCTGGTACTGTTCACCAAGGCCCCGTCCTACTCACTCCTCCCAGCTTGAAGCAACAGTGTCAGCACAATACAGATCTCCAGCAGTGTGCTGCAGCTCCTGAGAAAGCGAGGTTCTCCTACAGCCATGTGAGGATGAGTGTAGCATTCCCCACACAGCTTGGGCACTGACCTATGTACATAACAACAGCTGTTTTTCCAGGAGCACCGCCGCTGTCGTACAACAGTAAGATAAGGGAGCCACTGTAGAGTAACCCACCTGCTCGGACACAGATAACAGACAACTGAATATTCACCCTCAACAGCTGTGCACAGTGCTGCCTCCATCCCAAAGTCTTCTGTCCCAGGCTGGCGCAGCTGAAGGTCAAAATACCCTGCCATAATGCTTAGTGGAGCTCACTGGCCACTGCACACACAGGATCCCTGCACGTGTTGGGAGAAGATGACATTAAGCCCTGTAGCACCTTTATATGAGCAATCATTACCGAAGAATCACCAGATTCTCAGCAGCACCTTCTAGAAGACCCAGATTCATTACATTTCAAGCCTCTACGTAATCCCCAGTCCTCAGGAATTAGTCTTCAGTGTTTAGAGCCCTATAGGCACTCTCTCTTAAAAGGCTGCTTAATTTTCTGCTCTTTTTGTCTTACATACTTAATCAAACCCGGTAAGTTTATTCTATAGTCCCTTTTGCACCCTCCCTCCCTCTTCAAGATAATTTTCAAATTATTTTTTTCCAGCATCTGCTCCCTCCTGTTTCTGTATCACTACTGTAAATGGGATTTTTCTTCTCGACATCAAGAGAAGCAAAATAGGGCTTCCTAAGATAGTTTTCTGGCTGATTACACAGTAGTGCAGTAGTCATAAGCAACCGATAAGTAGCTTTAGCGCATCACAGTTTCGCTTCTTTGGGCTGTAGAACAACATCAGTATGTTAATACACCCAGCTCCGCGCCGCTCCTTGCTCCACGGCAGCCTCAACCCTCAGCCGCAAACGCGGACACACACCTCGGCGGAACTCGGCGCAGTGCACACCAAGGCAACAGCCGCCCCTGGGCACCCTGGGCCACGGGAGCGGGGCCAGCCGCGGACATCTGCCCCCTTCCCTCCCTCCATTCCTCCCTCCGGGTGCCGCCGCCATTCCAGCAGCCGCACGGCCGGGGGGCAGCGATGTGGCCCAGGTCACCGGCATCTGAAGCGGGCTGGACGTAAAGAATAGTCTTTGTGTGCCTGGGCCACGCTTTCCATCCAGATTGTGCCTTCTTCGAGGAATACTCCTTCCCCGAACAGACTTCACTCACTGATTTTTTTTCTCCTCCCGTCCCCCAAAAAATTAAAAAAAACCAAAACAAAAACCGAAAACCACCCCCCACCCCACCCCCCAAAAAAACCAAACCAAAACAAAAAACCCCAAAAAACCACCACACAACGACGCTCTGGTGCTCCCTTGTGTTCATGCGTAGGTAACAAGCAAGCAAGAACGTGGCAAAAAGCCCCGGTCAGGTCAAAAAGAAACTTTTGCAAAGGGGTTCAGGTGAGCGCTACGTAGAGAATAATTTCCTGAACACAGAATGTCTTCATTTGCTGGCACCATTCATTTTACACGTTGGAAAAGCACACAGACTACAGTCCTGGTCAAAAGGGTAGGGGTGGAGGGAAAGATGAAGAGATAAACAGACAAGGAGGGAAAGGTGAAGAGAGAATTAGTGGAAGCAGAGCCCTGGTCTGGTTTTGGCAGGTTCAAGAATCTGCTGTAGAATATTTCCTATGATAATGCTATACATCTATGTATAGAGATACATATTTCTTTCCTATGTGACCATTATGGAATTGTCATAAAGTGTTTGTCAGTAAGTAATTCTTCTGGAGAATAATTTACAGTTATGCACATGAGTCACTACTGAACTGCAGTTGCACCTAGACCTCCATTTCTGTGCTAGTTCATAAGATTTTCATGCAGTAGCACAATTTTCCTTGTATTCCTACGACTGCAGGCAAATGTTTAAATATTTTACCAATAGAAACCCATTTTGAATTAATTTTTTAAGCCAAGATGTAACGTTTCCATTCCTATTTGCTTTGAAGAGTTTCATACAGTTAGAGAATGCCCCTGGTAGGGCTTGAACTGCGAAAGCAATGGCTCTTTCAGCTGTTACAGATACAGATGAATGCTGCACTGAATGCACGTGATCACTTTTGAGATGCTGGTTACACTGGAAACACTTAATTACAAACATATTTCCATTTTGTATTCCCTTACTAGCTGCTTTCCAACTTCACAGAATTCCCAACATGCCCTCAGACAAATCTGAGGAATGTAGAGGTGCAGACCGTATCTGTATGAGAACCAGGGTCCTAACGAGGTGCCTGAAAGGAAGGAGTCAGCTGGCAGACACTAAGCTATTTTCTGTATAGATTTTGCATCCATGTCCTTTACCTGATGAATGGCTACATAAGTCTGAATTAGGGAGCTTCCTCGAAAACACAATCCAAAACTAAGACACTGACAGGTAGTTTGAGAATGAAAAATATACCCTGGATCAAGTTTCATGTTCTTCAAACTGTACAAGGCAAGAAAGCAGAAGAAGAACTGCTAAGCCAGGCCCAGTTCTGCACAAGGTTTGAAACAGTCCAGGTAGAAACTTTTTAGAATCCGCTGAAGTAAACAGAAAGGAAGTTTTTGAGATTTATGCTCTTCAGCCTTTGTATTTTCCATTCTTTCCTCAGGCCCTTGCCAGAAAGAATCCCCAATAAATAAGAGGTTTAGCCAACATCCTGAAGTCCTTTGAGCACTTTCAATTCCTGCCTTTGCCAGGGACATAGAGTTTTAGCAAAGCCCTTGAGGTATCCTGTGTTCTGTGGTAATTTCTCACTCAGAAAATTGGGTATTTATTTAGTATGAAAAGTGTATTGTAATGAACTGGAGCCTTTGTGGTGATGTGGTGGGAAGGAAGAAGAGGTCTTCCATCATCCTGGAAGACCACACAGCTATGAGGTTTGCTGACTAGAAGGAACTATTGCCCTCCATGAGTTGTATCCAACTTCAGCAAATGCCACTGCTATAGCAGCTCCTGCTTCCTCTGGCTGGACATGCACAGCTGCTGAGATACCTCACAAAATCCTCTATTCTGACAGCACAAGAAGCTACATGCATTTGGCATAGTGACCACATCACTCTTAACGGGAAACTGAAGAGTAGTATATCTCCAGGGTACGATCATTAAAGTTGCAGCTTTGGCCATCAAGAAGTGGTGCTTATTATCCATTGGGTAGACAGTGGGAAGTAAAATAGGACCAATTTAATAGTCAGGATTGTTCACCACTGGGAGTATCACCCTTTGCTTTTAAGTCAGGGAAAGATTAAAACTTGTTCTCCTGATCTTTGATGGCATGCCATTTATGAGATGCACTGAAGAAAAACAGTTCAGAAGATAACTATATGAAGGACGATAAGCAGAAAGTTCTATATTTATTAACAGATCTTAGTGGTGAGTTGCAGAATACAGGCACAGAGCCTGACAGCAAAGACCAGGCCCAGCAAGAGCTGGGAATAAGAGCCATTTCACACAGGAGTGTTATGTCCCAGGCTCAAGAGTGGTGTCAGATATTCCAGCAGTATTTTACCAAATCGAACCACAGTGCCAAATCAGGATGTGACCTGGGAGCGAGAGTGTTATTTCTAGGCAGAGCACAGGCTGATGGCAGGCAGAAGGACTCCATGTGCCAACCAAAACTACTTAGCCAACTGTTTCTGCTCTTTGAGTGTGAACATGTTGCTTTTCTTCTGCTTGGACGATTTTTTTTTTTTTTTTTTTTTTTTAATAAATGCTGTCCCTAACCTAGGGTAAAGCAGCCCCATTCTCAGTGCTGCTAATAAAAGAACTCCTATTAAACACAAAGTTTAGTAAAATAAAACTTAAAAAAAAGCAGTCACATAGGTAGAAACAGAGCAAAAATTGGCTGAGAAGCCTGCTGTAGGAAATTTGGAGCAATCAGAGAACACAAACCAGGTTGCTTATCCTGCCAACATAAAGGTATGAGAATAAAATTATGAACTCGTTCCCTTTGTTAAACACCTGACTAACAGCTGTATCACTGTAAAGCTATGATGAACAACTGAAAGAGAGATAGAGTCCTCATTAAAATAACACAGATGAGGAGGAAAATATTTTTTAAATGATGGCTAGTTAACACAAGCTTATTCCATTCCCCAATCAAGTGGTTAGGGAATGGAAAAGCACTCTGAAAAGAGAGTTTGGAGAAACAGTTCTCAGAGAATAAAAAAAGAGATAAGTCCTTTTCTGCTCTACATGAGAATCCCAAGAACCAAATGCTGATTTTTACATTTTTTTAACAACTCTTTTCAAAATTCACAAGTTGATTATGTAGACAGCCTGGTCCATCTTGGGTGTCAGTTGTAAAGTGAATATATAGAGATGAATAAAATTCTTATAATGACATCTGCTGTCAGAGCACAAGCAACTCTTAAAAGATCGGCAGGGCCAAATTTTTGGAAGAGGTTGTGCCTCACTCTCATTACATCCACTGAACCTTGTGAGGAGTCTATAAACACTACCAAAGCCAGTGCTCCTGTCATTTACATAGTTGAACTAATTGAGTAACTACTTAGACCACAACCAAAAACCTATCTTTAAGCAGAAGGTTTATTCATGTGTGTAACATATTTCCACTAGGTACTTCCTGTCTCCTAGCTTCCCACAATTTCCAGCAATACTACTTACAAAAACCAAACTCATTGCTGTCTGGAGAACTACTCCAAGGGTAGAAGAGTCAGTCTAACAGGCCAACGAGGATGCCCCTGGATCAAGGCAGCCAGAGCAGCACAGTAAAAGACTGCTCTGGCAGAGAAGGGACCTTCCAATTAATTGGTATTGAGAGCTAGCCTGTTTATTATCTCTCAGGTTAAAGCAGTACTGCAGCATGCTCTGCTTTTAGCAAAACGAACTGAAAAAAGCATACAGACAAACCTGCTCCCACATACACCTCCTGGGACCACAGCCAGGGTTGACTTTCGTGTCATCCCAGCCAGCAGAAGTTCTCAGGAATTCAGTTTAATTTATCGTAACACCTCTGCAGCAAATGCATTGCAGCAACCCAAGCATCAAGCACAGGCAGGTACAGTAAACCCAAGTATTTCCACTCTAAGTGCATAGTGCAATACCAATACATCCAGAGAAGAAAATTCCCTGGTTCTGAAAGTAATCTCTGCATACAAATCTTACTCCAGGCAGTACAAGTTTATGGTATTAACTCTCCCACCTATATGCCCTCTGACAGGCTCATTACAATTTGGAAATCCCTTAGGGAGTGCCTGGCCAGGTGTCTCGCCACCCACCTATTGCTTTTGAATTAACTGGTCATTTTCAAACCAGTTTCACAAACCAGTGGAGGCTTCAGAGATGTAAATTCCCTCGAAAGAGTTTCCGTACAAGTACAGGACAGAGGAGACATCCCCAAATTAATGTCTCCTCCTGGGAAGCGTTTTCTATTAGCAGAAAATTCAGCCCTTCCTCTCCCTGACCCCAGTCACATGGATGGAGAAGGCAGAGAAAGCGACAGCCATGCTGGAAAGCAGTTTTCATTCCTCCTGCTACACCTGATACAACTTCTTGAAAGTTAAGACACCTTCGGTGAGAGTGATTTCAAAGGTGCAACTTCAGCCTGGGGTTTGGGTACATAGAGGAACAAGCATGCACACAAACACTCATGGGCTTCTCATGACCAGCTACCTGGTTCATGAGTCTGGAAGGGCTCCAAGGGCTTTGCAGGCAGGAATTTACAGGCTGTTGTTTTGAAAATGTCATCTTGCAAATGGAGCATCTTCTGGGAGAGGTCAGGCTGACAATTTGTATAGCAGTTACAGTGGAAAGCTGCACACAATGGAGACAAAAGAGAAAGGTGTGCTAAGCTCAGAGCATTTTTAATTGTACATATTTGAAAACAGAAAGGTGACATCTCACATCAAAAACTCTCCATGGCTGGCAGCTGGTGCCAGCTCTGCCACTGACATTTTAAGTGTTTTGGGGCAATTACTTCTTTGTGAGCCTCCCTTTTTCCTGTCTGTAAGATGGAAAACAGGAACCAAAGCTGGTTGTTGACACCAGTGCGTGCAAGCTCCCAGTTACTAGCCTATCAGTCAAGTTTCACCTCCTTGCTGTAACACAGGCTTCTTGTAAGCGGATCACATGGGCCCTGTTCACACTACCTCTTCTGGCACCAAAGAAAGTCTTGGAGTTCTGCTGTGGTGTCTAAAATCTAAAGAATGATGAACAGGAAGCTACTGTAAGGCTTAATTTAGGTATTGTGCCTGTCTCTTTCCACTGACTGGTAGCTAGGAGTTTTCCAAGCTAATCCCTCTGCCATACTGCAAGATGCTGATGACTTGAGTATATTAATGATTGAAAGTAGCAGCAGTAGAGAGAGAGAAATGACTCTGTGAGAAACAAAATTCATTATGATTAAGATCACACTGTATGTGTTAGTGTTCCACATGTAATTTATTATAATAATTCTTAGCTCTCAACTAATGCTTTCTTTATAAAGGGTTAATTAATATGATTATCTCTGAAATGAAGATGGGGAAAATTATGCATAGACAGAAGGCCAGCAATAGTTTAGGGAACAGAAGTCAAATTTTATCTGGTATCTTTGCTGTACGCTTTAACTACTAGCAAACCGTAGCTGAGCCATGGACAGCACGAGCTTATTATAAACATGAACACTGTGTGTTACAGCTGGCTACACACACCTCTGGAGACGGTCCTATTGATCTGCTGGAGAGAAAGATAACATTTTAATAACCATTTAATTAAAACAAATTGTTTATGAACTGTTTACAAATGGAAACTTAAAGTGCGACTAAAAATAATTGAAAGAAAATATCTTTCTCTCCAATTTTAGAGCAGACATCTGTGCTAAGTGCTATCAGCTAGCAAAATATAAAATTAAAACTACAACAATGATGAGTCTTTCTTCTATTAAAGTTGGGAGGAATTTATGGTATTTTATTTTCACAGAACCTTATTGGTTTAATATCTGTTAAATTGCCTGGGAATTTTATGTAAAATAGATTAAAAAAAAAATCCAGCTAATGATTTCTACAGACTTCTAGAAGTAGCACAGGGTGTACTCACTTGCAAAATGCTGTCTAGCCATTGATCACAGATGAACAATATTAACTAGCCCAAAACTGGTCCTCCCTGAATGGCTGTTTTCAAACTATTTGGGATATTTCTCCTAAGCACCAGTTATTCGTCTCAGAGAGGAGAAACAGTTAATTCATGTTGGTAAAAATATTCCAAGATCCCCAGAAAGACCACTTCCACTGCCCCTCACAGCAGGCTCCAGAACAAAGACCTTCATTTCTATAGCATAAGCTGCTTGATTCTGTAGGTCAAGCATCAACACAGCCACTGCAGCCAAAGGCAAATCGGAGGTGGTTGTTTATTGCCTGAATTAAAAGTCTTTTGCTGGGGAGGAGACATACAGAAATTTGACCAGTACCTTTTATCATTTATTAATTTCACTCAGTCACATGACCTATTTCTATTACTCCAGACAGAACACACAGCCAGATGTAGCCTTCCCATCAATCAGAGCCAAAGAAGTGGGAAAAATATTAGTCCTCTGTATCCACACCTATTTTTTATCATAGATCTTATTGAGCTAAAGGAAATAAACACCACACTACAAATACACAGCATATTCATCAAAATTCCTACCTTTATCATATGTTTGGTTTGTTGTTGGGTTGGGGTTTTTTCCCCTATTGCTGTTAAGGAAAAAGAAAATACTTGTTGAAATATTTATACTGGAAGAATTTAGCATTGGAGGAAAATATCCATGTCAGCTCACAACAGAAAGCCTATTCAGAATGGGAGAATTTCCTGCATTGTACCCTCTCTTCACTCCAGAGCTACCTGATTTAACAGCTTCCGAAAGCAGCAGGGAATTTGCTGCTTTAAATTGCTTTCCATGTGCTCCTGTGGATCACTCCTACACATGCTCAGCTGAGCAAAGGTGAAACCTGTCCCAAGGGAAGGTAGCTCTGCCTTGAAATAGGGCAATTATGCTGCAGAGTGAATGAATAGTCGCCTTTAGCAGAAGATTGAGTGAAGTTTCCCAGGAGCACCAGGGTCACTGTGTTATATCAGGTCTGCCAGTTAAACAGGGGACAGTTTTGTTTTTAGAACATGACTTGCTCTGGTGAATCAGTTCATGGGCTTCTGTATGATTTTGCCATGTTCTGAAGATTCACCAGCCTAGAAATGTCCTCAGACGACAAAGCAGGTTGGATCCTCACGTCATAAATCAGATAGATCCAGTGACTCTCAAAAACTTACAGCAGTTTAGGATATGGCCCTTGGAAGATGCCTGAGGCCACTTTAATTCTGCACGCAGAGTCCTGCTGTAAGCACCCCAGCAGCAGCAGGTATAGGATTTCAGCCCTTCTGGTTTAAACTGATAGCTGCTGGTATTCAAAATCAGAAGGGAACTCCCTTGAGAGGTGGGATGTGCAGAAGGAGAGAAGCCCAGCCAAGCAGCTCTAGTACTGTCAGGTGGACACCTGGGGCAAGTATCTACCTCATACACTGAGCACCCTCATTTCACAGTGCTATGTTTCAGTGGTCATAAGGGAACAATCCTTTCAAAGAACAGAGGGGGAAGGTTGAGATGAAGAGTTTAATACAAATCGATAAATGTATTCCTTTCCTGAACAAACTGTCTGAAATCAATCAACAGTCAGCAACAGCTCTAATTGTATAATTTAATCTCAGGGCTCCTTCACAGCTCATATGATAACAGAACTCTGTCATGTGTTCTGCTGGGGACCACACATTATTCAGCACATTGGGACTAAAAGCATGGGCACTGTAAAAATAGATGAGACAAAAGTGTATTCCAAGTGGGAAGAAAATTTTTTCTTTTATATGCTACCTAAACAAAGGCTTAGAAATAAATTCATTTTCTACATGACAAGGTCCAAATATGGTTATATTTGAGATCCTCTGTCCCACTGCCATCTTGTTTCGATCTGCAGGTGTTCACATCGCTTTCCAGGAGACTGGTTTGATAGCTTTCTTCCATTCGGGTGGAATGAGGGAACCATGAAACATCCTTTTGTTTAGTGACAGTGAAAGATAGGGAAGTGAGAGTAAAAGGGAAGTCACAACTTGGAAACTAGACTGACTGTATATATAAAAAATAAGGGAGGTTCTGCAAGTGAGTATGCAGACAGAAAGAGGGAGCTTTGGGGCAGACTGCTGACTGAAAGAAAGGCTTGCATACAGCCACTGTGGATGAGTGCAATTATATTAGGAAAGTGCTTGGTCCCATCAGCATTTTCTTCACCTACCCTAATAAACAGTCTTTAAGGCCTCAAATACTGACTAAACACTGAGCAAATCAGGAACTAGTATTCCAGGTATAGACCAACCTGAAATACGTATACACCTCATGAGATCTACAGGACTCAAATTGGACTAGCTAAGTTCCCACAACACCTGTATTTCTGTGCTGTGTTTAACAAAGGCTCACAAAATTTTAAAATTTAATTACACACACACACCCTTCAAGGAAAATGCTTAAATCACTGATCATAACATCTCTGTCAAGAAACTGGATATTTAATTTCTAATGAGCGCCAGCCTAGTTTATTTTTAAAAAAAAAAAAATTAGAGTAGAAGGGCAGATAAAACAATTTATAATAAATGGAAGTTACCCAGAAGGTCACTAAAGCTGAGATTTTCAAAGATGCCCATGAAGACATATTTAAATTCTACTGGAATTTGGCACTTCAACCATGAGACAAAATTTGCTTAGCGAGTCACATAGACTTTTAACTATGCAGGGCCAGCCCCATTGAGTTATGCCAAGCTGACAAGTGTCAGCATGGTTTCCTACAGCCAGCAATATCACAGCCCTCATGTTGTTAAGAGCTGTATTAGGTTCTGCTTTAGTCTGATAGAGCACCCGCCATTTTAGAGCTGAAACATCCAGGCTCCATTCCTCCACTAACATGAGTTTCCAAGTGACCAACCTATACAGCAAGGAAACCAGGAAAAGCAAGTGACCAACATTTGTTACAGCTTCATTAAATATTTTGCTCATTCCAATTTGAAACCATAATAATCCTATAAAACATCAAGCTCCAGGCAATGAAAATGAAACAGAGGAGCCCAGAAAGCTCCTTTAGAATCTGGCTGGAAAACAGGCAAATCGCAGCCCAACATTACAAGAGAAAAGAGAGTCACAAAGTGATAGTATGATACAGTCGATACGGCAGTGCAATCAGTAAGTCAGCAGGCCAGACCTCAGCCCCTGTGCTCTGATCAAGCAGTGTCTCTGGCTCGCAGCTGGCAGAGTGGGAGAAACACGGCAGCACAAATGTTTGATTTTCCTTCTTAAAACGTTCAGTTCAAACTCCAGTCTTGTTCCATACAGACACATTTCAGGGGCACATCCTCCCATTACCAGGAGCAAAGGAAACAGAGCTTTGAAGGTGACCAAAAATAAACTGCCTGTTAGAGCAGGAGAGATCATTATATCTTTTCAAAGAAAGACGACATTAGGGGCTTTGTTTTACTTCATTTGATGTCTGGTATTTGATGTCAACACTTCAGGAAAAAGAAAAAGAAACACAACAACAACTAAAGTTAGGTTTGTTTTTTG
Organism: Balearica regulorum gibbericeps; assembly: GCF_011004875.1. NCBI lineage: Eukaryota > Metazoa > Chordata > Aves > Gruiformes > Gruidae > Balearica > Balearica regulorum. The sequence continues at coordinate 13,444,805 of NC_046190.1, forward strand.
CTTTCTCTATATAATTGCAGCTAGTGGCATTATAAGGGTCTCATCAATTACAGGAAACAAACTATGTTTCTGTCACCATAAATGCTTTGCAAAGATGGGAAGGGTGGGATGCTTTTTATAAGCTATAAGCACTTAGTGAAAAAAGACCTAGGGATCTGTATACCAAAGACTGTCTTAAAACAGCATCTGTGTTTCATGTGCATTGTCCAACCCTTTAAATGTCAAAAATCCCACACCATTTTGTTGAAAAGAGAAACAGGCCATGCACGACCAGTTGAGTAAATCAATACACAGAGAGGGCCATGAAGGGAATGAAATGTTTTTGACACATACAAGCAGTTGTTTTCAATGTGCATAAGAGAGAAAAAAAACTGTTTGTCCTTTATGCTTTAATTAAGGCAACCTCAGGAACACAGGGTGAAAGACCTTTCCTCTGCACCCTCCTCACCATTTTGCTCTTAACTTCCTGCTGTCTGACCATTAGCAGCGGTCAAAAGCCTGTGGACACAAAACAAGTCACGGCAGTCTCTCAGAAGGGATTCCACCACTAGATAGGTTCCCACCAAGCTCCAGAGACAGCTTCAGAAATCTATGAAGTACATGATGGATTGTTGCCATAACAGGGGCTTGTTATAGAGTGTATTTATAGGGTCCAATCCCATGAGCTATCTGAAGTCTTTGGTAATTTTCTCATTTACAAATATCTACATTTTTTTAGAGATTTTAAAGCCTCTTTTGTCTCCAGAAAAGCCTTCCAAGGAGATTCTTACAAGACTTTTGCAGTCAAAGGACTAACAAAGGCAGCAATTCAGGCAGAAATCTTTCTCCAGAACCCTTCTGCGGGCTGATGCGCACCCATGAAATAGCCTAAGACAACCTGCTTTGAAAACACTGTAAGGAGCTCCATGGAAGCACTGAGACTTGCTCTTTCCCAGAGCTTTCCTTGTGATGCAAATCTCACTGCTGCAATGCAAAGATGATCAATCTCCTCCGGCAGCTGGAGCTTTGGACCTCTGTTGAGTAGCTCTCAGTGCAATGCTTTTCTGTCCTGTTTGTGCCTCTCCGGAGGGCAGGCAGTGCGGGGCCATCCCTGTGAACTGCCATGTTGCAAACAGCAGAGCGCACGCATGATTACTTATGTGATCTGCAACTAGTTTCTCGGTCCGCAGTAGAACCAGTTGCAGAGATTCATATTCCCCAAGCATGGCACTGGCTTAGATTAATATGTTGGAGCTCTCAGCCTGCTTTCCTCATGTGGCCTAATTTTTAAAGACATCCTAGTGTGGACTGACAAGAAGACATTTCAGTCTTCCAAGGACTTTCATCCTCACCTACGATCTTTTGCTTATGCCAACTCCAAGATCCCCAGGCTGAGGTTGAAAGGGAAAGTAGCTGTAAGGCAAATTATAGCAACCATAAGCTGAGCTCAATTAAGGCTTGTCTGACTGTCCCTACAGCTAGATAGATAAGGGAATGAGGGACAAAATAATAATATGGGATTTTCTTCCAGTCAGAAAATGAGATTAAGAGACCCGAAGGCTGTGAAATGGTGTATGACCAAATCAACAAGAAACACTATGGAAACCAGGGGAGCTAGCTGTGACACAAAGCTAGGGTGAGCTGCGACCAAGATGAAACCTTCTCTTCCTCTTCACCCTTCGTAATTATGAGTCCATAGGAGGCTGCATGCTTAGAACCCAGTCCTGCTCTCGCCGCTGATTTAAGTATTACTTGATCTACAAAAACCTGTAGAGCATTACCTACAAAAAAAAGGAGAGACTGCCCCCATTAACTTCTGGAGTCCTGTTATTGGCATCTCTGCACATACAATACTCATTAGTGCCCTGATGCTTGTCTAAGCTGTTTATGCTCCCATTCAGCATGCCTGAATCTGTTCACAAGGGACATCATCCTCTTGCAATTATTTACACCTTCCTCTCAGTCAGACTCTGAAGTGCTTCCTTTTAAGGACAGAGTCAATGCATTACTCAATACACACAGGTAACACCAAAATTTCCACATCCTTCTCTCTTTACTGCTCAGGCAATGCTATTGCTTGCTACAATTCAACTAGAGTATGACTCTCTGTGGCTGAAAGCAACAAAGTTTGTCATTGTCCTGAATTAAGTTTGATCATGAAGAGACCAGAACTGACAGAGTAAGTAATGGTAATTTTCATGTCCACAGTTTCATGGTAATTTTCTGTCCACAGTTTTGAGGGAGGAAGGTAATCTACCAACAGATGAAACCTCTTCGCTTCAAGAGAATTACATGGGAAGCAGTATGGAACATTCATGAATGTGGTCAAGATCTGAACCCAAACCTCTGTTTTCTAGCCACAGAGCTGAGACATAAAGGGTGATTTCAATTCACCACATGCTAGGGGATTGCGGACTGAAAGCTTAAATGACTAGACCAGCATCACACAGAAAACCAGTAGCAAAACCATTTACACTAATTCTCACTTCTGCATGTCACCAAAGAAACAATTGTGTTGACATGATGCAGCTCACAGTATCTGTCAAGTAACTGGTTGTCCTACCACTTCGTTTATGCAATGATTAGGTGTCACGATCTCAGAGGGAAATCCTAAAAAGCCTGTTAAGTTTTTAATTTTTATGACTTCAGAGAATAATACAGTCCCAACTTAATTTTTAACTCCCTAACTTCTTGTGACTATGAGTAATATCAGAAAGTCTCAGACACTCCATGATCTTAGGATGGTTGGGCTGAGAATGCTGGCCTGCAAGTCCTTAAGGCAAGGGTAAATCAAACTGTGTGATTTTCTTAAAAGGAACTTTTCTAAGCATCAAGTCTTCCACATATATATTTATTTCAAAACTGTACAAAGCTGTCTGATAAAGCTCAGGAAGTGAATCAACAGTAGTTTTCCAGTATAGTCAAAGCTACTAGGAAGGCAGTAGTAGCTGACAGAAAAGATCAAGTTGCCATGAGAAGTTCATCTCTTTCATCTCTGCTTGTGTAATTAAAAATTAGCATTTAATGTCTCTTTAGATCGCTCTAAAATTAAGATTTAATAAATCAGTCAAATTAAAACTTAGGCATAACTTCAACAGTGTAATGTCAGTAACACGTATCGTGTCTTCTGTAGAGGTCAGCCGATTAACATGCTCCAGCAACGTGTCTCTTAGTACTAACCTTGCCATAACACAAGTAAGCAAAACATCACTGAAAAGAAGATCCAAATATTCCAGTATTTTCAGATCCCAGGATAGAGTATGAAATGAGACGTAACCAAAGATTTACAGAAGATACAGCCAGCAAAAGACCTTGTCTAATCTAGTTCTATACCCTCAGGAATGACCACTTTGATCTAAACCAATCCCAATAGATCTTAATTTTTCTGAAGTGTGTTAAAAATCACATCCTTCAAATTGTTTAAAACCAGGTCTTCTTCCAAAGCTTTTGGAAGTGAAAAGTTAGATCAGAACCCTTTAAAGAACTGTCCCTCCTTTAAGATTTCCAACATTTTATACTTCCAGTGAAGATTGGCATCTTGAAATAAGAGCTTTCTTCACAGCTAAGTCAGAATTTAGTGCATTCAGTTCATGACCTTGGAGAAGTCCCTTACTCCACCCCCTCTTTCTTTTATAGAATAGTTTCAGTGGTTCATAAAGACTCAGAGGTTCAACTGATATTGGAAACTTCATACGAAAGAGCGTAAGATTGCTTTGTTCATGACAAACATTTCTTCTTGGTTTTTTTTCAGTGAGGTTCATTAGAAACTTCCCTTGTACCATCCCTAACTTCCCCATATAGAGAGAGATATTTGGCACTGAACAAATGCCTAAGAAGAATAACAGGAGAGTAACAGACAGCCAAGTCTCACTGCAGTGCTGTGGTTACAAAGAACACAACGCCATTTATGTACCATCCAAGAACACAACCCTTAATTTGTAAAATTATTTGGTGTAGTACGGTCTTAGTTCTGTTATCCTTACTCTCTGGAAGCCAAATGGCTTCTTGATACTGAAAGCTTAGAGGGAAAATTAATTTAGCTACTTTTGAGTAAGACCAAGTATTCTCCATCTAATCAGGAACAGTTCAAAAAGTTGCAAAAGACTTCACAGTAAAGCTTTCTCCTATTACTGCCTCTCTGGTCCCAGTGAATTCAGGGCTCAGATTTTTCCCCTTCCTTTCATTTTACTTGATAATAGCAATAAGAAGTAGGAGGAGAACAAGCTAAAATTTTAAGGAGGTGTCTCTTATCGAACACTGCTGTGCAGTGACTCTGAAGGCCTCCAGAATTTAGGAGCTGGCACCCTGAGGATAAGAAATGACTATGAACAATGTTGCGTTTTACATACTAAAGTGTTCCAGGAAGCCTACCGAGAAGAAAATGAATTTAATTTCCCTTTCTTTTGTACACTTTAAGGTTTGCCACAGAGTATATTGTGCTTGCAGCCATGTTGATATGTACTTTGATTGAATCGGATCTCACAAGCTAAGCAGGGCAGGAATTTGAGTGAAAACCTGTATTTCACAAGAAACTGTCAATTCAAACTTCTTATCTTTTCAGAAGAAACTTAACAAGGCTAGGATTTCTGGTCAGTATCTAGACATGGATGCGCATGCAACCCAACATACCTCTAACCTACCAGTGAGGGAACATGTGGGAAATCTGTGCTGAGGTCTCTTCTGTGTCTGTTTCAGACCTAGACCTTTGCCATCTTTGTTGCAGGTAAATACTTCAACTCCTGTCCTGTAGGATCAGCTTAGAGATTGCCTAACTCTTCATATAAAGATAAGAGTCTGAGAAGCAGACACACACAAACTATGTCCTCACAAGTGGATCGTATATGGGGGACACTGAAGCTGAAATCCTTGTGGCAGCTGAAGCCTTTGACCTAAAGCCTCACGGGCTCTGGTCACACTCCCTACAATGATTTGCAGGGGCGAACTTTCCCAGCTGCCCATTACACACACCTGCTTCCACCAGGTTACACTGGTCATTCTGTTGTAGAAAAGGGTCACCAAAAGATCCAGAAAGTTCTCATAGCAGAAAGCTTTTGAATTTTTCTAAAAATGTAGTGGGATGAGGAAAATCCCTAATCAACTCCAACCAGGAACTATCTACCAACTTCAATCATAGTTGCTTCTAGCAACACTGGAAATTCTGAAGGTAATTTAACTTCTTCTAAACCAACTATATGGTAGGAGAAATTAATTGCACTGGAGACATTGCCTTTTGATTGAGAGCTAAAAGTCAAGATCATTAATCCTGATAATCAGGACAGCAGTGTGCTGATTGAAAGAAGAAATTCAACACTATCAGATTTACATTAGCTCATGTTGGGTATATTTCTGGGGAAAAAAAAGAGCAAGAAATAAAATTCAAACACAGCAGAGTCTCAAAAAATTTTGTAGAAAAAAATGTATTTTTTTGTGGGGATAGTTTTATGCAAACCAGAGAGACAGGAAAATAAAAAATATTTCATTTTAGAAAAAACTGCAGGATTGCTCCAGCAATTGTTTAAGACCTGCAGTTTTCTGAAACTTAGCACTTCTCAGATTGCATTTTAATGTTTGATTTTTCACTGGGTCTAGTTAGTACATCCATCTGCAAAATGCTATGGGATTATTTGAGAGGAAAAGCTTATGCATATGAAATAATTTTTATGTACATATTTATTAAAGAAGCAAATTCTAAAGTCACTTCCAGCATGTCAATGCTATTTCTTCTAGAGCATAAATTAATCTAACGTTAAAAACCATCTTTGCTCTTCTATGATCACAAATCACTTTCTGGGTGTTCAAAGTCTAGAAATACATATATACTTTACTTGAAGTGTTATATTTAGCCTTAATTGTAAGTTTCAAAAATCAAAAAAGCTGCTTTAGAAAGAAATGGGTGAACTGATTTGGAAACTATAAGCATCACTACCCACCCTTGTTAGCTGCCACAGTATATGGAATTAGAGATTTTCTCAAAAAACATTTAATGCCACCCATTAAAGGTAACAGAAAGAGACATCACCAAAACTTATGCTATAACTTTCCTTTTCTCTTTAATCATGGAGTGCCCTTTACAAACTGGTTTCAGCAGAATGAAACATCTAAAAGTTCCGTAACATTCTGAAAGCAAACACGTAATTCCATTCAACAGCCCACTCCCTGAACACAAAACAATAAGTATGCTTCAGATTATTAGGCACAGACTTACATTACTAAACCTGTTGAGGTGTGGAAATACTCAGGACATGTAATATCTTTTTATCTGTATTCTTTGATTTGAAAATCCCTGAATTGGGAAGTTAGTTGGAAGAAAATCTGATTTTGGTTCCTTGTGTCAGATTCTATTTGTTTCTTTTCCACTTTTGCCAAATCTAGAAACGTTGACATGTCTAGAGGGAAACTATCTTTAGAGATTCAGTAATTATGAAAACAGGAGAGGCTCATACAGGCCAGTCAGTCTCACCTCCGTGCCTGGCAAGGTTATGGAGCAGACCCTCCTGGAGACTATGCTCAGGCACATGGAAAACAAGGTGGTGATTGGTGACAGCCAACACGGCTTCACTAGGGGAAAATCGTGCCTGACAAACTTGGTGGCCTTCTATGATGGGGTTACAGCATCCATGCATAAGGGAAGGGCAGCTGACGTCATCTACCTGGACTTGTGCAAGGCATTGGACACTGTCCCACACAACATCCTTGTCTCTAAATTGGAGAGACACGGATTCGATGGATGGATGGTCACACTCAAAGAGTTGTGATCAATGGTTCAATGTCCAAGCGGAGAACGGTGACGAGTGGCGTTCCTCAGGGAACTGCCGGTACTGGGATCAGCACTGTTCAACATCTTTGTCGGCGACACGGACAATGGGATCGAGTGCACCCTCAGCAAGTTTGCCGATGACACCAAGCTGTGTGTGGTGTGATCGACACGCTGGAGGGAAGGGATGCCATCCAGAGGGACCTTGACAGGCTGGAGAGGTGGGCCCGTGTGAACCGCATGAAGTTCAACAAGGCCAAGTGCAAGGTCCTGCGCGTGGGTCGGCGCAATCCCAAGCACAGCTATAGGCTGGGCGAGGAATGGATTGAAAGCAGCCCCAAGGAGAAGGACTTGGGGGTATTGATGGATGAGAAGCTCAACATGAGCCGGCAGTGTGTGCTTGCGGCCCAGAATGCCAACCGTGTCCTGGGCTGCATCAAAAGAGGTGTGACCAGCAGGTCGAGGGAGGTGATCCTGCCCCTCTACTCAGCTCTTGTGGGACCCCACCTGGAGTACTGCGTCCAGCTCTGGGGGCCCCAGTACAGGAGAGACATTGAGCTGTTGGAGAGAGTCCAGAGGAGGGCCATGAAGCTGATCAGAGGATGCAGCACCTCTCCTGTGAGGACAGGCTGAGAGAGTTGGGCTTGTTCAGCCTGAAGAAAAGGTGGGTCCAGGAGATGTAATTGTGGCTTACCAGTACCTGAAGGGGGGCTACAGGAAAGATGGAGAGGGACTGTTTATCAGGGAGTGTAGTGACAGGACGAGGGGTAATGGGTTTAAGCTGAAGGAGGGTCGATTTAGATTAGATGTTAGAAAGAAATTCTTTACTGTGAGGGTGGTGAGGCACTGGAACAAGTTGCCCAGAGAGGTTGTGGAGGCCCCATCCCTGGAATTGTTTAAGACCAGGTTGGATGAGGCTTTGGGCAACGTGGTGTAGTGGAGGGTGTCTCTGCCCACAGCAGGGGGTTTGGAGTTGGATGATCTTTGAGGCCCCTTCCAACCGTAACCATTTTATGGTTCTATGATTCTATGATTCTTTTGACTCAGCAGTCAGGGACAGCTAGTGCAGTTCAGCTGATGTAACTCAGCACAGTAAGCTGAGTGAGGACCCATACCTCACAGCCACATCACAGGTGATGTAAATCAGCATGTTGGAGCAATCCTGACATTATCAGCACAAGGCAGTTGAAAATCCAACCTCCATCCTGCAGACCTGGACCTGATCTCCAGCTCTGCAAACATCCATTCCCAGGCTACTAACTTCCCTAGGTAGGGTGACTACTATGTGGCTCAGCAGCACCTTCTCTTTCAAATCCCTCAGACTGTCTGTGTGCAAACACAGCCCAGGTGAAATAGATGAAGTTACAACCACAATCCATCTCCAAGCTACATATATCTCACTAGCCGTTCATAAAACAGCAAATCCTGGGGCCAGCTGGGAAACGCAGTTCAGATAGTCATCGTGCCATTTAACGTCAAATAACCAACTTTTCACTAAAATAAGCAATTTACACAGCATTCTTCCCTGCAAGAAGAGAGAGAAGGTGAACAGCATCCCTCCACCCCTCTGGTTTTGCTACTGGATAATTATTCATTTGCAGTTTATCAGCTAATTATACACACGCCTTGGCATTTGAAGATGTAGGAGCATACTTTATTTAATGGCTAGTAATTACACAGGCCTCCTCTGATCCCTCTGCTCTAACAGGAAGGCTTTTCTGTTTTCATCCTCACACTGTCAACTCTAGAGGTTAAAGATCCCTGGGTGGCTGGTTGTTATCTTGTTGCACACAGAAGGCAGGCTTATACTTCATGTGATGATACAGGCCTCCCTAATAATTCTCTGTTAATACTAAAAATCATTTCCTTCAAAGCTGAATGCTGACCTTGGTTTGTGCAGAACGTGTGTGAAAGCAGCTTTTGTTTCCATGTCTAGGTTAAAAATTACCAGGTGTGCACAAGGCAATATGTTATTTTTTTCCCTGGGAACAGGCCAATACATATGCCTTGCACTTCAGCTCAACATCTCTGCACCCTGCTGCTGCAGTTCTCAGCCTAGGGATCTCCCTGTGAGACAGGGCACAAGGCTCAAAATATGTCAATGTGGCAGAGACACACGGATATGGTAAAATGCGAAGAATTTTCTTAACTTGGCACAGATGGTTGAATAGCACAGCTGGAGGGAATGAGACTTCAGGCAGGAATGCTGCCAGAGAGGAGAAATATTGATAACAGTTACAGTTGTGGAGAACAGGTTTTGAATTTGTTGCCATCAGTGTTTGCAAAGGAAACCTAAGCCTTAGGATTATGGTCAGATAATTGAGTATGAGACTTAACTGTGACCCATTTTATCATGGGAATGCTCAGAAAAGATGAGGTGAATCATCAAGTGGCATGGAGGCACCACACATAAATTAAGGTTCTTTAAACTCCCAAATGGACATCACTGTTTTGGAAGTTTTTCAAGCCCTGCCACTCATTCCTGTAATCTAAGGCCACTTCATTTCTGGATGGTGCCATTCATGTGAGCTTAGGAGACCAATTTATTCCATTAACTGATACCCTGCACCTCCCCTGAGTTTCCTTCTGTAGACAAGCTCTGTCCCAGCTACTTATTACTAAAGAAACCTTCAAAGTTTCCATCCTTCAAACACTAGAAAGAGATATTTACATATGCCTTTAACAAGTGGGGGCTTCAGAGACTCTGGTATCCAAATCAAGCACTTGCATCTCTAACCCCTCTTCAGTTATGCTACTGAACACCTGTGATTTTGGTAATGGATTAATTCTAGAGCAGAGTAGAAACTTGAACCTACCATCCTTATTCCAGCTGGTACTCAAACCACTGAATCAGTGCATCTATGTGAATGGCAAATGATGTGCTAAAGTTTTTATGATGGAAGCATTTCTTTCTCACTTGAGGCAAACAACCTTTTGGAAACCATCCTAAGTCGGCAAGACTGCATCTAATACAAGGAGTTAATACAGCTTAAGAACTTTAAAAAAAAAAGTCGCTTTCAAAAATAATGGGATCAAAAATAGATAATGCCCCCCAACTCTGACTTTTGAGCCTATTAGGAATTCCTAATTTAAAGCTTCTCTGTGCATCTGGGGTTTTTTTGGTTGGTTGTTTGGGGTTTTTTGTGGGTTTTTGTTTTTGGTTTTTGGTTTTTTTACTTTTGCCAAATGAAACAAAAGCCAAAACACTTATAAAACAACCAGAATGGGTTGGTTATATGAGTCACAATTAGATAGTAAGAAACCATAGTACACAACCTATGAAAGAGGATTCTTTTTCAAATTGTCCAAAGTGAGCAAAACACTGAAATAAATGTTCTGTTGTTCTAAAGGCACTGTAATAAATAGCCGGAAAAATGTGTGTTTATGGCTTTCCATTGCAGTTAAGACTATGAAATACGCAAAATGTTTAAATACCTAGAAATGTATTTTTCTACTAACAGGGCAGATCTGTAAATTCTGTTATTTGGAGCAGAGACTGGAAAACCATTTTCCCTCTCACTTTCTGGCAAATTACTTACAAGTTGAAGCAATACTGGAGGGGGAACCAGTCAAAAAGGAAACTCAAAATGTAAACCTCCCAGACCTGAGTCTGAACTGTGTTGTGAATCCCTTCCTGTCACTAGAAGCATTTTGAAAATTATTTGACCCACTGAAAAGTGAAGTACCACACCAGCACTCAGCCCTAAGCACAGGGCAATAGGAAGCTTTGTAAGCATCTCATCTCTCTTATTTTAATATATTTGGCTCATTAGTAAGGCGTGCATTGTGTCACCCTTTGTCACTGATCCAGAATAATCACTTACTGTTGCTACCAAAGAAGGGAACACCAGATGTTTCTGCTCTGGTGGTAAAAATTCCAGATGTTACATGAACCCTCTTGGGTCTTATACATGTAAATACCCTAGCTAATAGGTCCTATGCTGGTGGATAGCACTTATGAATATATCAAATAATGCAGGAGGGTTTAGGTCCAATAAAAGTTATTATTGTTCTGCATCTATATTGTTTCCTTCATTTAACTGTGCATGCAGTTCTACTGAAAATGCTCACCTCTTTTCACATCCACCTTTATCTGTTCCTGCTGCTAAACCAGTGACACTAGTCTTCCCTCGAGACCAGCCAAGCTTGCAAACATGCCTTCTGTGAGAAACAGACTATTTTCACAGAAAGCCAGGAGAGGCCCAACTGTAGACGGTATAAGAAGAAGAAACAAATGAGAATTGATGAAAACTCTTGATTCCGAGAGTTATCTGACCAGGTAGCTCTGCTCTGGAGAAACAAGCAGTATCAGAAGCCTGAATTGCATAGTAAATACATCCTTTGATACAGCATGTTAAGAAGAGGGGAAAATAGCATTCAAAGCAAAGCTGTAACAGGCCAGCATTAGTTTACCAGCTTCTGTATTGGTTCCCAATAATGACTAGAGATGTTTCACAATAGCTCACTGTGAAGGAAAAAGCAATTTCTGGAATAGATTATAGAAGATCCTATTCTGCTTTAGGACCTTTCCATGCTTAAAATGATGTTATTAGAAATAAGGTCACACAGAAAAAAAATACAGGGAAAGTTATATATACACGTATTCAAGGGAATAACAACATAGAAAGAGGGATAGAAAGCACTTCATGGAAGGAGTGCTTGCTTGAAGCTCAGAAGCAGGAGAAATGTCAGGTCCTATTCCAGATCTCTTGCTCTACAGAAAGTGGGGAGGAGGAGATGAGCCAAGGAGAAGCAAGTGGATGAGTCTCATCTGGGTAAATAGCAGAAAATATCACCTTTCCTTGAGAATTTTTGTTACTCAAAACAGCACAGCAGGACACAGAGAGCTTAAGTTCTTTGTGATGGTGACAAGTCTTTGTTTTTAAAGGTGAAGAAAACTATAGGAAGTAGATGGGCATTTTAGATTTGATTCCAATAAGGAGAAACTGTTAAGGACTAAAAGGTGGAAGGCAATGCAGGTGGAAGTGATCATGAGACAGCAAAGCAAGGAGCAAGGGAAAGGAGACCGGGAAAATGAGAACAATGGACTTAAAAAAAAAAAAAAAGGCAGACTTCAACACATTCTAAACTGTGAGGCATGGTTCCTTGGGAAGATAATCTAAGGTAGAGAGGAATGCAGGAGATCTGGTAGTGCTGAAAGGAACTGTATCAAAAGCACAATAGCAGTCCCAGTACAGAGGAAAGATCATGAACATAGCTTGAAACCAATATGGTTACATCAGGAGTACTTTAAAGACCGAACAATCAAAAAGCAACTGTATAGAAAGTGGGAACAAGGACAGGCAACTAAGAAAGAGTATAAAGGAATAGCACAAGCATGCAGGGATAAATCAGAAAGGCTAAGGCATAAGATGAATTACAACTAACAAGGACATAAAGGCAACAAAGAAGGCTCTATAAATACATTAAAAGTAAGAGTAGAGCAAAGAAAAGCATAAGCCCATCAGTTAATGGAGAAGAACAAATCTGATGATGCTCAGAATGCAATATTATCTCTGCCACAGCCTCCAGAAAAAAAAAGGTTAGTTGTGACCCAATACTTAACACAATTCTAATAAGGAGATGAGAGAGCTGGCCAGAATAGGGAACAAGTTGAAGACCATTTAGATGAGTTAGGCCTTGCTTGACCAGGGGTATAAAAATGCAGTAAATTCAGGTGTGAATTTACCCCTGTGACCCTTCACCAGCCAGCACCTGCTTTAAAAGTGATGCACTTCTATATCTGCAGAATAAGTGGGCAGGGGTGTGGTAGTGTTCCAGAAGCTGGTTGGTGTCTGACCTTGACAAGGAGGTGGTGGTGACAGATCCAGGATATTTCTAGAGATAAGAGAAGGAATACACTCACATAGGCAAGTTTTAGCACTCTTAAGAGATAATTTCTTTCTTTTTTTTTCTCCAATTCCTTGAATCTGTTCAACTGAGAAGTATGCAAAGGTCCCAGGTCAGGGCCCCACAGCTACCAGCTCTGTGCAAATGGGCAATGCCAGCTTTGCCATCTTCCATGGAGGCTGGCCCTGCAAAAAAAATACAAGCAAGAGTTTCTACAGTCAGAAACAGGACCCCTTAGTGTTATGGGATGTGTTAACCAGTTTCCACTGCTCGGTCAATGTACAGACAATCTCTTCTGCTCCAAGACCTTGTCATCTCTGTCCTGGCTGACCAGGATGTATCCCTGCCTACCATCCACCATATGGCACAGACCAGATGAAGTGTGTGCTCTCAGGACTCCAAGTTTTAACTGTCCTCTATTAATATCACAAATTCTTCTTTCTGCAACACAAAGTGACTCTGCAGCATTTTCTGGTAAGGGAAATTATAGCTTGGCATCTGTTCTTTTCACTGCCAGAACCAGATTGCTCATCTTATTATATCTTACAAAATTGCTCAAGACCTGCAAGGAGAAAATTGATTTTCAATATGGCCTTTTTTTGTTTTAATAGGCACATTTAAGATCATGAAAAGCACCGTGCCAGTTCCAAATACGCCACAGCTCTTTATTTTTGCAGGGACAGCCATCACAAGGGCATTAGGAAATAAAACTGAGGAGCTTCAATGCATAGCATCCCAACACTGATTGATACCAAGAAGATCTGCTTGATCAAGAAGCTGCGTGCAATGCTGTCCCATTTCAGCTCAGCTGGGAACAAGTCTACCACTTAACCCTAGGTAGTGAGTCAACACAGCAGAGAACACCCTTATACCACAAAAAGAGAAAACCTTTTGTAGTTATTCCCTGCTCCTGCAATCTCTCCATTTACAGGTTGACTAACTCCCAAAGCCGGGATTTCCAACTTAGCCATCACAGTACCAGAGATGCTAAACAACAGCCTTTGCACTTTTTAAAACATGGCACAATGGCACAGTTTCAAAAGAGGAAGCACTCTGGCAGCTAGGATCGATATTCTGATTCACTGCTGCCCACGTTAAGGCATGGTAAGACCATGCAGCCAGGAAGAGCTGTATATCTGCATTTAACTGTGCTCTCTGCTAAACAGAAGTTATATTAAATCAATAGAGAAGATCATTCCTGACTTTTATCCTGTTGCCACACCTTGCCAGCAAGACAGAGGTGACAGCCACCTGCTGGGTTACACATGGCTTTCCTAAGCCTCACCCTATGAATCAACAGTAGAAATAAAACTGCAAGAGGTAAGGATCTGTGGAAAATGGCTTGACCTTGTCTGTAATGAGCCTTCTACAAAAAGTTCACAGAGCAATTGAACGTCTCCATTCCTAGAAGTCATTTGAATTTCTTTATAGGGCAGTCCACCTATTGCATTGCCAAATGGCAGTCAAAGAATAGGCATTATTAATAAATAGACGTTATCCACATAGTACTCATACCATTTACTTGCATCTCATGTACTCTTGCCCCTGCACAACAAACCTACTCAGCTTGAAGACACAGCCTGTAGCTGGCCATGCCCGGAAGCATTTCCACGGCACACAGACCCAGGAGCTGTAGACAAGCTGAGAACAGAGTCCAGCTCCAGCGTACGATGATCAGCCTTTGGCTGCTGCCAAGGGTACCAAAATGCAAAAGCCAGGAGAAGGAAAGTGTCTGACTTCTGAGTCAGACTGACTCACCCCTCTTAGGCTTACAGTTCTGATTTAGTCTCTTTAGTCCCCTTTCCCCATCTAGGCTCAGTCAGGCCTCAGCAGAATCCAGAATGGAGAAACACAGACCTGCTACAAGGTTCTAAAAGAAAATATTAACCCCCAAAACAGATATATTCACATCATTGAAGAACTGACTGCAATAAACCTGCCTGGAGAGACACTTTCTGTTACCTCCCTGTATCCCCCAGTTAAGCAGGTACATTCAGCTTGGTGACACTTATGATTAATAATGCTGCATCCTAATTGTTGTACAGCAGCTGAGCACAGAGAGTTTTCCTTCTTTGTGTTCAAGCATCGCAGCAGCAGTACATAGGATGCTTTCACCCCCAAAGGCAGGGGGGAGGAACAGCTAGAAAAACCTCAACAAAGCAGATGGGTCAGGGTGAGAAGCACTTTAGCCTATGGAGATGCAGTCTCTATTCAACAGGTGCATTGTGTGGCTCAGCTAGTTAACGTTACTGTGCTGGTTTGATACATTAAATCATGCACTAGCACTTTTGTTCTCTGTCCACAGGGCACACATAACCAACCAACAGGGTGCAGAATTTGCTTTGGCTCAATAGTAGAGCTGCTATTCTAAGGGCATTCATTGAGTGGAAGTGGCCAAGGGAAACAGACACAGCACAGCGGCTATTTCCCTTCTCATTTCCAATGAATATCTGTTAAAAGCCTTCCTAATTTTTTCCTCAGTTTTAGCTGCCGGAGAAAGGACTGCATACAGACACTGAATAATTGGGTGTTCAGAACCTTTCCAGATTTATTAAAGTAACTTTTTTCATTCCTCACCAGGACCTCTTTCCTCAATTTCCCTCCCAGTTACTTGGAGATAACAAAGACTGGGATTGCTGCCCACAGCCAGGACTACATACCATTCCCCTCCAAGTGACTCTAGTCCATTTTTTCCAGAAGACACAGTTATTTTTCTAATCTTCCAGCATTTTATATTAGCAGGTCACTCATTCACCACTTTCATTTCCCTCCATCACTGGCCTTTACTGGCTAAAAACCCCACTACTGCTTCTCTCAAAGGACTCCAAGACCTGCACTAGTCTTCACGTGTGCAATCACATCCCTTCCCATACATTCATAAATCCTGTGTTGCACTGAACAAGCCCGTGGTGCAGTCTGCAGAAATCTTCTTTCAGCATAAAGTTTGTGCTCTACATGCCAATGAACTTAAGTTTAACCTGAACTATAGACAGAAGATCAGTGGTCCTACTCCACTGCCATTTCCTTCTGGTAATTTTACAACTGGATAATACTGAACAGAACACATAAGCACTGAAATAATGAAAGGTAAAACATAAGGGGAGTCACAGAGCTGCAGCTTCAAGTGACATTTGCCAAGGTTGTGCTGGTGAAGTTAAAAGCAGTAAGTACAATCTGCTAAGACACTCCAAGGGAACAGACACCTGTAAGCCATTTGAGAAGAGAAGCCATTCAAAATAAGATAAGAAAAAGACTAGGGCTGAGCTGGGTTCAGGCACACAGAATATTGCTACCAATTCCAGCCAAGGCTTAGTCTATGTAACCCTACCCAAGGCCAGAGGGACTGAAGATGTTCAGCTGTTCACATGGACCAGGTCTAAAGACTCTGAAAAGAAGCCATGAAATCCAGAGATCACATCTGTCAGTTGAGGAAGTTTTCATTGAATGCCCTGGGAAGCCCACCATTTAAGCCTGAAAAAAACAACCTACAGCAATTAAAATTGCTTTAAAAAGTCAAATTTTTTATTGCAAGAAGGTAATCTGGAACCAGTCTGTGAATCTGAATTAGGATGAGTCCTGCATATTTTATTTCCTTCTTCAAATGCATGTCTAATGTATTTGAAGTTTCATCCATTGCCAGGCTGCCTTACCAGCAGATGTGCAAAGGGAAAGGGAATGACAAGGAAACTACAGCAAGACAGTTTTCAAAGTACTTGAAATCCTGAGTATAGCAGCACAGTAGCTATGATCCGCATATCCTAAATGGTATGAAAGAGGCAAAGGGAAGGGTAAACAGTCGAGGAGAATGGGAGGAGAAAAGGATGCCCTTCATCACTACTGGAATGAAGAGAGATTGGTGCAAGACCCAGCTGTATTTGTATCTTGCTGTGTTTACCTCCAACCATCCTTGATGTTCTCTCAGCGTGGGGCAGGTTCTGGTCTCTTGAGCATCCTGAAGTTTCCTCCAATGCATGGGAAGTATTTTCCAGGCACCAAAAATACAGAGACAGCCACTGTGCTCTTCCTCTTTCCCTGATCACATGTCCTATTCCTACATGGGATATTTGGGAAGTAAAGCAGCACAGGAAGCTCCATAGATGGAAAGGAAGTGAGGAAGGAAGGAAGAGAATCACAAATCTTTCCATCTGTTTTTTACCACCAAATAGACCAAAGCCATGAGCTCTGATGTGAAAACAATCTGTCTGCCTATTTGTGCCTTGAAAAAGCTTTGTCAAGCATACAGAAATAATCAGTTGGCACAACCCAGCCAATAAATGTAGGAGCGACAATGAATTACCATAGTTTTGTAAAAATAGCTTGCTTTGGGCCAGGTCTCGGAAAAATATCCTGACTGAGAGACAGAAACAACAAGGCATCATAGGAAAGCAGAAAGCAAGTTTCAGTTTGAGACCTGCTAAGACCCACATCCATTTTATCTCCTACAACACCAAAGCTTTCTCATGGTCAAGAGGTCTGGAAGAAGACCAAATCACTCAAAGCAAATTATTTTCAAGCACCACTTTGAGTTTCAGATCTTGAGAACTGAACTGTACTTATAGAATCATAAGATCATTTAGGTTGGAAAGGACCTTTAAGATCATCAAGGCCAATGTTAACCTAGCACTGCCAAGTCCACCACTAAACCATGTCCTTAAGCACCACATCTACACATCTTCTAAATACCTGCAGGGACGGTGACTTAACCACTTCCCTGGGCAGACTGTTCCAATGACTGACAACCCTTTCTGTGAAGAATTTTTTCCTAATATCCAATCTAAACCTCCCCTGGCGCAACTTGAGGCTGTTTCCTTTTGTCCTATCACTTGTTACCTGGGAGAAGAGACCGACACCCACCTGGCTACAACCTCCTTTCAGGTAGTTGTAGAGAGCTATAAGGTCTCCCCTCAGCCTCCTTTTCTCCACGCTAAGCAACCCCAGTTCCCTCTGCTGCTCCTCACAGGACTTGTGCTCTAGACCCTTCACCAGCTTCGTTGCCCTTCTTTGGACATGCTCCAGCACCTCAGTGTCTTTCTGGCAGTGAGGGGCCCAAAACTGAACACAGTACTCGAGGTGCAGCCTCACCAGTGCCAAGTACAGGGGGACCATCACTTCCCTAGTCCTGCTGGCCACACCATTTCTGATTCAAGCCAGGATGCTGTTGGCCTTCTTGGCCACCTGGGCACACAGCTGGCTCAAGTTCAGCTGGCTGTCAACGAATACCCCCAGGTCCTTTTCTGCTGGGCAGCTTTCCAGCCGCTCTTCCCCAAGCCTGTAGCATTGAATTGGGTTGTTGTGTACTATTAAGAAACCTGGTACTTTAACCCAAGTTCACTTTCCTCATTAAAAATGAAGCAGGACATAAGAATCCAAAATAAATTCTTACAGGCCCCAAGTTGTGACCCAAGTGCAGGACCCAGCACTGAGCCTTGTTGAACCTCATACAATTGGCCTCTGTCCATGGATCCAGCCTGTCCAGATCCCTCTGTAGACCCTTCCTATCCTCAAGCAGATCAACACTCCTGCCCAGCTTGGTGTCATCTGCAAACTTACTGAGGGTCTCCTCGTCCAGATCACTGATAAAGATATTAAAGAGAACTGGCCCCAGTACTGAGCCCTGGGGACCAGCACTTGTGATGGGCTGCCAGCTAGATTTAACTCCAGTCACCACAACTCTTTGGTTTTTTTACCTAGTGAACAGTACACCAGTCCAAGCCATGAGCAGCCAGTTCCTCCAGGAGAATGCTATGGGAAACAGTGTCAGTGAGTATTTCCAGCAACACTACTCCTTTCACCTAGTCTTATTCCTAATGACTAAAAGTTGCTGCTCACAGAACAGTAGGCTTGAGAGACAGAAGGAAACCAAAGGACCAATTAGGTCATTAATCCATCAAGTTGACAGAAGATTAGTCCTTAGAGCATATTTCTTATTGCTTCATCCAGTTTACTTTTTAAACAACCCCAGCAATGGAGAGTCTATCACTTCCCTTGAGGAAATAACCCACAGCTTGTTAAAGATCTCTCACTAGGACAATTTCAATTCTTTCCAGCCCACAGTTCCTCCTTTCCTTAATTTTATGTTACTGCTCTCAGCATCCTTTTTGTGGCCTGCTTTGTAGGCCATTCCCCAGCACGGATTCTGCATGTGTGCACGCATCCTTCCTTATCCTCTAACCACCTAAACTATATTCAGCATTTTCATCCTTTCCAAACGCATCTTCTTCCAGCCTTTTAGGGAAAAGTGGTAGCTCCTTTTGGGACATTTTTTTCCCCTGAACTTCCCTCTCATTTGTCTCTATGTTCTGCTGCCCTGCTGTATTTGAAAAGCTCAGACTGGCACACTGAAAAAAATAGGACAAAAAGACACAGCAACTATGGAATGATATCAATTGCACCAAATTTCTTCTAGAGGGGAAAAATATACCATAGACTTTTCTTCTTCTCTGGTGAAGCACTGGGATGGGAGATTGGCTGGCTGTTCACTCCTCTATCAGCAAAAGCCATCCTTTGAATGCCTCTACCTCCCTAGCAGAAGGATCAGGCTAACGTCTAGTACAGAGAAAAAAGGCAAGCATGAGCACAGAAAAAACACTTCCAGGCAAGCACACATTCTATATTCACACTATCACTACATCCACCCACAGCAGAGGTTTGGATCTCAAAGAACCATTCCTGTCCCTGGGTCAAGTCTTCCCCATGTGCTGAAATTACTGCAGCTGCAGTAATCGCTTGTGGGACAGCTGACAGGAGCCAGGACCTGGGCTGCCCTTTGCTAGATGCCAAAAGGCACAGCCAAAGACTGGCTGCACACTGGAGGAATCAATGGATACAGAGTCCCTTCCCAATTTGAGTGCTGGAAGTCAAAGAAGAGCTGAAGATAAGAGAGGGATCACACACCACAGAGACCCAAAATGGAATAAACAGTTCTTACAAGATGTTTTTGCTTAAGTGGGATATAAAGAGTAATTTCTTAGTGCAGCATCTAGCAGAATTGCCACCTTTAACAGCAGGCAGAGGAGTGCCACAGACAGCACAACATGACTGCTGAATATCCCCAGGCAGAGGTTCCTAAGGTAGCCAGTTCTTCTCAAGGCAACTGCCAACTGACTTGCCCAAGCAGAAACACTGCAAAACACACTACAAATTACTCCAGCCTTACTGAAATCAGAAGCTTGTGCAGATTTATATCTGATGAAGGTCTGGCCAGGAGAGCACAGCCACACAGGTCATTCCCACAGCCCCACTGACTTCAGAGGGACTGGCGTCACCACTCAGAGCCCATCTAGGCAAGGATAAGCAGGATAATGGACTCATGCTGCTGTATCTGTACACTGCAGGCCACTTTGTTCAACTGGAGGGGAAAAGAAGACAAACAGAGGCACATTTCATGTGACTGGAGAGCCACAGACTACTAGGAAAGTCCAGAGGCAGTTCAGTCTCAGGTAGTGACTGAGCTTTCTACAGAGAGTAAATAACAGCTGCCTCCTCCTCTGCTCCAAGTTGAACAGGAGTTTGGGATCATGAGCAACAGAAACCTGCTCCTGACTACACCAGCTCTGTCTCTCCCTCCAGTGGATGGAAGAGATCTCATTAATGCATTTTTACACCACACCATCATAATCTCTCTTGATTTTCAACAGCTTTGAGCTACAGCCACACACCTTGAAGAGCTGAGCTTTTTGCATGCCCAATAAACTCAACTTTAAACTGATTATTGAAATATCTAAGCTGTTAATGCAATGATGGCAAGCTGAAGCCTCACTCTCTTCACTGCTTAATCTTCACTTACAGTGTCAGAATTGATTTGTTCTTTCCTACTGCGCTCCCTGTTCCCAGTTGTGCATTCCCAAGCACTCACACACACTCCTCTTCCCACCTCCACTGAGTACACCACTTACAAGATTTCTGGAAACGGATCATTCAAAGGAGACCTTATTTGTTTCAAGCAATAAACCAAAGCAAGCAAAAGGAACAACTCAATTACTGTTTACTTGAGGACAAAACCAGAGCATCTTGGATACCTTTGTGTACAGCAGAAGGTGAATTTCCTATTTAATTCTTCTTTGCTTTCTGTTCTGGACTCCTAGGCAATAGTAAGTAATAATCAGCTCTCTACCAGAAGGAATTGCATTTTAGAAGTAAGCTGTCCCAACAAAAGCTTAAGTAGAAGGCATAACCATCAAGATACAGCTACCATGCCCAGCAAGAGGGATAGAGCCATTTCCCACTGCATCACCACCTATGGCTTCAAGCAATGCGCGGACTTACCTGAGCCACGAGCCCGGCATCTGAGTGAGAAATCCCCACACCTCTGCCATGCCAGACAAGCCCTTCCTCCAATCTGCCTCCAGCTTCCCTCATTCTCAGCCCAACCAAGAGGCAGAGGGAAAAGGAACTCAGAACTCTCAAGCCAGAAGCATCCTCCACATTGCTAACCCCTTGCTCCTCCTCCACATTGCAAATTTGAAGGATCTTCTCCTTTGCAGCTGTTTCCGCTCTCTCCTGAGGGCCAGGAAAGCAAGGGCAGACAGCTGTGGCCTTTCTGTAGAAAAGGGCATTTGCTGCTTGCTTGCGGGCTGAAGGACAACATCCAGCCCCCTGAGGAAGGTAGATATCATTTCCTCTGTGTGCCATTTGCACAGTGCTTTGGAATGCAGCTATGTAAATGTAAGACAATCAGGGGATATTGTTCAAATCCTGTAAACCCATCTGAAGCCAAGAGGGTAACGGCAGTTTACACCATCCAGGTATCTAGGTCTGTGTAATTAACAGTTAGAGATGAAGCTCAGGGACTGTAAGCAATAAGGCCAGGTTTACTCAGGTCTATGACCAGCACATAAGCACAGTTTTACTGAAAAGCAAAATTCTCTTAGAAGAAAACAAAATCCAAACCAGTTGAAGGGATCAGCTAAAACCGCATTTGTTATTGCAATGGCTGGAAAATTATCCAACCCGTTGAACAGCATGTACAATCTTTGCAGGTGGGTCAGAAAAAGCCTAAGGCATAGAACAGCAGGTACAGTAGAGGTCAAACAGCACTTTGCTGTGGGCACTGAGGCCAGCAGAAGCTGTGAACGCACATGGGTTTGAGGACATCACTTGGCAAAGTGGCATTTTCTACTTGTCTTCTACTGAAGCCATGGGAACACTAACACTACAACACTCCCCCCCCCCCCCTTCCCCACCCCATATAAGTCCTAGTTATAAGAGTTGGCAGAGGTGATTTACCCATTCTCCATGTGCAACACAGATGATTAGAAACATCCAAATTCCAACTATTGTATCTTCTTATGCTTTTGCCTAACAGATCAAAGAGCTTCTTTCACACGTTTCCTCTTATGCAACACAATCCACTGGCCTAAGACATCTTCCTTTATTAATAAATACTGCAACAATACCCTGAAAGTCACAGGTAAAATGTGCTGGCACTTACAGGGCAATGCATGTGAAATACTCCAGTACTTTTGTCCAGGGCTTTCCATGCAGCTCCCCGTTTAATGAGTCCATCACCAGGTTTAATGACCTGCCAGAGCTTTAGAAACACTCTGCCCTCCTCATCAATGATTCACACACAGTCTTAAAACTGTGCACAGATTAAAGAGGCTGCTGCTCCCCCACCTCGCTTCAACCCAAAGCAGTTTTAAATATTTCATCTCACCACAGAACTCTTCTGTACACATCCCAAAGGCACTCTGAAAAGCTCTCAATGGGAGTTTGGCTTTACCTGGCAGCGGGCCTGCTGGCGTCATGACAGAGCTGTTCCTGCCAGGCCTGCCCACATCCTTTATTTACTTTCTCTAATGAGTCCTGCATGACCCTCGCTGTCAAGAGTGGGGTCGAGGGTTTCTGAGGTGGTTGGTGCTTTCTATTTATGGAAAAGAAGATGGAAGCCCTGATTGCAGGGATGGAACAAAGAAGTACCTGATCCACAATTACCAGTGAGCAGGAGCCTTCCTTCAGCTTCAAGGGAAATAGAGTCATGACCCTCTTTTCCTGTCAGCTACAGTGGGATTTAAAGTGGACCAACAAATGCAGAAACATAGGCAGCATCTAGCACTTCCCAAATGAGCACATCAAGGATGACCAGTCTTCTAGGATACCCTGAACTCCTTATAGCTCTCAGTGCGAAGCAACCCTGACGTGAGAGAGGTCATGGTCCAAACAGCCATAAAGACTTCCCTCCCTGCACAAAGCAAGACTGTGCCCTTTGATATAGTCCTCACAAACACATTTTTGGTCCCTGGGGAAGGACAGCAAAGTAGCCCAGGGGAGAGAAAAAGAGACCTAGAGCCACTCCTCAGATTTGCCAGCAATGGCAGGATGCTGCTGATACTAGTCTCAGCCACCGCTTCACCATCTTCCAGACAGGAATGCTACCAGCAGATCTCACTGTCCAAGTAATTTTGGGATTTACAGATCCCTTATGCAGTACAAGCTATTGCATTACTAGGAACAGCCATATTTATGTGATACTGTTGCCATGCATGCCACACACTTCTAGCAGGCAGAGGTCTGCTCAACATGCTGGATTTTGTTATAGATGCAACTTCTCCACAATTTCTCTAGGCAGATTCCTACAGTTAATTTTGTTCTCCCAAGTATTCATTTACATATATATATATATGGTACCTTAGGATTATAGAATCATAGAATCATAGAATGGTTTGGGTTGGAAGGGACCTTAAAGATCATCTAGTTCCAAACCCCTGCTGTGGGCAGAGACACCCTCCACTACACCACGTTGCCCAAAGCCTCATCCAACCTGGTCTTAAACAATTCCAGGGATGGGGCCTCCACAACCTCTCTGGGCAACTTGTTCCAGTGCCTCACCACCCTCACAGTAAGGAATTTCTTTCTAACATCTAATCTAAATCGACCCTCCTTCAGCTTAAACCCATTACCCCTCGTCCTGTCACTACACTCCCTGATAAACAGTCCCTCACCATCTTTCCTGTAGCCCCCCTTCAGGTACTGGTAAGCCACAATTACATCTCCTGGACCCACCTTTTCTTCAGGCTGAACAAGCCCAACTCTCTCAGCCTGTCCTCACAGAGGAGGTGCTGCATCCTCTGATCAGCTTCATGGCCCTCCTCTGGACTCTCTCCAACAGCTCAATGTCTCTCCTGTACTGGGGCCCCCAGAGCTGGACGCAGTACTCCAGGTGGGGTCTCACAAGAGCTGAGTAGAGGGGCAGGATCACCTCCCTCGACCTGCTGGTCACACCTCTTTTGATGCAGCCCAGGACACGGTTGGCATTCTGGGCCGCAAGCACACACTGCCGGCTCATGTTGAGCTTCTCATCCATCAATACCCCCAAGTCCTTCTCCTTGGGGCTGCTTTCAATCTATTCCTCGCCCAGCCTATAGCTGTGCTTGGGATTGCGCCGACCCACGCGCAGGACCTTGCACTTGGCCTTGTTGAACTTCATGCGGTTCACACGGGCCCACCTCTCCAGCCTGTCAAGGTCCCTCTGGATGGCATCCCTTCCCTCCAGCGTGTCGATCACACCACACACAGCTTGGTGTCATCGGCAAACTTGCTGAGGGTGCACTCGATCCCATTGTCCATGTCGCCAACAAAGATGTTGAACAGTGCTGATCCCAGTACCGGCAGTTCCCTGAGGAACGCCACTCGTCACCGTTCTCCACTTGGACATTGAGCCGTTGATCACAACTCTTTGAGTGCGACCATCCAGCCAATTCCTTAACCACTGAGTGGTCCATCCATTGAATCCATGTTTCTCCCGTTTAGAGACAAGGATGTCGTACAGGACAGTGTCAAATTATATGCTAAACAAACAAAGAAATCATTAAAAATATCAGGAAACATAATAATGAAAGACTCACTTACTAAGCACATCATCACACACCCTTTCACCTGGTTTTTTACTTTGCTTTTACCCTCCTTTCACCAGCAGTGCACAACAGTTTGCCTGCTGGCAGTCATGGGTAGTGTTCCCTGGCATTTCAATTGTTGATAGGTCACTAATTTCAAGGGAAATCCATTTTCCAGCAATCTGGCTAGCTCCACAAAGAGACAAATAACATTCTCTAGATAAACAACTTGTAATTTTTGATTGGCAAATCATTTATGCACTTTTTTTTTTTTTTAAGTTAATCAACCAGCTCTGAACACAGAAAGAGAAGGAGAAATCCAGGGACACAGACATGCAGAGAGATAAATGCACATGAGCACACACACACAATGTCCTTCGTAGCAGCTCTGGATTTCTGCCCTCCTTCTGGTGTGCTTCTCACCTAGAAGCCTTGGACGAGGCAGGGAGCAGGTTGCAGCCACCTGAACACCTGTGCCCCTATCTTTGCTCCTCTTTTCAGAGGAGTGAGTTTGATTTCATAGCCTGTAGGAAGTGGCACCCAGCCTGCATTTCCCCAGTGTTTTAGAAAGGGAATTTACTGGCAGTAGAAGGTGCCTGCTGAAAGCATGAGGAATAAGACCCTGTCCTCACAACAGGGGTACAGGACAACCTTCATCCATGCTGTCCATCCACCCTGACCAATGTGTACAACCTCAATTTCCATGTCCATTCAATCCCAGGAGTGTTTGGAAAGGAGACCTTCATCACAAGGAGTTGAACTGGGACCATACATGTTGCAGAAAGGCTTTAAACCACAGTGACTTTTGCTCCTGAATGCATGAGATCTAATAGCATAGGGCCACAAGATCTATCTGCTCATCACAACCAGACAGTTCATTTTCTCTATTTTCAGATAAATTGTGATGGGAACAGGGAAGATCTCAAAAACTTTCTGGTTTTCAATCACCTGAGTATTAATAAGGGGCTAAAAACCTGGTAGCCCAAAATCCCCAGTCCTTCTGTCAGTCCATCTCCCCTGGTTTCTGCATCTCCAGCAGTCCAGCCTCTACCAGCTGGCTGGTCCATGGCTAAAAGTCACACTCAGTGTCCACGTGCCTGTGGCTGCCCATGGCATAGGAAAGGTTCCTCAGCAGATGATCCTGGGGCCCTCCAGAGGATTCTTGACCTTTGGATTTTCATTTAAACCAATTTAAACATTTAAGACCTCCGTGGCACAGAACAGCCTGCGCCCACACAGCTCCCCTTTACAGCACCCATTCATGGTCAGGACTGTGGGTGAGGGACCAGACGATCCCCATACACTGCCAGGGACAGTACAGCTGGTAGCACTTGGTCATGTCATTTCCTTTTTTCTCTCACCCTATAATGGGAAATGTGGCCAAAAATCCTCTACAGGTTAAGGGAGGTCACATCAGTCCACAGAAGTTATGGCCAAATCATGAAAATTTTTGTTTGTTGGCATACTCAGAAAATGAAGCCTTGTGTTCCAGGCTTTCAGAGAGAGTGATGAGTTCTGTGGCCATGCAAAAGGTAGCCCTGCCTGAGAGGAAAACAAAGATCCCTTTACTTAGCGCAAAACCAAACAAAAGTGAGCAATAAAACACTGCAGAAAATGAGCAGGTAAGTGCTTGCATTTTATCTTCAGTCGATATTTTTTCAGCATGGCTGATCTCTGAAATCTGATTTTGTGTTGTACTGCAAATCCATACCCCCTGGGAAGCTTGCATCCTTCTTGATGAGCATTAGCTCTCACTTCATTTGTCCACACAATCTCTACACAGCTTTCATCTCGACATCCAAGCAAGCTTAAACAAAAACATAATCTCCCCATAAAGCACAACTCTATACTCGAATAGCTGTTGCTCTCAGGTGTCCCATTCCATGAAATCCATCACCAAACCACTTTGCCTTCCTCAGTGAAGGGAGGATTTTCAGAGAAGAGAGGTCTGTTGCGCATCACAGGCTCAATTTACTGGGGCTCATTGCCTCTCCCTGGCTCACTCTAATCTTTTCTGGGGGTGAGAGGGCCATGGCATGGGTCCTTGGCCAGAGCTGCTGCAGCAGCCATGGAAGGATTTGTTGTACATCCTCACTGTACAACAAAGCCATCATGCTAGGATATGGCAAGACAGAGCTTTCAGTTAAAGGACTGCGTGGTGAACATCCAGAACTTGAGAAGTGTGCAAGAACCAGATGATGGGGCAATAAAGTATCTATTGCAATAATGTCAATTCACTCCCTCTTTCTTTCACATCCATTCCTGTCTAGTGACTCAAAACATTAAAGAAAAGTGAACTGATTGACGTAGTTCAGCTGCTGTTCAAGCTGCATCCAGAAAATATTCTGTTTCCCCATTATCCTCTGTTAGGGTAACACCAAACTACCAGTGGCATGAGGACTCCTAAACCAAAGAGATGTCAGGTACCCACTGTGCTACTAAAAACCTTATGCACTCGGCCAGTTTGAGTCATATGAAAATCATGCTTGATAAATCGTGAGGATCAAAGGAACATCTCCATCCCTAACAGAAGCAGGGTGACCTTTAAGAAGTTTTATAAGGGTTGAATTTATCCCAGGTTATATAAAATCATCACAGTAGTCTCAAAGATGTGAAACATGGGTATGAGATGGCAATTATGTTAGTTAATTACATTGAGGAGTTAAGGTTAGTGGAACCAACCTAAGCTGGTGTGAAACATTGCTGTTCCACTGGAGGGAATAGTTACATTATTTACTCCAGGTGAAAATCTGTTTCAGTAAGTTGAACAGAACAAGAAAGGGCTATAAACAGAATCAGACTTATAAAACAGTAAAAGACAACTTTCTGTCCTTAAAGTAAATCTCTCTCCCACACTGGATTTCAAATCTGGGGGCCATGTCAGGTGAAAAGCAAGGCCCCCCATTTGCTGACTTACACAAAAACAGGGAGGTAACATGATGATCCCTGTCAGATATAACCCACCTGCCCCATCACAAAGCATGGCTCACAGATGGATGGGCCCAGACTCCCCCAGTCACCTCAGCCCATCATTTCAGTCTTTTCTCTAGATGTAAAGCCAGCTCCAAGGACTACAGCGCAGGTATGGGATTTTGGAGGCCTGGGGTCCATCCCTGCTTCTACTACAGCTACTCATCAGCAAGGCTTTCAGGTTGTGTCTTAACCAGTCAACCTTCAGGACTACCTTGCACTTACACTGATGAATATCATAGAATCATAGAATGGTTTGGGTTGGAAGGGACCTTTAAAGGTCATCTAGTTCAACCCTCCTGCCATGAGCAGGTCATCTTCAACTAGGTCAGATTGCTCAGAGCCCCATCCAGCCTGACCTTGAATGTTTCCAGGGATGGGGCATCTACCACCTCTCTGGCCAACCTGTTCCAGTGTTTCACCACCCTTATCATAAAAAATTTCTTCCTTATATCTAGTCTGAATCTACCCTCTTTTAGTTTACCCCTTGTCCTATCACTACAGGTGCTATTAAAAAGTCTGTCCCCATCTTTCTTATAAGGCCCCTTTAAGTATTGAAAGGCTGCAATAAGGTCTCACAGAGCCTTCACTTCTCCAGGTTGAACAACCTCAAACCGTGGAAAAAATATCTTCTGTTGAGGTCCAGGGACTGGCCCCCATGACACTGGGTGCTTTCCTCCTGGCCACCCCTCTCTCATCTTCCTGCCCTGCCTCTCCTCATTGCATGGCTGGAAACCCCTGCCCTCAGGTCTTTGCCACAGCAAACCAGGATGAAGAGCAGACCTGCAACTCCTTCTTGCTGATACCCGGCTCTGCCATATCCTGCTTTCTCTCACAGCCCAGGAGGAGGAAACTTCTGGGAGCTCTGCTTTCTAAGCAAGCAGCACGCTGCAGGCAGCAGTGTTGTACAGATGGGACAACACTAGCAGTCAGAGGTAATCTCTCACATTCAGTCATCTGGGATGTAGGGTGGGGGGAACAGACAAACTTTTGAGCGCATTAACCCCTGTCACATCACTCCACCTACAAAAGGCTTACACTGTTCTAGCCACCACAGCATTGCTGCTACAACACAGTTGATGGAGAACTACAAAACGAGTACAAGCACTTTGACTTTACAGTGCCCTGTACTGCCGGCAATTTACATTGATCTGAAGCGGTGACTCACAACAACATTAGCATTAATCCCGGAGACCCAGGTAATGCACAGCTCCCCTCCGGCCTCCATCCCCTACAAAAGGGGCAGGTTTTGCACATTGGGGCATTAAATCAGCAATCTGCTACTTCTCTGATGTTGTCATGGGACTCTGCTGCTCAGGTTTCCCTGCCACAGCAGTCTGATTCACAGTACTGGCTTCTTCGGCTATGACTGTTGAGCTGATCTGCATATTAATCCAATAACTCTTTGCAATTAAATAAGATGAGAAGGGAGGGGGGCGGAAGAGGAAGAAAAGATGAAGTCCTCTGCAGATGTTGTCCTCACATATGGTCTCCCATATGGCTGTGTGTCACTGCTGCTTCACTTTATAAGATCTCTCTCTTCAGAGAGCAACTCCAGCTCCTTCCATACTGCAATCTAGAGACTGATTAAGAAACAGGTAATACTGCAGGCCACTTTGTCATTGCTGATAGAAGTGCTGAACAGCCACTGCTAAATTACAGCTATCAATCTCCCAGGCTGTACATGGATACATTAATTATTTCTTCCATTCCCCACAGAGACAGATGCTTCCCGTTTTCTTGACATAAGCTGTGTGGATCACTTGCCCATCTGGCTTCTCCACATTGTTATAATGGTATCTTTCCCTCAGATGTCATCTTTCAATTTCTAATAGCCTCCACAGGGAGACAATATTATTACCTCACATTTCTAAAGGATATGTCTCTAATCCTCCAAAATTTGTTAATTCACCCTGAAATTACTCCACTGTGTTGGGATGTACCATTATCCCAGATTTACAGGGTGTGTGTAAGGCCAGGAGTCTGGCAGCAATGACATGACTTGCCAAACATCACAGTGATGACCAGTGACAAAGTAGACACACGAGCAGAGAGGTAAGCACAAGAAAGAATGAGAGACAGCAGTATATGACCTGCTTGTTTAGGGAAAGCAGAGGAGTCCACATGCACAAAATGGTGTGGCTTCAGCTATATTCAGGCCCGAGGAAGATGCTGTTTCTTTACAATCATACAGGACACCCATGGGATCCCAGCAGGTGATAAGCAGCAGCACCACAGGGTGAAGCCACAACCACACTGGCAGAGCCGCCAGCAGCAGCTTGCTAGACTCCAACAAGTCCCCTGCAGACACAGAAAGCTCTAGGGTTTCTGCAGGGGGAGAAAGCCCATCAGCATGGATTTTGTCAACAAAACTGGAACTCTCTCTGACTAGCAGATAAAGAAAGTAGCTGGTTCAGGGGATTTCCATTTCAAGTTTACACCTGGTCTGGGACCCTTGAGGGAAAGATAGCTGTAGATGTGACATTAGAGCAATTCTACAATCTCTCCTAAGCATTAGTTTCTCCAGGCAAAAAGAAATGGGCAGTTTTTATAGCAGTTGCTTTTTTATGACTCACTTCCACGTCATTATACCAATAAGATCCTGTCTCTCCAGGGTGTTTTTCTCCAGTGATTAAAGCTGTGAGCCTTTGACCTTGTGCCTTATCAAGAGTACACAACACACACCATAACCACCTAGAAACTTGCTGTCTTTCATCCCTTATTGCTTAATAAACTTGCTAGCAGACCTATTGCAACAGAGTAATGAAGCTAAGCAATTGCATTCAGCTCAGTAAATCTGGGAGCAGAGCCTGTTAAAAATAAATAAAAATAAATTAAAAAAACCCTAAAAACTAATTGCAGAAATGTGGAGTGTTATGAAGATATCCCGTCAGTTCAGCCAGAGTTCACAAACCACTCACTCCTGCTATTTCAGCTGCTGAGAGGAGCAGCAGTGTGATAGGAGTTGCATAAAGCCAGAAGAGAAGCAAGAGGAGGTGTCACGACAGATCCACACACAGTCTGCACCTTAGGGAGCTGCTGCAGGGGTTGCAGACAGCATACCCTTTGGCACAAGGTGCTTGGGAAGGGAAGAGATGGTGCTCAGAAACAGGTGCTTTGGCAAAGTGATGTGGAGAAGGCAGCCCAGCACCTGGCTCCTGAAGTTTCAAATCTGGTGAAGTTGCAGCCAGCTGACATTAATAACCTGCAGTTTATGTTGTGTTATTGCTGTAATTGGGCATTTGCTAGCATGAAGCACAAGATAAGTCCTCTTTCAAGGCAAGGCACAGGCAAAACATAACAGTAAGGCACAGAATAAGCACTGCATTTGCAGGAACATTGACACTCTGCTATGCTGAGCAGTCATACGATGGCTATTCAGGTCCAGACGCCTGACCAAGGTGCTGAAGGTATGACCCTTTCCCACCACTGCCTGTGTATGGAGTCTGCGGTGACCACATTTCCACCTCTGGGTCCTTTGTTTGGGTCTTATAGACAGGCCCACAGAACATCTAGTCTGCAAGATCACATGCAGACATCCCACAGGGCCCATGACGCTGCCCGTAACATGCCGGGCAGCCCAAGACTGTTAGCATGCAAGACTAACAGCCACAGAAATGTATTCAGCCCCAGAAGACAGTAGGAGAAAGCAAGAGCCAAGCTCACTTCCATATCCAATTCCCTCCAACAGCAAGGAACTCATTAGGGAAAAACGCCCAAATCATCCCAGGTTACCTACAACTACACTAAACCTCTTCTGCCTGTACAGCCCCTTGGCCCACTGTTTTACCAGCATATATGCCTCCTTTCATCCTTCCTCAGGCAATAGCAAGGCCTCCTTATTGCATCATTTCTGCAGCAAGCAACAGGGATCAGAATGGAAAGCACTAACTTTACTATTAGTGGAAGGGCCTTCTGGACCAGCCAGCTTGTCAGGACCACGAGGAAGCATGAATGCAACAAGGAGACTACATTGCATTTCATGCAATGCTAGCGGCACGTCTAGAGGGTTGACCCATCCCAATAAAAAGATGAGTGGTCTCCAGGATCCAGGGCCATCACAAGGCTCCAGTGGTTACCACCACCACCCCAAAGTACTTTCTCCAGCTACCAAATCACTTGTATCTGAAGCTAGAGCCATGTCTGGCTTCCTGGGAGAAATTTCTGCTGCAGGTGTAAGCTGCTGCTGGGCCTTTCCACCAAGCTCTGCAATATATCTCCCAGATAGACAGGGAACAAGAAAAGGGAGTTCCATCACCACAGTGCACTTCACAGTAAGCACTACAATTTATAGCACATAAATACTGTATATATACTACAGCTTCTTGCAGACAACATTATCATCTCAAAGGGTAGGTAGGAGGCGGGAATAACAGCTTGTAACAACTGCAGCATAGACAGCTGCTTTCTTCGCCATGTCTAATGCTGTTTGGGGAGGTAAAATCTACCAGCAGTGCCTCTGCTTCTGCTAGCATACACTGCAACTCCACGTGGGACTTCTGCTGAATAATTAGGTTAAAGAAGGCACAATCATGTAAACAATCTTGTAGAGGCTTTCTGGGAGAAATTTCAGACAAAATCATTCATAACTCCAAGCACATCTGTTCCCCAGAAAGCAGAGATGTTGCCCTCACACTGGGCTTTTGCACTGCATTTAACACAGACTGACCCCATCATTGTGGCTGAAAGTCTGAGGACAGGATTAATCACTTGTAGTGCTAGGTGTCACAGATAATAGCATGTTTCAGCCACACACAAGATTATTTACAAGTTTTCTGCCACCAGAAAAGTCAGTCCTAGTTTCCCTAGCCCTCCTCCTCCTTTCTCCAACCTGATTATCAGCCACATGGTCCCACTCCCTCCCTTGTCCTTGTGTCAGACCCTTCATAGAGCCAGTTCAGCTCACTAATCTGACAAAGTGCTTCCTTTATTCTGTCCTGGGGGAAAACTTTTGGCCAAGTTTATTTTTCTGCCAACTTAGTGAGTTGATTCATCTCAGCAGGAGCTGACTAACAAAACCAAAATCAAAGCTGACAATAGCTGTACCACCAAAGACATACAAATAGCATGTAAAAATGTTCAGGATCAGGAAGACATTGGATCAGCTCAGCTGCACTACTGAACTGCACCCTCCATTAAACATGAAGCATCTCATTTTAGACTTCCTTGTATTAGACCAATAGGTGATTTCTCTCCT
Organism: Balearica regulorum gibbericeps; assembly: GCF_011004875.1. Lineage (NCBI taxonomy): Eukaryota > Metazoa > Chordata > Aves > Gruiformes > Gruidae > Balearica > Balearica regulorum. The sequence continues at coordinate 13,477,386 of NC_046190.1, forward strand.
ATAGCCCATAGGATATAAGAAATAATATTTTCACTGGTCCAGTTTATTCTAGTTGCTGGATAGCTTGGCTCTACTGGCCGAAAAAGTAGCTTTTTCTCATTTGTGCTTGGAGTTTGCCCTGAGGAAGTCTGGCAGGATGCAGCTATGACATCTGTAATGGTAGTGGTATGGGAAAGGACTGCCAAGGTGATTCTGGTTTAGTAAGTGGAATCACACTGGACTTACACAGCCTTAAAGGAACTATAACCTAGCCCAGAATTTTAGCATATAGATAAATGGAGACTTGAAGGATTTGTCAAAGTTTTTGCAAACTGTCTGTAGCTGGAATGGGACTTAGTCCTCTTGTAGGGCTATTGCACACAGAGACACCACAGCTGGTTCTGGAAGCCTCTGAGATCACCACAAGCACAGTGCAGAGGTGAAGAGAGCAGATCACTATTTGCATGCCGTGTTCTTGCGCAGGTGTTTGCTGCTGGTGACAGCACAGCATCATCACAGATCTCTGCTCTGACCCACCAAGGCTGTATTCACATCTAGCCTAGACACTCTGCAGCCACAGCCAAACAGTGGCCAGAAGCCTTTCTTGACTCCTTCCTTCTCTTCTGCTTTGAGGTCTCAGAGCAAGGAAAGCTTTCCTTTTACCCTTTACAAATGTCAAACCAAGAGTCTTCCGCATTGATGGTTTGTCTGAGCGGCACCAGAATTGCCATGGTTACAGCCTCATTCGTGGACTTAGGGAGAACAGCAGGATTCATGGAGCCAAACTCAAAAGCTCACTTGTACATTAGATAGCCACAACTGGAGATGAGTCAACAACAGAAGGAAAAGAAATTGCTTCTCCCACCACACAAAATGCCAAAAGGGACAGGCAGGAAACCCTGCATCGCATCAGGGCTTTGAGAAAGGTGAGCACAATTACTCTCATTAAAAGGCTTAGGGAAATATCTATCCACCATCAGAGTAGGCAGGCAGCTGCAGTCCACTTCCTCCTTGAGGGCAAAGTCTGATTATTCTTTTAGAAGTGCAAACTCCCTCAAGCAGTTCTCTTTGCTCCTTATTTTGCTTCAGCCAGAAGTTGTGAGGTTGTAAAGGCCTCACATGCCTACTGGCATCTTTGCTTGCAGCAACACTAAAGGAGGCTGCAAGAAGATCTCAAGGTACAGCTCAGCCTGGGAGACACAGCTCACCTGTGTCAGCCTCCAACTCACAAGCATGAACAGCTCTGTTCATGCTTTTGTCCATGCAAGGTCACTGCCCTCAGCCCAGTTAGATACAGGCTGCTCCCCTGAGGCCGGAGTCTGTAGATGTGCTCCCTCCCCACACAGCAGTATGAGTAGGTATCACAAGGTTGACCCTTATTTTTGGTGGTAACTCCCACTGCGAGGCACTTTGCCTGCAAAGCAGCCAGACATTCACCCATACTCCAGCTGTACAGCACTGCCAAAGCTCCTCAGCATCAAGCATCCTAGAAGCAAAGCTTTTCCAGTGGCCCCATTTCTGGAAAGCTGGCCACATTCTTGTGGACAATGCAAAATGCAATTCAGGGTCTCAAGGGATGCTTTTCACCAGGCACAGACAAGTCCACGTACCAGGATGGATCAATAGATGTGGATGATCTTGTCTTGTGGGGCTGTAAGCCATGTTCAGGAAACACTCTGCAAGCTTCTCTATTTGCATTGGGACAGAAATGCCCTCCAACACCAGACACAAACTGATTTCATCAGTCAGAGCCCCTGGAAAGCATCTAGAAAGCAAAAGGAATCCACCACACGCTTCTAGGGGTTGCTGTCCACATAGACTCCTTTTCCAGGCTTCTTCCAGCACAAGATGATGAAAAACAGCCTCATCCCCTCACATTTCATTGGGCAGCTAAGCAGCCTGAGCATGTAGAAGAGCAAGGGAAGACCATTCCCCGGTGCAATATGCCTGACCTCTGCCAGGCTGCAGATGTGCCTGTGTGATCAGCACTGTCCCTTTGAAACCTGCTTGCCCCCCACCAAGGCAGTAGCAGTTTAACAGCTTACAAGCTCAGAGACAGCGCTTCTGCTGGTGTAAATCCTCCTGCTTCCCAGGAAATCAATGTATTTACAGCCCCAATTTAAACTGCTATGAGCACTATCTTACTAAAAGCATATTTGTGTTATTATCACTGCACTGCACAGTTAATTGCTATACAAATATTTGTGTTGCCCACATTCATCACAAGGCTGCTACTGCCTCAGGGTGAACTTACTCAAAATCTGATGTGTTTTCCCAAGACTGGAAATCTTAAAGGGGACATGTCTGTTTTGCATGCTAAGAGAAACACTGCACCCTGATGCAAAATTCCCTTCCACCGAAGTCCCATATGAAATCCAGACCAACAGGGATCATTCGCTCCAGAGGAAAAGCATGTTGGGGCAAGATGAAATCCAGACTTCCCAGGCTATATTTTTGGACCAAGAAGTAAGGTTGCATTTACCTTTCGTCTTGTCAGCCCATTGTGATTTGTTTAGATTTATCACTAGTCTTTCCCGCTCCACTCTCTCTCTCTCCCTTTTCTTTTTTAATTAGGCCATTGAGACCTTGTTTTCAAAAACCGTCTGGATCCCAACAGAAGCTTTTAAGTCTCAGACATCAAATAGCAGGCAGTTTACTATAGTTAATTATGGTAATTTTTGCTTAGTAGTAGCTTCCCTCTGAAGAGTCAAAACTACTTAGAAAAAGCCCCAGCCTCAGGCATGAATTTCTAAGAACATATTTTTGCCATTTATTATTTTACAAAGTTAAGTAGCAGCAGCAAGTTATAACCCAGAGGGAGAAAAGAACTGACAAAAAGAATAAGTTTTCAGGGCCTATACACCATCACACAATACACAACCAGTCCACGTTTGCCTTTTGCAGGTACCAGGCACCGCTCTGCTGAGCTGCGGTACAGGGTCTGGGTCTCCTACAGTGGCCCAGTTTCCTATCAAGGCTGTGTTCTGCTATCAGGATTGCTCTGAATTGCATAGAAGGGCAGACAGCCCTCCAGCCGACCCCAGGGCAAAGAAGGTGCAAAGGTATCCTGAAACCACAAACAGTCTGAGCACCGGGACCAGGTGGGTTGTCATGTGCAGAGCGTAGGTATCTGGCCATCCCAAGCAACCAGCCCCACAGTGATGCTGGCCTCTCTGGATACAGAGCGTTATGTGCCTCACTGCATTCAAACCCTGCTCCATGGAGCCAGCACATCCCAGGCAGCTGGAGACCAGCAAGATCATAAAACTAACAGAAACCCACTCCCAAACATTTCTAGAGGACAATCATATGCAGCAACAGGGCTCTCAAAATGCCCTGACTAAAGCAGACCCTGCCTCTTAGCAAGAATTAAGCCTGTGGGTGAGACCATATTGCATGTTAAAAATGACAGGTCCTGGACACAAATGCCAACATGGACATCCCCTCTTGGTTACTCCAAATAAATCCCCCCCACAGTCCAGGCTTTGCCCCAGCCCCTCGGCAGCAGCACTCTTCCATGCTGTTGGGTCTCCTATATGTGCAGCTGCTTTACCTAAACTTTCAACCGAAGCTTGTAGCCCACTATGAACCAAAATGAACACAACCATGGTGCTCAAAAAAACGATCCTCATTGCAAAGAGGGATGGAGTTGATTTGTGCAGGGAGTCAAGTTTCTTGTACAAAGAGACATGTGTCCCCTCCCAAACAGTGAGGAATTAAGAATTACTTTCCCAATGTCTGGGCAAACCATCACCCAGCTCCCTGCAGATTACTCAGCCTTGCATGAGTTAAATATCTTGCTTTCTGCCCCTACTTTTTCTGTTGCAAATCAAGGATACTAACCTCTATCTGTTTTCCAGGATCTCCTTCTAGATTCCCATAGAAAAAAATTTTCCTTTTGAAGAGAAGTTCACCACCTGGAAAGGAGAGGAAAACAGAGGTAGAACTGACAGTTTGCCTTTGATTTCTATGGCTACAGAGTCTGCCCAGATAATCTGGGGCTTTAATACACAGATTCGTTCTTTTATGAAGGGTCTGAAAAGGTGGCACTTTTATCAATTACTGAAATATGTAATCTTCAGGTCTGCTTTGCCACTGCAGAGTTTGTTTCATCTTCAGGCTCCTCTTTTAGGCAATTTAGCGTTTCATCTAGGAATCTAGAAACCATTTGGAGCACTTCAAGTCAAACTTTCAAATAATTATTACAAGATAGGTTCAGAGGTAGGCACAAGAACGTAAAATACAAGTTCAGAGCCTCCTCCGTAACCCATCTCAGAGCTAGAGGAAAGGAGGGAAAAAATATCTGTATTTCTAATTTAATTAAAGGCAAGTATCTAGTTCTTTCCAGAAGTTTTCATTCTCTGGATGTTGCAGCTGTTTGTTTGCCAAGTGGTTTGAACAGCTTAATCATTGTTTAGTGTAAAAGAAAGTAATTGATTTTTGAAGTTACACTAACTGAGACATTGCACACCATTGAGAAAATTGCCTACATTTTCAAGAACATCTTTTTAAATACAGTTTGCCTTTTTCAGCAAAGTAGATCTGGGTCTCTGCCTACTTTCAGACAATGAAATTCTGGCTCTCAGCAAGCTTCTTTATATGCAAACGTGACTTGGTTTCAGTTCAGTTATAGCTGGTGCTTTAGGTCAAACTGATCCTGCACAAGAAAATTTAGATGACCCTCAAAGCCCCTTCTAGCCCTTTTCTGTACAATTCTGGAATAAACACCAGGCTTTTTTCTCCTCTCACCACCCCCTCCTTGAATGCTGCAGTCAATCTATAATGCCACCAAGAAGCGGACAAGTATTTGGTATTTGAGACTCACAGCTCCATCAAAGCCCGTCAGTGCACACGTGGCTTCACACCCTCAAGTCACACCAGGCTACATGTACCACTTTGAGTATGCATGCCAGTTGTTAGAGGTTATGGGACAATGGTAGGCTGGCGTGCTTTGTGGATTTGGGGCACTCAAGAGAAAAGGAGCAGTGGAAAAGATGCCAACTGGCAGGGATAAGGCCAAAGAGCTCCATTTCCCAGACCACACAACTCTGCTGCCTGAGCTGAGACCTTTTCTTTCAGCAGTCATGGGCTGTGCCATTTCCGTCCTGTGCCAACTAGGCAGACTGGCCAGCCCCGTCAAGAAAATATAAGGACAACTCCTGCAAAAGTGTCAGTGGTAGGATTGTCTGAGGCAGAGAGACAACAACCATTTCTCACTGCCAGACTGCAAAGCCCATCTAACTCACAGGAGTAATGCCCAAGGATCGCATGTCCAATGCCCAAGGATCGCATGTCCAATGCCCAAGGATCACACGTCTGAGATCCCTTATGCCTCAGAGCCAGCTCTGCTTTCCCAGCGCAGAGCCTGTCTCCTGTCACACTTCTTTACCACAGGGTCTTGGGAGTCTTACCCCATACCCCAAACTTCACAGGGAAACACAATGATCAAAACTACAAGAAAAGACTCACCTTCACTGTATTAACCATGCAGTGAACAAGGGAGTCTAACAAGGGAGTGGTGGGAAAACCTCAGATAGCCTAAAAGTCCCCCTTGGAGAAGCTTGCAAGGTTCAGCTGTCCAGAGATGCTCTCTTCTGCAAATCCAGATGTGTCAAGAGTAATTCCTGCAGTACCACTTCTCATGTCACACTTCAAATCTTCCACTTCAGGCCTAGAAGATTAGAGCACATAAAAAAAAGAACACATCATGCTAATACCTAGCTCTTAAATAGTGCTTTTTAGCCATAGATCAAGGTACTTCACACAGAATAGCTCAAAGAGAGTTATAACAAGGTCCAGGGCTGTGCTAATAGTCGATGGAGAAATCTCAAGGCGTTGTGCAGAGATGCTTATGCTGTGGGGTCAACATGCACACTGGGGAATTTTAGTTCCCTTTCCCTGTTCTTGTTTCTGAAACTCCGCAATGCACAGTCAAGAGCAAGTGGTGCGACTTCCCCTGGAAACTCTCTTCCCAGATGTTCACCCTCCTCACAATCTGCCCCACTGGCACATGTGGCTTTAATAACCAAAACACAAAAAACAACGTGAGTCAGCAGTTGCCTTCTGCATTGCCATCAAAAAGCCCTCCTCTCTCATTAACCAGGCTTCTCCTTCATGCCACCACTAACCAGGGCAAAAAAATAGTACATTAAAGAGATGCAGAGCATAATTTCTTCTCACAGATTAGTCCAGACTAAAAGGACTGCCTCATGTCCCTCACAGCTGAGACAACACATAGAACAAGTCGGGGAAAGATTTCCCTTTCTCCATTCTTTTGGCAATGCCATTACATTCTTCTTGAACAAAACATGCCCCTTGGGTCCAAGGAAGAGGCCTCCATGTGTCCCAGCTCATAACACCCATTGGGGCTGGGGACATAAAGATACAGGGAAAAATCACCATACTGGTGAAATCAGTGGCTTGGTTGGGTGTGTTTGCCTGTCCCCAAATCCCACAGTTCTGCAAGGTCTTGGCAATGCGCACCCGAAAGCCCCTGAGATTGTGTGCAGCTGGAGTAGTTTGTCCATGGAGCAAGGGAGAACCCTCCTCTTCTACAAAAAACAGAACAAGGAAAAGGAAAAGAGTTTAAATGCATGGAAAAGTGAACTATGTACTACAGCTCTCTCTGCTCAGGATCTGTTCAATTCAAGACTCCAGACCTCCCTCACAGGTACAAAGGAGTCACCTGCTTGCTCCTCTGCACAAGAGCAGCCAAAATCTTGCCCAGAGGTGGGCCTCAGCACAACACTCTTGGACCAGCCAGCAGCTAACACCATCACACAGCTCCATCCCAGGAGACGAGTCTGTGATGGGAAACTCGACTCACTTGCCAAACCCCAGTGAACTATAGCCACAGATCTCACCATCTGTTTAGTATTGCTGTCTTTTTATCAACCAGCTTAGGTTTATTCAGGGCTGGGCTCCCCCACCCTACCCCTTGATAATAGGGTTGCTTTTATGGCCAGACCTGAGTGATTGCTGTTCATATAGCAACCCCAAGGATAGTTTGGTCAATCAACAGCACTTACCTGATGCCGTGCTCTCCTTTGGCTTGTTAAGAACTTGAGTTGAAAAGTTTCCAGCTGCCAAGGAATCAGTTCTGGTGGTTATAGGAGATGCAGAGGGGAAAGATACAGGTGCTCTTGGCAGGCAGACATGCTGATTAAAAAGGTTCCCATCCCATGGCTCTGTTGCTGCCTGCCAGCTCTCTCACCTGCACAATATTGCTAGAAGAATCTCTGCAGTTTTCTTTAGCCCAATTGGTGGAAAATCAGCCTGAGGAGTTTCAAACCATTTTGTGGCTGCATTTGCTAAGTCTGGTAGACTTTTCATGTAGCAGATCAGTGAGAGCTCAAGTGAGCCCTTCCATCAGCAAGGCTGGGGCAGTCACATCCCTCTGAAGGGCAGACAACAGGGTGGGTAGCATCTGCCACCCAGACTAGTAGATGTAAAGGAAAGTATTTCCCTATCCAGAGGGCACTCTGAAATCTTCAAGCTGTTTGGAAAACAGTGACTCAGGCCCTCCTCAGACTACTGGCTGCAATGAAACCCATTCACTCTCTGCTACCTGTGACTGTGACACCAAGCCTCCCCATAGCCAACATCCCTATGCAGACCCACATCAGCAACTTGCATTCCCCACCTCCAACACCAGCAATTACCACATTAGTACACCTCTGATGCCACCTGGTGCCACACCCTAGCTTGTGATGACCACCTGGGGCCAGAGCAGTTTGGACAGCATGGTATCGGCAGGGTCTTCCCTTTGGGAACATCAGTTCTGTGCTACCCCCTACCCCTTGAAACACACCATTGGAGAGGCCAGGCAAGCAGAGCAGCTAGCCAATCTGCCTGCACTCCTCAGCGCTGCCTGTGAGGATCTTCCCTCTCCTACTCAGTTTCTCAGCTCCCATGGCACCACCTGGCCACCAGAAGAGCCCATATGCAAAAGGTTCACATCACTGTTTCACTTTTTTCTGCTCCAGAAGCACAGAAAGATGCTGTGGAATGGCAGCTCTGAACCCAAGTCTGCTGCAAGAGCAAGTCAACATTGGTCAAATCACTTGAACTCTCATGTCTCATTCAACAACCTGTCAGATGAGGTTGATAATATCTCACTAGGTTGCAGTGAGGCTTAGTTAAGTATTTCAATGCACTTGAAGATTTCTGGATATTTGTTATATGCACACACATAGGTAAAACATCGGTAATTCTGTGAGTTCCAGCCCTTTAATGAGTATGTCAAGAAGTCTCTAGCAACAGGCCGGTGGTTAGCAAGTAGGAAAGCACCAAAAGTATCTGTGGACACATGACAAAGCCCCCCCATCCTCAGAGGTACCTGTCCTGTATTTGGGAAGTACCCTGCCCATCTCTAATCAGTGACTGTCCAGCCTACAAGCAAGAGTTTCCTTTATCAATACAGCAAGATGATGCTCCTGCATAATCAAAATTAACCAATTATGTTGTGCAACAGCTTATTCACTTTGATGTGCGTATCTAAGTAATTATTGCAGGTGTATGCAAAAAAGGTTCTAGCTTAACAGGCTCCCTATTTTGTTTGGTTTTGGCTAGAATGATTGCCTATGAGGAAAAATCAGAGAGCTTTAGGCAGTTGTTATTGTTAAAAACACAGTTTGCGGGAAGGAAGAAATTTGCAGTGGGGAAAAGAAGTCTCATTTGAATAACAAAACAATTTTTGTTGATGGTGTTGTTGTTTATGAGCTATTTAAACCCTGGGGTGGATAGAAAAGGGGAAATAAGAGGAATTTATCTGTCAAACGTATTTTAAACAGATAGTACCAATGATAAAAATCCCATTTTGAGTTTGAGCAATGAGTAGCACATCATACAGTTTCTAGGAAGGAAATTAAAAGAGAACTTAATGAGCCATGAAAATATTGTAAAAAGTGGTATGTATTTTTTTAAAATAAACACAAGTAACATTTCAACCCCTTTAAGCTCTCAAGTCTTTTAATTTATTCAGCCAAACTCACCATCATCACTGTTAGAAAGGTTTGGAAAACAAGATGGCATTTAGCTTCCTCCCTTCAAGTCACAGGGAGCATCATTTCCAGTGTAGAGCTTGAAGCACGACACACCTCTCCAGCCCCAGAAAACCTCATCCTCTCTTGATCTGCTTAGTTTGCAGAGGGTGGGGGTTGTACCTAAGACTCAGTCCTTGCTCTAACTGACTCACAGCACACGAACAAAATGAGAAATAGTAACCTGCTATCACAAGCAGATGGGTTGGGGATACCCAGAAAAAAGGAGACAGCATGGACTGGCAGTGGCCACAGCACAGTGGCTGCCCTCACACCGCGCTGACTTGCAGGGCAGAGACCTCTGTGATTAGGACATTTGTAATATAACTGTGATAGATGAGAATAAATAAGGCTTAGGCACTCAGGCACATGACATCTCAGATCAGTTTTCAGCTCTACCGGGAATCTCTGTTGCTTAAAGTCCGTCTTGGTCCCTCACTTCAACCATTGCTTTCTGCTTCACCGTAAGAGCTCACTAAAGTTCTACATTTCTATTCACTGCACATAAAATAGTTTTGACACCAGCTCTATTTCCATCTTTTGGCTCCATATAAAACATCCATAACTGAACAGCCCAACATTCGTAGCAGGCAACAAGCTGGGCACCCAAAGGTCACCGGTATCACACCGGAGCAGCTCCTGTGTTAAACCTGTTTCTTGTAATGAAGCAAGGAAGAGAGCAGAGTCACCTCCATCACTTGTACATGCAGCCAGTCAAGGAAGTCAACAGTAAAAAAGAATGAGGCAAAAATCCACAAGTATTATAATATTTACGTGGAAGTGTGTTTGCACAGAGGCCTTCAGATTTCAGAAGTTTGTCACTGTTTTAGAAAAATTAAATGTCCCTTTTATACTCTGAGGAGTTAGCTGTGCTTTTGTGGTTTGTTTTGGTGTTGTGTTTTTTTTTTTTAAAACTAGTAAAATCAATACTTATTGCAGACATTTCACAGGATACATTGGCAATATTTAAATTACAAAGACCAATCATTCTTGACAGGTATCTTTGACATATTTGGATTTAAAAATTAAAACAAGTTGATTCTTTATATAGAAAGGGAAAAAATATTTCAGGTAACTGCTTTGCAAGTGGTGGCTTGTTATAAATGGATCACTGTTTTCTTCCAAAGAAATACCCAGAGACATTCATAATTAGCAGTAAGCTAATTACCACAAAGCCTCCTGCATTCAACAGTGACATGCTAAATCACCCTCACTTGCAATTTCTAGAGCTTCACAAAAGCCAGAAGTGGGAAGGAGGAGCAGAGAGAGGAGTCACCGCCTGCATGCCTGGGAACATTGCAGAGAGGTGAGTCCCCTCGCTCCCCTCCCAGCCTTCCCTCCGGGGCAGCTCCATCTCCTCATCCTCACTGTCTGTGCCATCACAGCTCTTTTGTCCCACTTACTTACCCACCACTGTTTTCACTGTCTTGGTTTGATCTGCTATGAGCCTGGGTATCCCCAACAGTACAAGTTAGCCAGACCTTTCTTTAAAGGCTTTTCTGGCCTGCCCAGCCTGCCCATCAGTGAGCACAAGCTCCCCACAACTAGACAAGGGCATTGCTTCTTGCACACAAGGTGTGTGTTACAGCCAGGGAAAAAAGAAGGAACAAAGCATTTGGAAGTTCTATTTCTTTTTTTCTTCTAAAGACTAGCAGAAGTTCCCAAAGAAGCAAGCAAGCAAATAAACCAAAAAAAAACCCTTTTTTTTTTTCCATTTTCAACAGCTCAAGTATTTCAAGATATCCCCATCAAATCCTATCTAATCTTCACAACCTGGAAGAGAGAAAATGAGGTGAATAAAAAGGCAGGAAATGAACCTGAAAAAATTGGAAAAGTCAAAATGTTTGAATTTCAACATGTGCCATGCAATTTTGTTATTTCAATAGAAACAAACTGGTTTTGACTTTGTTAAAAAACAGCAGGAAGTTTCAGCAGAGACGAGAGCTACGCTACTCCCAGATATAAGGCAGGATTATCAGGAGGTTCCCCAAATCACAGATTTTCTGGGCAATCCCAGATTCCCCAAATCACCTGCACGTGACACAGACAGCAGCAGCGGAGAGACCTTCCCCCTCGGGGGGCAGGTGCCTCCCTTGGGCTGGTCCAGCCACGGCCCCACGGAGCTGGAGCACCCCAAGACTCCTGTTTCTCGCAGTGGTCTCTGGCCAGCTCTGGGCTTCGAGCTCTGGCCCAGCTGTAGCGCTTGAGGCTGTTGTAGAGATGGGAACTGCAAAGTGAGTTGCCCAGGAGGCTGATTCAGAGAAAGAGCTTAATTTAGCCTCTCTGAATCACCCTGCAGAGGAGATGGCTGCTCTCTGACTACAAAAGGAACTGGAAGGATTAGCAGAAAGTTTGCCTCTTTGAATCCCCGTCCCCAGTGTCACACAAAGTCTGCCTCAGGGCTTAATCCACATAGCCCATATCTTAAACTGTTGCCGCAAGCACTGTCAAGCAAACAAAACAAAAATAGCTGGGACAGAGCGAAGAGTAGCAGGAGCCACTTTCATTGCAGTGCTATGCACCATGTGAGTTAAAACATTAAAAGCTGCTCTCTGTGCCCCCAAAAGCCACCTGAACAGGGGCCAGGGGCATGGGGGAGCCCAGGGCTGCATTTCAAGTTCAGGACAAGCTCGACAGTGGACATTACGGACACACAGCAACGCCAAGACTTTTAGAGACAGGGAGCAACCCAGCAACCTGCCAATCAGCTCTGCGCCCACTTAAAAACCAAGAGAAAGTCAGGACTCATTTGTCTTGCTGTTTCATATAAAAGATCCTGGGCTATTATTAAATAACAGAGAGAAACTTAGAGGGGAAAAAGAGGTTCCCAGACTCCAGCTCTCAGGTCAGCCTCTGACATCCAGAACATTTCCTTGCCAAAAAGAAAAAGCTTGGTAAGGGGGTTAATGGCTGGGACACGGACTCAGGAGAGCTCTCTGCATATCCATTTTGTCCGGAAACCTGCCAAGGGGTTTTCTTGGGCTGATAAACTTCAGGAACAGGGTTTGAATGCTCACACTGTTTGTGGGTCAGTCTGTCTGCATCTCCCTTTCCTTGTGTCCTCCTCCTCCATGACTTTTTAAGCCTGGCAGTCACTTTTGAACAAAAATGATGAAGGAAATCTGCTCCCTGCCCTTACCAGAGCCATGCAGTTATGGCTGCAGCGATCCGTGCCTCACAAAGCCTGTGCTTGGCTGTGACAGTCACATCCAGACGAGAAGGGACTTCATTCCTTAGTGATGGGCAGGTTGGTCCTCTCAACCCCTCTATATTTCTATGGGCCAAGGAACTGCCACAGAGCTGCTCAGGGCTGATGTGGGGACCACAGCCTCATCCTCTATCCAAGGCCATGGGCATGAGCAAAGGGAAACACAGGGGCCATTGTCAGGGCTCTGCAGGGAGCCAGATTTTGCCACCCGTAACAGCATTTGCCTGCTCATAACACCAAGCAGTGGCTCGTGGCTCTGCTGTGCAATGTGCAGTGAAAACACGAGGCAGACTCTGACGCTGCATCATTTCTGACAGGGTTTGTCCAGGTTTTTGTTGATCTGAGCTGCATTTGTGGGATCTGATCCACAGCTTCAAATCTAAGCCCAGGATTTAATGTAACACTAAGTTTCTTTTCTGGGAGCCCCCTCCATGCCTTGTGCCTGCGTGCGCTCTTTGTTGTGCCACACTGAGGCATGAAGGGCAGTTGTTGCCATCACAATAATGTCACTGAACTAAACTCTGTTTAGAAGCTGCACCACATGCTCCACCTCATTACCTGAAAGAATCCTGTGCATCAAATTTTCATTTTTAACAGCTTTGCTTCTTGCAAATGATTGGAAGTGTAAAGCAATCTGAAAAAGTGAATGTTTTGCAGATCAGACACTGTTCATCAAGAATGTTACAGCTCCTAAATTATTAATAGTAAAAAATGAGGTGTCCCAGAGCTGCTCATTTCTGACTGAGAGTGGGGGGGATAAGAAGAAACGATTGTGCTATTATAGGTTATTTTTATCCAACGTTTCTATGCTTCTGTCATTAGCTAATTGATGACACAGCCTGTTTAATATTATGTCTGCCTTTGGTATTTATAGCTTACCAATTACTGTAGTATCTAGGTGCTACTAACAAGCTGCTCTCAGATGAATTTGGATGCTCACGGTTGGATTCTCTGGTGCAAGGAAGTGCAACTCCCTTGAAGTCAGCTGTTTTACACTAGCCAAGGATTTATTGACTAACCTGCTTAATCATGCATGGTGATGCTGTATTCCAGTTCATCCAGAACTGCGATGCAGCAACAGAAGGAACAAGACACCGTATTGCACAGCACAACACCAGCTGCCCTTAAACACTTCTGACATTTCTCCTGCACTTGGCCCCAGAGGATCCACGGCCAGTTCTGCAGTGGTACATCTGGGTGTCATCATTGCTTTCAGCAGGGCTGGGAGCAACTCAAACCAAATTTTCAGACATTTGATCCAAGCATCAATTCCCTGGAGAGGGGGGCAGAAGAGAGGCTGATTTCTAGACAACTGTCCAGTCAAATACCTCCCAAATACCAATGATCTCTTTGTAGCTGAATTCACAGCACCGAGCATCACCATCGTAAGTTGGCTGAGGTCTCGCACTCGTGGCGGATGGCATTGACCTTTGGGCAGTGCTGCTCAGCAAGAAAAGCGGTACTATTCACATGCAGAGCAACCTCCGAATGTCAAAACTGCTCTTGGCTGTGACAGACACTAAACAGCTCAGACCTTTGCCCAGAACCTCTCATTCTTATGGTACATTACCAGGAAAAAAATATGCCTTGGTACATATTAATTTCTCTTTCTGCCACCTACCCTACAGCTTCCATCTGACGATGACAAATGCACAGTCCCAAGGACACGGTGTTCACAAAGAGCGTGTTGTTTGAGATGCAGGTCCCTTGGGCTGCCAGCCATCAGCAGGTCCTGTTGGTCTGTGAGACTCAGCAGAGCTCAGCACAGGGATTTAGCAATTGAAGACCCACCAGGAACAGGCCTCAGACAAGAGCCTGTCTGCTTCCAAGTGCTATAGGTGGCATGCGCAGGAGTGGTTAGCTACAGTAAAATGGCAATTTTCTGCTAATTGTAAACAACATTGGTGCCCATGTATTTCATTCCTGCCTTTAGTGAGTAAACCTGAGAAATAATGAAACCTGGGGACAACATTTGAACTTTTATTGTACAGGGTAAATGCTCTATAACATTAACAAATCAAAAAACATTACTTCCTGAATAGCAAAATGCCAGGCCATTTAGATTAGCCATGCTCAGATTCCTGCTGCGATCGGTGTGTAATTGTCCACCAGCAAAGAACAATCTCTCAAAATTAGTGCTTGTCACAGAGCTCCAGACTGCCTAGAGCTGCACTTAACAGGGCTTATAGCCGAAATGCACAGAAATCTGCTTTTAACCCTGAATCAAAGAATAGCCTTTCCAGGGGCATTCTTTCTGCAGCTGCCCCCTGCCTCCTTTTCATTCCTCCTTCACAAGGGAATCTAGTTTGGCCTTAAAAAGCATCTTTGTTTTATAGAAACTGGCATGTTGCAATGCAGCTGTGTGTGACCCACTGATTACTCCCCCCACAAGACCCACAGGAACTCCAGAGACTGACGTGTACTGGTTCAGCATTACAGTACAACAGGCACTGTGCAGAAGAGACAAGTCATGAGACAGGAGTCATGGCAGCTGAAAGGAACATTCCTCTACTATCACCAAGCCAGTTCCTCAAGGCACCCAGAGTTACAGCGACTGGTCTGGCTGGAGCATCCCCATCAGAAGCACCAGGGCATTATTAGCTGCCCCAGCTCCTTCTCTTCCATTTCTAGCCAGAAATTTTGTCACGGAGCCAAGAATACCTGCCATTGCAAGTTTTGTTAAAATAAGCATATGTATTTGAAGAGTTTCAGTTTCAACAAGTCGGCATATCCTGCTAAAAAGCATTTAGTTAGAAAACTCCCAGCCAGCTGTAATAGAAATTTCATAGAAATGTTGAATGCTTTTTCATTCATAAAGAATGTCTGTATTTTTAAGTTCGAAAGTGACAGAGAAAAGTTTATATGCCTCCAAGATTGCATTCTTTAGTGGCAGCTCCTCAACAGGAAAAACAATAGCCTTAATTTTAAAAGAGAAGGGGAAAGCTGCAGAAACAGCAATGGAGAAGATTAGGTGGGCTGGGGAGAAAACCAGCACAATTAGCTCCCGTCTGCACCCAAATGCTTTCTGTGGGCTCTTCCAGCTAAGCCAGTAACAAAGCCACACAGTTGGGCTGCTTGCAGAAAGCAGCTTTGTCCTCCTTTATACTCCAGTACACAGTTTAGGCGCAGAGCCTCCTGTCCAGAGTTTGCCACATTTGCAGGTTGCTCTGATTCACACCCCACTTTCCCTGGCTCCTTTTCACTATAAGCTTCCCCAGTCTCTGATTGCACAGACGTTTGGGGCACTATCCAGAATAGCCCCGTACAAGTACCCAGAATAAACTCATCTCTACCGACTACATGGAGTTATTTTGCTTCCTTCAGTCAGTTGCAGAGGGAAGCAGAGGACTCTTTCTGCTTTCTCTCTGCACTCATATCACAGAAACAACAGGTATCTGCAGAGGCATTGGTGCAACAGATAAAAACAGTGGTTTGAAGAGCTGACTAGCCTCTCACCAGACAGACATTTCAGATGGAGGAAATCAAAGAGCAAGGTCCTGTAAAAGTTCCAAAATTGTTAGAAAAAGTTAGAAGAAGATGGAAGCCCTCTTGGAGTTTGTTCTCCCCCCCAGCCAGACTGGGAAGGGCTCAGCCCCGTGTGCGCTTAGGGCCAAGCACAGTGCAAGGGAGCTCAGAGCACGTCCACTGCACTACATGGCAACGGGGAGCAGCTCCTGAGCCAGACGGTGAAGGGAAAAGCTGCTGCTGCTGCACAGAGAGCAGCTATTTTCTTTCCCAGCACGTGGCCTTCCTCAGCGTTCCTTGCCTGCCGTGCTCACAGCACCCAGGCTCCCTGTGATAAGTCCTGTCACATCTTTAACATCAAAAGCAGCACCACATGCTCCGATCCTGCTGGAGCAGCAGGATCAGCACCTGCTTTGAGCCTGGAGATAGGCAGATCTGCCATGGCATCAGTCCCCTCTGCTTGTACACAGTGTCACTGGAAGGAAAAAAACCTGGAGCATCTGGGGACAACATGAGTTGTGTCTGTCTGCCTCTCACTCCTGTGGGAGCCCTGAGGTTCAGGGTGCTCCAGCAACCCTCCATGAGCCACTCTCCTGGATGGATCACCTCCACAGAAGTCACAGCAAGGGACTGAGCATCTCCCGTGTCGCAGCCTTTCTGCTACACTGGGCAGAGAAGGATCGTGCCAGGGCTCCAGTGACTGGTTCACCCAACGTGCACACAGCAGCTTCGGGAGAAAGCTCATGATCTGCCTGGGCTCAGGGTACCTTGTTTAGAAAGTGCTGTCCATCACCTCTGTCTGAATGCTGCTGTCAGAGAGACATACAGGGCAGGACACAAGAAAGGACAATCCAGTTGCATCAAGTCAGTAGAAAGGGGCAGGGGGGGGAAGAGGACAGAAGGGAGAGCCACAGGTTTTACTTCAGTCTGACAGGGGTTAAATAAATCCCTTGAGTTAAATCAGGAATTTGGAATAGCTGGACAGTGACATGCTGAGACACCTTTAGCACTGTTTGATAGAGGATGGAGAAAAATCTCCCCCCAGACTGTACAAAGGCTGCTCCTCATTATTTACCCCAACTTCCAGGCTTAGTCTCAGACAGGACATTGGGCACGTTACCCACTGCAACACCGCTGTTCCCTGCTCTTTGGCCAGCATCCTTCTGCTCGAGAGTTTACGCCAGTGCAAGTCAGCAGAGCTGCACTGACACCAGTGCCGAGCATCCTGCCCTGCCTACACTCCCATTGCACTACATTTTGCACACCCCAGACAAACCAACACAGCAACTGGAACCTGAGCTAGCTAAATGGCCAGGCTATTTCTCCAGATTAATTGTCCTTAGATATGTTGCGCTAGAGTGCCACAGTCTCCATGGTTGGTGAGGTATTCACTGTCTCATCTCATTGGGAGTCAGGAAAATGAAGCAGCTGCGTGAGGTATCCCATTACTTAAACAGTTTGTACTGAACCTGAAGTACCTCAACAGGGAGGCAGCCAAGAATTCGTCCTTCTGTTTCAATAGTCCTGCCCCTTATCATAGCGTAAGAGTCTGAAGCATTACAAAAAAAAAAAATAAATCCTCTACAAAGACAGGAAAGTGTCCGTTACTGCCCTATGCAAATTCCCTGTTTCCAATGGACAAGCCCTGAATACATACATTAAAAGTTTTTAAAAGTGTCCTTTGGCTATAAAGCAGATTTTGCCCAGGGTTATGTCAGCAGCAGGAAACACATGCAATTCCTTGCACAGATCTTCCACTCAGGGGATACTTAGGGCTGGGGCAGAGGTGGTTAATTCCCTGCTCATTCCATCACACCACAGAAGCTGGAGAAGACAGGGCTGTAGCAGACAAAGCTCAGAGGATATTCATGCAGTGGCTGGATGTCCAGCACAAGGAGATAAATCTGGCTTATGGGAGGGAAGGGCCAGCAAAGCTTTGGGAATGCAGCTCTTTGAAGAGGTAAGCCCCTTCCCTGTACCAGGGCTCTCTGAGGATGCTGGAGCAGCAGGCAGCAGAGGCTGGGAGATGCTGGGCTGAGTGCAGTCTTTTCTAATTTACCTCCGTGCAGTCTGCACTGCTCCAAGCTGGTGAGCTTGGAAGGGGAGAGTTGGACCAGAGAGGAGCCTGTACTTGAGGTTTCCAGACCAAAGAGGTTTGATGCAAGCTTCAAACGAACACATCACCAGCCAGTCTGCATTTCATCCACCAAGGGGGGGAAATCTTGACTTGAGAGGCTTCCAGAAACCTCACAAGAACACTTCAGTTGGGACCAAGTGACAGAGCATCAAGCCCTCCTCTGGCCAGGGACCACTCAATACAGAGAAACCCTTCAGAGCTGGTCCACAGCCAGCTCCCAACCACAGTGGAGGCACAACCCTACCCTGTGAGGGGCTGCGCTATTGAATTGAACGGCTAGTCCCCATCATCTCTCCAGTCAGACTGCAAAGGCACAAAGCAGCCTTCCTGCTTGCTTAAATACATCTTCATTCCTCCCCTGCCACTCCTCCCAGCTCTTCTGTTCCCCACCTCACATCATCTCGTTTCCTCTCCTCCCCCTGAACTCTCCTTTGTGGCAGGTTCCACACAACTAACTATATTTTGTTGTACGTTAGGGACAGGAGAGTGAGAAAACAAGGACATGGGTCCTGCTCCAAAAGGAAGAAATAAAACCACCTTTACAGGGAGAGCAGAGGGGTGGCATGGCTGGTGGTAGCAGGGCTTCCCCAACAAGTTACATTGTGTGAGGGCACAAAAGTGATATTTTTGGCTAAAAGCTTTGTTTACTTTTAGCACAAATGATTAACTGCTTCCAACCACATTTATCTCCATGGTACACCAAAGCACCAGTCAAGCTGGTGGCACTTGAATGCCTGGCATAACCCCAGTGCCTGGCCCCTATTTAATGACTCTACAGCCTCACCCCACGGGCTTCACCCAAAGAAAAACCCTTCAGCTGAGCAGGGGGAGGAGAGCCCATCAGGAAGATGCCACCACAACTGCACTCACATTTCCCTCCATCAGAGAAATGGCACAGGACTGATGGTGATGGATGAAGGTGGACTCTAAGCACAGGACTGGGCAACAGCAGCAGGACTGCAGAGCTGGGCAGCATAACCGAGTTATGCCTTCACTGCACATCAGAGAACTGAAGGGAGGCTGAGTAATCTGTGGCTACAAGGACTCAGGTCCTGCCTGATGCCCTTCAGATGTGTGCTGGAGCAGAACATAGCAAAAAGCCTCATACAGGAGCACCTTCTTTGATCAGCTCCTCCTGTACCCCCAGAACCACCCAGGCTTTCACACTTCCGTGTTTTGCGGTGGTCCAGGCTACCCAGCCCAGAGGTATGCTGTGCCCTGGCTGGCAAGAAAGTGGGGCTCATAACCCATTGCACTTGCAAAGCACATCAGATACAGAACCGCCTGGGGCTGGAAGAGGGCACAGGAGGCAGCTGTGCAGGTGGTTATCAGGCAGCAAGAACCACATGCATGGGCATGGGGATGAGTATCAGGTGGAAATGCTCCTGATCTAAACCACTGTTGTCTAACCAGCTCAGCTGCTTCCTTTTGGACTTCAGGATGTGGTTTCTGAACACTTTTAGCTGGGCTTCAGCAAGCCTTCCTACTACCTGTTTGGTTGGCCTCATTTGTTTTGATGCCTAAATAAAAGACTCATCATCCTAAGTCAAATTCCAGTAATTTTGTTAGAGAAGGAACATGCTGAGCTCCTAGTGCTGAAATGCACCACATTTTGTACATGCACCTCACAGAGAACCTGGCACAAAGAGGCCACGCTCCTACGCATAGCCTGGGAACAGGTGGGGACCCTCCCCATGCATACAGCACCCCTGGGACTGCCTTGCTGCATGGGAGGTGGCACAGCGATGGCAGAGAAGGGGAGCAATGGAGGACGACACAGAGGACCAAGACCAGGCCCCCTCCCTACATGTTTTATGGGAGCTCCTGTGGCCCTGCTTCTGCCACAGGCCCCGAATGTATGTTGCTGCTCCTCTGTGCTCCTGCAGCTCTGTCCTTCCCATCTGTTCCTCTAAATCCTCCACATCTGGGCCTGTGCTAAACTCTTCTAGCCACCCACACAACCCATTACTGAGACAGAATCCAAATATTTTGCCCATCTGCTTTCAACCTGGTGCCAGGCTGACCCCGGGTCAAGCACCCAAATCAAGGCTGGAAGATCATGACCTTCCAGGCTGAAGGAGTTACCACTGTCCCCTGTATACACCAGAAATCTTGGCTGCAGAACAACACTAGCCCTGCCATCCTGTCTTTCAAATATGTACTGTGCGTATGCTACCCATGCGTCCATCACCACCACTATTATCTGTTAAGCATTTATGCCGTTTGCTGCAGTCCTTCAAAATAAATCAAGCAGCAGTATCAACATCAAATCGTAAGGGAAGATCATTTTATGTAGTAAAGCGGTGCTTTAAAATTGCTTATGGCTGCTGTATTAAAAAAATAATAAAAAATAAAACCTACCCATAGCTCCAAAACAGTAATGACTTTGCCTTTAAAAATGAATTAGACATTAAGCAAAAATTATAGCCCCAGAGGGGATAATTGCAAAAATGTAACAAAATAAAATAAAATTAGGAAGAAGGGGGGGAAATATACCTCCAGCTCTGTAAGTTAGAGCAGCTTTCCCATCCTGAACAAGCAGCAGTGCTGAGGAGCAGCATGTTGGCACAGCTGTGCTATTTTTCTTGTGTTCATAACACCACTTTTGGCTAACTTAAGAAAAGTGACATTCAGAGCAAGTGTGTGCTGTGCCCCTGCCCAAGCAGCCGGTGAGGAAGAATCCTGCCAGTGGCAGCATGGTGCAGTCATTTCTCATCTGAGAGCATACGGTGGTCCTGGATGCCTTGAAGTCCCCAGTTGCCATTACTCACCCACATGCAAGAACTAGGGAGATGAGCACCCCAGGGCGAGGGAAGAGCCTGCCCTGGCACAGCAGCTGTCATGTGAGGCAATTTAGGACTCTTAGTAATGTTATTTCTCTAATGATAAAGAATGATGCTGTTTGCTTCAAGGATCAACTTCTCTTATTTCCCATCCCATATCTGATTACATGTAGGGACACTCTTGAATAAAGGATGGAGAGAAGACCCTTTAGGAGAGGATCAGAGCATTTAGGTATCAGTGATAGACAAGTGGTGTTAAAAAACCAACTTGTTCTTACCTGCAGAGGCCTCCAGAGCAGTGAATCCTTTTGTACCACTGCCCCTAGATGGCAGAGCAGATCCAGGAGGGTGCTCCAGAACTCAACTACCTGCACAGCTTCTCTGCAGGACCAGAGGCCTCCTGGCACAGAAGGAGAGCCAGGACACAGTGACAAAGGGCCATATGGGATGGAGGTATTTAATTCCCACAGAAATCCTGATAGTCAGACCCCTCTCCAGAGCCTGGTGCTCTCACAGAGAAGGGCAACGATCCTCTTCTCATCCAACTCAAAAACCAGAGTCCTTGCAGCTCATCTGGACACTTCAGACTTGCTTGTGGCCAGGGAAAATCTGTCCTGGTGGCTCAGTCACTTCCCATAACCGTTCTTTAGCTTGTGCTCTCCTGAGCATCGTTTTAAATCTTTGAGACCATAAGGTCCTTGCAAGTGAGACTACCTCTTGGCTGTACATTGGGGTGGTACATCATAAATAGGATAAGGCTTTGCAGCCTCAGCACAAGAGAAAGATGTTCCACTCTTTGCACTAGACTTGCTGCACAGGACCTCCTTCCTTTTCTCCCTCAAAGATCGCTCATTAATTTTCCTGTGCAGGATACAATCATTACATTTGCACATTGCATTATAAAAGAGGAACCTGGTTTTGTACTGGAAATGCTCTTAACCAATTCCTCAGGGACTGGCCGCTTGCACCAAACCTTTAATAGCAGCCCCATAAGAGCTATTACAAGAAAAGCACTGTGGATTAAGTGGAGATGGGAACACTCTGGTATTACGTGAGCAGGGCTGCAGGCTCTATGCTTGCAGACATCAATCCGTGACACTTGGGCTGGGAGACTGGGGAGGGGGTGCATGGTGGCTGCAAGAAGATTGAGTGCCTCTTTTGTTCAAAACTTAGCCTACAAAAGGCACATCACACACTGAGCAACATGCTCTGGTCCTCCTCCTGCCCAGGGGAGGACTTCCAGTGCTCCACCTGCCACCACTTATTCCTGTAACATGCCCCTGTCTATGCTGCTGTCAAATTCAGCTATTGCACAGGTACAGGCATAGCTCTCCCCACCTAAAGGTGGTTTTACCAAGTGCCACAAGCCTGGGAATAACTCAGGAACAACCATAGTGCACCAGGTGCCTGCGCCCAGAAATGGCAGTAGCCTCCAGCAAGAAAAGATCAGCCCTCACCCACGTGGTTACAGCTGAGCTGCTCAGGACCTGGTGTAATGTTGAGGGCATCCATCACACAGGCAGAACCCTGCCAACACCACCACGAGTGGCTCCAGAGAGCAGCAGTAACAGCTGACAGCACCCCAGCAGACCCTAGCTTACACCAAGGCAGCACTTTACCCTGGCTCCACAGTCCTGTCCAGAGCCTGGCCTGACACACACATGGCTGGAGCAACAGCAGGCACCAAGCTATGGCACAGGCATAATTCTGCCTCCTGTCTCTCCAGTAGACCTGGAGAAGCAGCGAGCAAACAGAGCAGCAGCATCCCTTACACAAACCCAATGCTGCTGCGTTACGGAAGTGCAAAGAGGGGCTGCATGGAGAAGGGAGAAAATGATGTTGTTACAGCAGCATTCAGAGAAAGAGTTTGTGAAGCTCCCAGGAAGGAGACTTTGGGGATTTGGACCAAAGAAAGATGTTAACATTATGCAAGTGTTCCTTGTGGGTCTCCCAGGAGTCCTTGGCTTTGCAGCCCAAATTCTTCTGGCTCCTCATTAGTCTATCTCTATCTCCTGCCCACCAAGTGAGCCAAAATGTCATCTTGTTGTCAAAAGCTACCACATATCACAGAGGAAACACGTTTGCTCCCTTATGCTCGCTCTCTGTGCCAGAAAGACTGACCACACCTCTCCTCATTTATTATTTTCATTTCCCCAGTTGACACCATGTGGATTTGGGGGGTTGTTTGTTCTCCATTGTTGCTTCTGCACAGCCTGGCTCCACATGCCCCCTCCACTCTCTCAATACCTGGAAACACACTGGGCTATAAGAAAACCTTTCCACAAAAACCACAGAGAAACTTCTCCCATGTGGTACTCACCAGCCAAGGCAACGGGCATAGCTTGGGGAACAAAACTCTAAACTTACAACAAAATAATTCAAAACCTTCAGTGGACTTCAATACTGCATGGTTTGGCCCTGGGCTGGCACAAAACCACAGGCTGGGTTATTAGTACTTCCATGGAGCAAGACATGACCAACATGCACCTAAAGAAGGGAATCCCAGAGATCTTCCCATCACATGGGGACCAGGGCAGCTTCACATTCATTGCAGTAAGTGAGACCCTTTCCCAGCACTCCCGGTTTGCAGACCTCGCTTTGCCCTTGAGGAAGCACCAAGTAAAAGGCAAGAAGCAGCAGAGTTGCTAAAGGCAGTCAAAAGACAGACGGCCCAGACCCCTCTGGCAGACACACCAGCCTGGAGGCAAGATGAGCACTAGGGTGAAATCCTTTTGGAAGACGGGCAGCTTCTGCCACCCCTAAACACTGCAAGCAGAGCAGAGAAGCCTGGGAAGCTGGGGGCAAAGGGGCTTGGGCACCTGATCCACATGGTAAACTAAATTTAAAGGAGGGAGATGGCATAAAAGGACCATAAATGCACCACAGTGATTTATGCATAGCCCCAGCCCTGACCTGTGGTTACAACCCTATGATCCAGCCAGCTGCGTTTATCACCACAGCTCTTGCTAAACTCTGCTCCAGTTCTGGGAGCAGTTTCCCTGGAAAGCAGCTCGTGCTTCTGGGATTGCCGCATCTTACACTTTTAGGTTCCCTTCCTCTCTGCCTTTGCTTTTTTAATAGGTATTAGGACTTCTGAAGAGTTTGATGTTTACTCAGGCTCCCAGCCCTTCCTACCTTCCATGCTGCCCTTCTCAAGGGGCTTTCAGTCTGTCCGGCTCTAAAAATAATTCAAGAGAAATTATAGAGGAGTTATATTCCATCTGTCTCTGAAAATGGCCTTTGTGCTCATATTACTTGCTAGTGACACTCCATCACCACAGTTACCACTGCTATTTTATCTCTCTGCCTGTAATGCTGACGAGGGAGCAGCAGACAGTGCTGGTGTTTAAGCTAAGTCACTTAAATACATTTATACCCCTGGATCACAACATACGGCATAAATCTAACCATCTATCATGCACCAACTTGATACGAATACTCACCACGATATCAGGCAAAGCAATCACAAGAAAAATGCATGATGATTTGAGCTGCAGCTGCCTGCAAGCTTTTGACAAGGGTATTAGATGAAAAAAAATTCAAAAAAGGGATGAAGCATCTCACCTAGACATGGCTTTTGCTGTGCTGACTCCACAGAGAAAGCAGCAACTTGAAAAACTTCTTGGTAGATTTGCAGCTATGCTTGTAATATCCTAATCCAGCAAGGGATTGCCCGAGGGTCAGCGTTGGAACTGGATTCTTTTCATGACCAAATCAAAGAGGAAAAATGCCTGGGGCCAGGACACTCGGTATGGGGGACCTGGCTCAGATCCTGGCTGCAAAACATCTCCAAGCTACCCTTCCCAGCTCTGCTCCACTGCCCCATCTGTGCACCAGGGCTGGGAGGCCTGTCCCCATCACTGCTGTGCCAGGCACTGGTTAAAAATTGGGACATGTTTGAATCCTGACACAAAAATCCTGCACACCTTAAACGCTTCTCTGAGGGACTCTGCCATAGACTTGACAGGAAGAAATCATCTTGTGTTTCCAGCTGCCTGAGACGTGATCTGGGTATCTCTCCTGAGCAGGGTTGTTACAACATGGTTAGTGGTGGTCCCCGTTCCTTGTAGTCTTCATCTGGAATGTGCTAGAGAAAGGTAAAACACTGTTACAGACCTCACCATGTCCAGAGCTAGATGTGCTCTGTGAAATCCACCATATACCGCAGCACCGTTGAACTGGAGGACAGTGAGGTGAGGAGGTTTCCCCAGGCACCCCGAGGGGCAGAGAAAGCTCAGCAGAGCTCAAGTGCTTCGTAATGGCCAGGTGAACAAGTTAGTGGTGATGGCATGTTGTCACCCTAGGCAAAAGCCATTCTCCAAGCAGGGAATTAACCCGACACCTTGATTCCCAATTCCCTTCTCCTTCAGCCTCAGCATAAGCCCAGGGCAAGACCAGGGAAGATGTGAGCCATGGTCTGGAAGCCTTGCATAGTAACACACTTTTGCCTTTCTCTGCCTTTCAGGTGCTCAGAGAGGACAGGCATGAAGGTACCACACACTCAAATTAGGGACAACACTTCAGCCTCTCATCTACCCCGAGGATCTCTTTTTCCAACGCTTACCTGCTTCCTGAGCAACATTTTGCCCACAGCATATTGCTATATGGACTGTGCTATAAATGGCAGCATTTCCTAGTGGAAATATTGTTCAGCAAAACCATTCTTGTTGTTTTTCCAAGAGTCCAATAAAATCCATGGAAGGGTTGATTTTCCCCCCTAGGATTTCAGATTGCTGGTTCTCCCATCAGGCAGCTGCCAAGGGCATTTTCCCAAGGCCGGCCAGCCTGCACTACCACAGCCCTGGGGGAAGCCTTTCCCAGTGCTCTACTTCACAGCGTGTATAATCAAACCGCAGCAGCTGCTCAGCAAAGCCAGCCTTGCCTGGTGAGCTGGGAGGAAAGGAGAGGGACACTCTGCAAAGTGGGCTGGCAGCCCTGCCCAGCTCACCTGGGGGGATCTGTCTGTGCATGCACAGGGCTCTGGGCAGAGGTGATGGGAGGGAATCGGGCAGGTTACAGTGTCATGAGAGCAGGAGAAAGCTGTTTGTCTGGTGCCAGGAGGCAGGGCTGTAACACAGACCCCGATACTCCTCCGCACTGTGCTCAGGTGAATTTTTAGCTCAAGATTTGGCACTAAAACTCAGGTTCCTATCCCCAACTCCAGAAAGAGAAAACAAACAAACAAAAGCCACAAACACAACTCTGATCTGTCTTGCAGTGCCTGCAGAGCACTAAAGGCACCACATGGCCACCACCTCCTGCTTCTCTTCTTTCCTCAAATTCAGCTTCAACACAGGCAGTGCAGGTGCCTGGATGAAAGCAGTGGTGAGGCCCCATGGTACAGCAGTAAGCGCCATTGCTTTTCCCCCGGGCAGACTCTGGGTTGTTTGGACACATCAGCCTAGGGACTGGAGGGAAAGCAGGTACAGCCCTGGGACATAGGATGGTGATGGGGAAACCAGAGTTGCCAGCACATGGAATAAGAGAGAGTGAAGAAAGCAAGGCCCCATCTGCAACACTTGATCAAAGCCCAGCAGAAATCTGCACACTGCCAGCAAAGGAAACAGCCAGGGGAGACATGCCGGGCAGCAGAGGGCTTGGGTAGTTTGTTGCCAGCTTGCACTAAAGCAGATGGGGGGGGGGGGGGGAAAAATCAGTTATCCCTCAGCCTGAAGTAAATTACAAGACACATCCCTCAAGAGCACAAGGTGAAGCTCTTGATCAGACAAGCGATGCTGGCATGTAATTCCCCTTGATATTGCCTGATTTGAATTTTAGTGCTTGTGAAGGGTGCATGAGTGACAGCTCTGGAAGCCACAGGCATCTGTTCCCATGCAGAAGGAGTGGAATGCACAGCCCTGGGCACGAGCATCCCTGCACTGGCTCTGCTGCTGGCTGCTGCCACAGGGGGAGGCTATGCATCTGGGAATGGAGGACAGAGCTCACCCCCTGCTCCATCCAGCCCTTGCACACCCCACCCAGAGCTGGGCACAGGGGGTCCAGCTGGTGCCTTGTGGGGACAGTCATCAGCCCCATGTTAGGCAAAAAATCAGGTTTCCCTCCAGAAATATAAGATCTCCCAGGGTTAAGAATCACATCCTAATGACACCTCCCCACAACACAAGAGCTGGGCGGGAGCTGCAGAGGTAGAGGGGAGCGTGTGTTCAAACATTGGCCCAGTATCAAAGAAGTAGCCCCTTGGACACCCATCCTCCCTCAGTACCTCCCCACTGCAGGATCCACCATGGGCTCTACCAACAGCTAAACCCACCAGAAACCCCACTGCCACCAGAGCCCCCCACTCTCTTGTAAGACAGAAGCATCTTATTTTTGAGGATGACCTCCAGCGTATCCATCGAGAGCATCAGGCTGCCTATCCTGTATTACTGACCATGGGATGGCAATTGCCCTGGGAATGGTTTGGATGCCATCAACATTCAATATCAATGGTAAAAGTCAGAGAAAAAAATAAAATCAGATTTGGATCCGGTAAGCACACATCATACTAAAAGCAAAGAAGGAATTGCACCTGATTAGATCCAAATGGAAATATGCTAAACCTTCAGCTAATGTACTCAAGCAGAGATCTGTTGACTTGTGTAACCAAAGTTCACTTAATTGCTCACTTCCAGTTAATACACATATCTCTAACTTGTCTGCTGTGCCACATACCAACTGAAGCACTTATTTCTGCAACAGGGACAACAGGATCCACTCCAAAACCAAACCACAACAGAGATTGCTTTAAGGAATTTTGAAGGTAACTTTGGCAAGAAAAGCTGACTATTGGAACTGCTCCAAATTCAGGACTGGTGCAAGCATCAGGACTTAGCATATAGCTCACCACTAAGCAAATAAAACAATGTGGGGCTGTTAAAGAAGGCTGGTCTGAGACATTTTAAGTCTGCTTGTCTTTTTCCTCCACAGTATCTGAATCAGCAAGGGACTTGGTAATTTCTGGAAGACTTGTGTACACTCATTTAAAATAAAACTCCAGTGATGAGTTTTCCTAACCTGCCAAGAGGGAATACATCTGAACGATAACACAGAAATTGCAGGGGATGAGGTGGCTCAAACAGGGACTTGGAAGTGAGAACATTTATTACCCAGCCAGCCCCCAGAGTCTGCTTTGCCATTCAGCCATGCCACGTGCCTCTGCACACCCTTCCTTCATCAAAGGGGGCTGCAAAGAGGCAGAGCTTTTGCAGAGCAAAACCAAGCAATTCACAGGATGTTCACAAATTTGCGAGTTACCACCCTTCAGGTGAGATGCAGTAAGTAAGCGTGTGTTTGCTCGTAGCCTGCCCTGATTACAAAGTAAGCCAGGCTTATTTAAACTGCTGCTTTGGGCACCTTTTCATTTGAAGTGACAAAGATGGTTTAAGCAAACACATTTTACTTTGCAGCTGGGGCCAGCTAAGAATGTACCAGTGGCTGACTCCTGCAGCTCAGCTGCCACAGGGTAGCTTCTGGCATGATCACTTGTGATCACACGAATGTCAAAGCAGACCTAGAAAATTGTGCTTTCCCACAGGAGCTGGGCACAGCACTTGAAATTTTTTTTTATTTATTTGTAAAACAAAACATGTGTTTTTCCTCCAGAAATACTCTGTGCTCAGGATAAAATTTCAGAGTATTGCTGGGGAGGGGAGACAGGAGCACATGTTGACCAGTTTCTTTATATTTTCTGTAGGGAAGAATGGTTAATCTGCATTCTCCAGCACTGATCCCAAATACACCACTCCCTTACTATTTTTGTTTTTATCACCCTACAGCTCTCAAGGAGGCTGAGCTATCAGCATGTTTTGCCACTACACAAACATACCTTGTTTCTACAGGGACACTCAGAAAATTAAGAGGGATCAACAAAAGTTGCAAATACATACTTCACTTGAAGTGCATTCAAACCCCATGTAGAGATTCTCATTTCAGATTAAAATGGCTTTAAATTACTGCTTAGTCTTCTGCCAAGAAAGAGCCCAGAGAACTGGTTCTTGCTGTGAAGAACTGTGAAGTTAAAATAGTCAAGACTGGCTGAAAGCGTAGTTGTTATATCCGCTTCACACCTGGGCAGATTAAAGTGCCCACCATCAGAAAGGGAGGCTCCTGGAGCCTTGGAGGGAAACTTGGGTCTGCCAAGATCCAGCCTACAAAAATAACATCCTTCAAACCAACCTTTGTACCCTTTCTTCTGTCTGGTTGTTAGGTAAGCTGAAGAGCTCAAAAAAAAGAAAAAAAAAAAAAAAAGAAAAGAAACAGAGAGAAAATACTGAGAGTATCTGCAAAATATTAAAAAATAGTAAAAATGAAGAAAATGGCTGGTCTAGGATTCAGAGAACAGGAGCAAGTCTGCCCTTAAAGCCAGCATAGGATGTGCAACCTGGAAATTCACTGT
Source organism: Balearica regulorum gibbericeps (assembly GCF_011004875.1). Lineage (NCBI taxonomy): Eukaryota > Metazoa > Chordata > Aves > Gruiformes > Gruidae > Balearica > Balearica regulorum. Next base: position 13,506,394 of record NC_046190.1, read on the forward strand.
TAGGAGAAAGCTCTGACCAGCTGTGACCAGGTCAGCCTGGCCAGCCTTTCATCATCCCTGGAGGATGCAGTACCTCCTTGAAAACCATGGAGTCTCCTTGAAAGCACTCGGGCTATAAGACAAGAAGGATCCACAAATACACTCCTGTTAAGAAACAGTGCCACAATTTGCCCATGACTTACAGATTTGGGTTCATCGTTGCCCTCTCAGAGGGGGCACTGCAGGAGAAATGAGTACTGCACAAGCAAGTAGAGAAATTAGGAGCCCCAGCAGCAAGTAGAGCACAGGCTATTGGATGCACAAAGGCACCGAGAATACCAATTCCTCTTAAAAATCAAGTTAAAACCATCTTTGTGGAAGTGCCCCCTGTACTGCCAAAGCCTTGGCTGACAGCAGCCAGCCTGCAGAAGGCCAACACTAATGGTGAGCATCCCAGCCCTGTGATTAGATGCAACAGCCTAAGAAACATGCTGCTTCTAGCCAAGGTAGACAACAAGAGCAAAGTTTACCTTCACCTTTGTTTCAGAGGTCCACAGAGTTTAGTACTCGATTCCTCCCCTTCAATAACACCCCCTTTACCCTAAAAATTAATGCCTCTTCCCCTCCCAGGCATCCTGCTTGCGGTCACTTGCTACCCAGTAAGTGCCCAGTGGGGACACTCACCTCCCGAGCTGCATCCTGAGACAGGCACAGTGCAGCTCCTACCCTGGGGGTGGCCACATTGCAGCAGTTGCTCAATATTTAGAGACCTTCACTCAGACTCTTCACATCAGGGTGAACTGAGGGCAAGACTGCAGCTTCACCTCCCAGCTGCCTTGGTCCTGCAGCTGCCTGCAAGGAACTGGTTGCTGAAGGCAGAGCAAGCCCCAAGAGAAAGCTCAGCACCCTGCACTCACCAGCAAAGATACAGCAAAGGGCAAGAGAGGATCTCAGGAGGTTTGGAGCCTGTTCCAGCCCCAGAGCTGCATTCCCACAGCCTTACTTATACTGATGAAATATATAAGCCCACTGAGGTCAGCAGAGGTATTAAAAAGTATACAGGTTCAATAAACCTACATAGATGCTCCAATTCAGGGAGAAAGCAAGCTGAAGGGTAAGGCTGAGCAGAGGAGCAGGCAGCTGCTGTGACCTCAGGCTCGTGTAGCATGTCCTGCAGATCCTGCCCTGCTCCCTCACACCCCTTGTGCCACAGGCACAGCTTCACCTCCTTAGAAAATGAGGCTCTTCAAGCATGGGATGAGATCCTGACATCTTTCTGCACGCTGAACAGCATAAGTAGCTGATCTGTGTGAGGCTGCTTAAAAAGCACCCAAGTAGGGAACAGAAAGACATCAAAATCAAGTGCCTGCTTTTAGAAACACACTAAAAATACACTCTGCTAGAGGAGATGGCACAACAGCTAAACCACCTGCTAGGAAAATAATACTCAATCACTAAAGTGCCTAAATACAAATGATTTAGAGACTCTAATTTGGGTAAAGATAGTTGGGATGGGCTAACTTTCAGGAAAAGTTATTAACAATTCAAAGATAGCAGGCACTGGTTTTGCTGCCCAACTTTTCTTTTTGACTCCCCTAAAAACTTCACCCTCTGGTAACTTCACATGGGTGACAGGGAATAAGTCAAGGGCCTATTTCTCTCTGCTCTTTCTTGCAAGTTCTTTAAGGCACAACAGTTTCACCCCAACACAAGGACACAAAACAGCAGCCTGAGACCCAGCACTCTGGAGTCCCACAGTTACTGGCAACCCACCTGCCGGCAGCACGCTGGGGCACACAGCCGAGCACCTCTGAGGCAGTTCCTTGTCTGCAGGATCCAGGAGGGAAACCTTTCCACTTGTTCACCTAGGCTTTCAACACTCACAGCCCCCTTTCCTGTGCAATCCACTCCTTTCCATCCTATACCAGCTTGCTCTTTCACAGTACTTAGAAGATGGTACTAAAGTTGTTCTAATGTCCTGCAATCAAGGTACAGCAAGAGCCAGGCTGAGCTTGTTAAATGGTGTCCCTGGGCCCAGGTGGAGCTGATCAGGGCCCTTAAGGCCCAGTACTGCCCCAGGGCCCAGCACCTGCTGCTCCACTCACAGCAAAGCCTCTGCTCCTAAAACCTGTGGGTGCCAAGTACTCAGCCTTTCCTCCAACCTGCCCTGGAGTTTGTAGCTCTCAACTCAACAAAGCCTAAGCTGTGACCTGTTTTTCATTGCTGTTGAGTCAAAGGGTTCCCAAATTTACAGCAGCAAGACATGTTACTGGGTGTGCAGCATGGGCTCCTGCCACTCTGAATTCACAAAGCAGTGTAAATTAAGGCCTGGATTCTTGTGCCATGTCTTTGGTAGCTGACAGGGGATGCCAGAAGGGCCATACTCCTGCCTTTGAGCTTGATAGTTCAGTGTACAGTGTCTTGTTTGTGTCCTGCTTGTACAATACACTGAATACAGACCTGCCAGACAAGATTAGAGCTTAAGTTAGATGTGAAGCTACTTAAAGTATTATCTACATACTGCAAGAGCTCTGAAAATAAATGATACTGTGCAAGCTACTACAGCTCCAATCTGAACCCATTAAAGTGAAGAAAGATTTCTTCTAACTTAAGCGCCATGGATCACAGCCCTTCACCTCCATCTTTTCATGTATCTTTACAGGAACAAGAAGTTAAAGATATGCTTGCTACTTCTAGGCTTACATCTTGCACAGACTGGAATTCAATTAACATTATTCTGCAACAAAACTTGGAGAAGCACTTCAGAGCCGCTGCTCACAATGCAGAAGCAACTGAACAAATGATACTCTCATTAACGCTCTGCCTTTCCCTGCTGTGCAAGCCAAATCCTTGAACACTAAAAGCACCTCAGCATCAGCTGGGTTCACAGACATCCAGAGCGATTTTTCAAGCTCCCTGACTTTTATAGACAGGGGGGAAGGGATTTGGTGTGCTTTAATCCATTCTATTATATGAACTCAGAAATGGTTTTGACTCTCTGGCACTATAAATTAAGCTGGCTGCAGTTATTCTATTCCTGATTATGCTGAAAGTTACTGGCAATAATTTAATGACTATATTTTCTTGCCCCTCTTTTTTTGTTTTTTCTTCTTTTCCAAATTAACCTGTGAGCTTAGTTTCCCTGGTACTAAGTAAATTATGCAATAAAACTGGAGATAGCAGCCAACACATTCACATCTGGATGCCTGAAATTGTGGATGAACACAGTAAAAGCTCCTGTAGTTTGTAGGTAGAATTTACTGCACTCACTTCCCAGCCGTTCAGACTAGAAGAACATGTTGTATGAGAAAATCGCAATTTTTTGCACTCCTGTTTTTTTTAATCTAGAAGACTAATCACTTTTTAGACACAAGTGAATTCAGCTTTGCAAGTCATTAGACAAATACTATCCCGCCCATTTTAGAGATTGGAAACCTCAGGTCCAGAATCATTTAGGGATGGAGCTTCTTACCCTAAAACCAGTCCAATCTGTGCACTGTAAGCTACTATTAGGTATATTTAAAGATGGAAAATAATCTGTTTTATTAGAGTATTCATAAAAATATATGCAATTAGGGAACAGATTTAATCTGCTTGCCTCACCTTCCTTTGCTCTGACCACTGTAACACACTGTCTCCTAAACCCTGACCACAAACAGAGGGAAAGATGTACACAGACTTGACTTACCTCTGGATAAGTAAGGGAATACACTGTACAGTTCAGAGTGTAACAAGTAAATTGCTTCTCTACAGTGTGTTGGTATTCTGGGAGTCTAACTGTGCCTCACTCATTCATGTGAATTAATAAATGTGACTATGATGATTTATTTCAGTACAAATTACTTCCTGCTATCAGTAAGCATAGCAGAGTCCAGCTCCAGGCTGGATACTCAGGACCTTAACGAATACCAGCTTTTAAAAGCGTCAGTAAAACCTACTTGGGATCCCATCAAACTCAAGTGCCCATGTTAGTTATTCTCAATTATTCTAACTATAAGGACATGTCAGGTACACAAAAGACACGATTCAGACAGCATGACTGCCCTAAAATGGTAACTTTAGCATAATGCACCTGACAGAGAAAAAGCAATAATAGCTATTTTGGGAACAAAAGAAAAATACAATGGATCTGATGACTAAGTGCTCTGGTCCCCAATGTAAAAGTAAAGTAGATCCCTGTCGTATTTAACTTGATTCCTTTGAATTAAACACTTCCATTAAAAGTTTCCCACAGTAGCTTTAATATTTAATTATGTATTCCACCAAAGGAAAGAACAAAATCTTTGCAAAGGGTTTTTTTGTGCATGTGAAATATTTATCAGCATATCTCTTTGGACAAGTATTTTTATCCCCTAGGCTGGGAAAAAGCTTCCATGTACAAATCAGTTTCAAAACATTTTATTTTACAGCTTGAAAGTTTTCTTTACTTCAGCACCTCATGCCGTGACTTTGTTATTTCACTTGTTAATGAATGGTAATTAAATCTCTTTTGGCTGAAAAGGTTGGAGGGCTCCTGCTGTATTACAAAAACAATTTCTGAAAGTTACAAAAATGCCCAAGTGTCTAGAAATTAAAGAGCAAAGTTTGCCATGTTTTGAGTCCAAGTTTGAATGCTTCGAAGGATTTATGTGGGAGAACAGCATGTCCCAGTCAGTGTGTACAGTCTCCCCAGTTGAACAGACATAATTATGTCACTTTGTGTCTACCAGAGTAAACAGAATTGCATTCTTAATAATGTACATTGTGGCCACAAAATTCCTTGATCTTACTAACAACTCTAGCAAACACTGCATAAACCCTATTATATACTACCTGCACAAAGAACTGCTACATGTGTACATCTAAGTAAAGACTTGTTAATTTTGCATTTGCTCAGTAGGGCTTGAAACAGCAGCCTATTAATTTTTCTTCTTTTTTGTTTTCTCATTTCTTCCAGGTGCTTTGAGTCAGAAGATAAATGGAGTGAGTGCTTACAACAGAGGTAGATAAAGGGGAAATAACTACATATTAAGGCATTTTGTGGTGTTACAGTGCTAAATAGAGACACAGTATTGAAGAAGAAATATCTGCATGGTCTCCACTATTCAGTTATACCAGTGCAGGCTTCTGCTGGCATCATATGAGCAGATTTGGTCCACAGTTTGTAAATCAAAACTACACTAATTCTACTATAAAATGCCCTTTGCTGAAGGCAATACAGTGATTTTGGAGGGAAAGTTGATTCTGAATTTCTTTTAAAATTACAGTTTCTGAAACAACCCAGCACAAAATAGAGTTTAACAAGTAACTGGGAACAGGAATGTGATGAGATGAGTCCATTCCTAAGCTGTAACTTTGGGAAGGAGCCTGCTGAGAGCAAAGCCCCCTCCGGTGAAGCGAGGAACATCAGACCTGAGGCGTGGAAACTCAGGCTCCATGTCAGCCAAGGATCGCTCCTTCTCCCTTTAAATAGAAACAAAGAAAAGGAAAATATATATTTCATTCTGCAGCCCAGTGATGTTTACAAACTAAGGAAATCTGTGTCCTCCAAAGTTTCTTTGATCCAACCATGTATCAAGAGATCATTAAAAAAATTGTTGATTAAAGCCTGTTACGCCAAACTGCCAAGACTAGGTGTCTGTTTGGATCTAATTACAAGCCTACTGATGGTTTTTGGAATTATTAAAAATTAGAAATAAATGAGCTCTCTTCGTGCTACTCCCCAAAATGGTCAGAGCACCTCATTAGAGCAAGTTTGTACATGAGCTCTGTGACTGCAGCTTTCTAATCACCATCCCATTCTAGCAAGTATGTGCCTGTTTTCAAACAAACAGCTACATTCATCAAAGGTGCAATGAGGAGATATTTTTTCTTTGTTGAATTTTAACGAATAAATAGCGTTATCTGTCTTCACATTTTAACAAAGTTCTAGTGATAATTACCCTGCCTGTGACATTTGCAGAAAACTATCAGTGTGCTGCGGGTGCACTGATAGCCCCAGGAGGTTGTTCCATCTGAGGATCCAGGAGGGCTTGAATTTGACGGCCTTAAGAGGAGGGAACAAGGGGTAGCAAATATGAAGAGCAGTATTTCTAACTCACTGTGATATACCTGGAAGTTTCAGAGAAAGTTCCTGAGATATTTAAAATTAACCAAGTGGAGCTTTATGAAGTCCTAGTTTATCACAACAGCAGAGGTCTCAAGGCTTTACAAAGAAGGTCAGTGCCATTACTTTTATTTTTCAGTCATTGAGACTGAGACACAAATGTGAGTGCAACCACACTTTTGCAAAATCTAGTCTTGTCACATTAGTACCCTTTCTCAGACCCCAGTAAGAGAAAAGAAAACACTTCCTGAAGTTACTAATTTTCTCTTTGTCCCTAAATAGCTGTGTTGGGAGAGGAGGAAGTTCAGAGAAACCCTGTAGGCTGATAGTTATGCTTCCTTTTCCAAATTTAACCCCTATGGAGGTGGGAAAATAGGCAAAAGATGGCACAGATTAACTTAACCATGAAAACCATTTATAACTGTATTTAATTGTATCAGTGTGGCACTAACGCATGTGCCAGCTGACAGCACTAAAAACTAACATGCTATATTTAGATGGCTCATCCTATCTCACTATTGGGCTTCCAACTTTGGGGAGAGAAAATGATCCAGAGTCCATGCTCATTCTTTCTTCATGCTCCCATGGAGACAGCCAACAGATGTGCTCATCAGTATGGAAAATTCTATGCAGACAAATACTGTAATATTTTATGCAGAATTAATGTGCAAGCAACCACGTGCAAAAGCTCCCAGTTACTACTGACAGCCCTTAGTGCAGTTATTTACATATATAGGACTGCAGGATCAGGTCTCTGGTGTGGATTTAAGCTTCGTATTTTCTCACCGATCCTTATCAAGATCAAACTGGAACCCTGGTGCTAGAAGCAACTAGGAAAAGTAGTGAAGCAGAAAGGGTGCAAGAAGCAGAAGGAAAGAATGGGACAAGTGAGAAAAAGAAAGCCTAAGACATCTGGGAAAGACAACAGAATCAAAGAGTAGAAAAAGAGGATTTAAAATTCACAACCAAAATCTTAAATATTGGATTTTCATCTTGAACACAAAACAACGCTAAATTCTTGTTGCCACTCATTATATTCCTTCAGCATCCCATGGAAAGCTGCATTAGTTCAGTATCAAGACTTTAAATCACAAACCAGAACTGTCTTGCGGAAATCAATAAAAGCTTTAGATGATACCTTTGTGTGAGGTTATCTGAGAGTATTACTTCTCTTTCACAGCAACGCTATTAATGCTGTTGTCCTGACAGCATCCTCTTTTTATTAGCAAAACTAGCCACATTTATTTCAGACATGATGTTAACATTAGCCAGCATGATAGAAATCAGGTCAGTGGTTTTGTGTCAGCTGGGATTTAGAGCAACCTGAAACTGTACGAATCAAATGGCCCTGGCTCTTTGGCTACCATCTACAGACCAGGCAGTGCCTGTCCAGCCCAGGCTGAGGCAGGAACGATGGGGAATGGCTGTATGTCAGGGGTGAAGGACTCCTTGGGGAAGGATCTGGATGCACAACAGGCTCTCTCTATTGCAGCAAACGAAAGACATGTCACGCACAATTGGCAGTTTGGAGAAGGAAGGCTGCACAACAAGGTTGCTTCCTTTGCACTGCTGCTGGGCAACCCAAAGGACAGTCTAGAGATGACAGAAACTGCAGTTATCCCAGACTAATATGCCCATTTATGCCTTGGGGTGTGCATATCCTTCAAAGCAGTATGTAATCCAACAGATTTGACTGGGGAACAAAACAATGAGGGTCAGAGTACAGCAAAGCCCAGCACCTGGCCACCTCTTGGCTGCCACAAAGTCAGGGCTGACAGCACAGTGCTGGTAGCTTCTGAGACTGAGGTGGGAGCAAGGAGATGCTATCATCCTGCAGAAGCAGTACTTCCAAAACACAGATGTTACAGAGACATCATGCTCATTGGACTACGGCCGTGCCTGCCCACAAGAACAACCACCTGACAAGGTGCACTAATGGCAGGTATCTATCCTGAACCTCTAAACAGGGTATTGAGTCTGGCACTAATTGACCTGCAACACAAAATTCCATTCACTGCGTATGATTAACAGACCCAAGTTCAGTCACCATCACCTCACATAATATTTTGGTTTTACTTTAAAGCAGTTATGCCCCTACAAGTTTGGTTTTTTCAATGGTTATAACAGGAATTAATTCTAGGTATGATATAACAACAAAACATGGGTAAATTTCTTCTCATCTGATGAACGGAAAGAAACATGATGCCAGGGTCCAAAATGGAAATATTAAAACTATTGTGAAGAGGATACTAAGCTGCTGGAAATGGATTATCAGGCATTATGGTAGCCTCACATATTGATTCTAAAGCTCCAGGAAGGCCATTAGCACTGCACAATTGTTGCTAATTCCAAACATTAAGGTAACATTATGCAATTCACAGATGGACAAAAGTCACTGTTTATCACTGGCTATTTTGCTAATTTAGTCATCAAAACTGTTTGCTGGCTGAAATATGATTAAGGAAGAAATAGATACAGGCAGTTTTGAATTATGTTCAGCAATGTAGAGAATTCTTGGCTTTAGTGTGTGAGGAAGAGACAGGCTGAGGATGGAAAGCGGTGGAAAGACAAAAGGCATACACAGAAAAACTTGGTAACAGATCGTGTCATCTGACTGCAGAAATCTAAGAAACCTCTCTTTAAATGTAAAGTCCAGTAACTAATAGTTTTGGTGTCCCAGCTTGGAGATTCATTATCAGAATAGTCTCATCTCTCAGACTGCAAATTAAGTCACTTTAATGGGCCAGAAATTGGGCAACTGAGATCCTAGTCATTTTCTTTTAATCAAGAGGAGCAGTTGAATGCTCAGTTGTGGACTGAGAGTAGCAGGGAGGTGCCATCAAGCTGCTACTGGTTAAGCAGAGACAACTACCTACAGGAAAGTTCTTAGGCTCTATCAAAAGGGTAAGACATCTGGCAAAGCCAGACTCCGAGCATTGCTCACTGTCCTCCATCTGGATGTAGGAAGGGAACAAGAAGCAGACAGGAAATGCTCATCCCTACAACTATCGGCAATGATGTCTGTCACCAGAAGGGGATAGTCATCAGTCACAACTATCACATTTTGGAAACAACGACATTGTTCTTGCACCAGGATTAGGTAGTTGCCACTTGAAGAAAGGTTGGCCCCCATATCAGATGCTGTTTCATAATTATAACTTGTGAAATGCATTGAGGTCCTCATAATGCTGAGGATCTCTCATATTTGAAAAGTCATGGCAGTCAGGTGAAGTCCCTGGTGACTTGAAAAAGGGAAACCTTGCACTCATTTTTAAAAAGGGTGGAAAAGAGGACCCTGGGAACTACTGACCTGTTAGCCACACCTCTGTGCCTGAGAAGATCATGGAACAGATCTTCCTAGAAGCTATGCTAAGACACATGGAGGACAGGGAGGTGATTCAAGACAGCCAGAATGGCTTCACCAATGGCAAGTCTTGCCTGACCAACCTAGTGGCCTGCTATGATGGAGTGACTACATCAGTGGACAAGGGACAAGCTGCGGATGTCATCTACCTGGACTTCTGTAAGGCCTTTGACACAGTCTCCCACAACATCCTTCTCTCTAACATGGAGAGATACAGATTTCATGGGTGGGCTGTTCAGTGCATAAGAAATTGGTTGGATGGTTGCATCCAGAGGGTAGTGGTCAATGGTTCAATGTCCAGATGGAAATCAGTAACGAATGGTGTCCCTCAGAGGACAGTACTGTTTAATGTCTTCATCAATGACATAGACAGTGGGATTGAGTGTAGCCCCAGCAAGTTTGCAGACGACACCAAGCCGAGTGGTGTGGTTGACATGCCTGAGGGAAGGGAAGCCATCCAGAGGGACCTGGACAAGCTCAAGAAGTGGGCCCATGTGAACCTCATGAGGTTCAACAAGGCCACACACAAGGTCCTGCACATGGGTCAGGGCAACCTCTGGTAATAATACAGGCTGAGGGATGAAGGGATTGAGAGCAGCCCTACTAAGAAGGACTTGGAGGTACTGATGGATGAAAAGCTGGACATGACCTGGCAATGTGCGCTCATAGCCCAGAAAGCCAACCACATCCTGGGCTGCATGACCAGCAGGTCGAGGGAGGTGATTCTCCCCCTCTACTCTGCTCTCGTGAGACCCCACTTGGAGTACTGCATCCAGCTGTGGGGTCCCCAGTACAGGAAAGACATGGACCTGTTGGAGTGAGTCTAGAGGAGGCCACAAAGATGATCAGAGGGCTGAAGCACCTCTCCTGTGAAGGCAGGCTGAGGGAGCTGGAGTTATTCAGCCTGGAGAAGAAAAGGCTCTGGGGAGACCTTATAGCAGCCTCCTAGTACCCAAAGGGGGCCTACAAGAAAACTGGAGAGGGACCGTTTACAAGGGCATGGAGTGATAGGACAAGGGGTAATGGCTTTAAACTGAAGGAAGATAGCTTTAGATTAGATATAAGGAAGAATTTTTTTACAGTAAGGGTGGTGAAACACTTGAACAGGTTGCCTAGAGAGGGTAGATGCCCTATCTCTGGAAACATTCAAGGTCAGGCTGGACGGGGCTCTGAGCAACCTGATCTAGTTGAAGATGACCCTGCTTATTGCAGGGGGTGATGGACAATATGACCTTTAAAGGTCCCTTCCAATCCAAACTATTCTATGATTCTATGGTTTAATGTGAGAGACCAGACACTAATCTGTGTCCTCTGGGCACCATCTCACTGGTATGAATAATTTAACTGGACTGCAGAACATGTCAGCAACATCTCTGCTGGATGTTCTTGTCCTGGCCATAGATCATGGTAAATCTAAACCAGACTGAAGTAATATGAATTATAACATTCAGGAAAATTAGGCAATAATATTGTATCACCTTAAATTTGGACACGTTCTGATCAAAAGGGTAAAGCAGGTTCTAAAAAACCCTAGATTATGCAGAAAGTTGGGTACATAAAACTTATTTTCCCATACCTGGCCTGTTGTTCCTTGCGTTTCTGAGCTAGATATTTCTTTTTCACATTCAGAAGCTCGTTGGCAAGTCTTTCAATTTCATATTTGTATTCTTGGCTCTGTGATTCATACATATTCAATTCTGAGGACAAAACCTAACAAACAAAAGGCAAAAAGCAGAAACTGGAGATGTTAGTTTCATTTACACATTAGTACTTTTACAAGCACTTTTTCCTTTCACATTTGACAATGTAAGACATCACCATTTTCCACCACATCTCATTTTCTCTCGTGATGTTTCATCTGATCACCTCTGTTCACCTAAGGACAATTTACAAAATTAAGGCTATATGCCATTTAACCACAATAAAACATGTAAAATGTGCTCCAAGAATTATCGGAATGGTATTAATACATACATTAGCTTTTAATGTTCTGGGACAGAAATCTAGGTGAAAACCCAAAATGAAGGATTTATTTAATAATAATGGGTTTTATTCACTGGGATCCACTTTGTTATATGAAGTAATTCAATCCACACAGGCAAAGTAGTACCAGGCAGTGTAAATATGAATACAACACCACTTTCATGTGAATCAGTAAACTTAAAGAAAGTAGGAGCATGCATAGTGTGTTTTCCTTCTTTAAGAAGGAGAATAGCTTGACCTAGCACCACAAAATGGCATGCACACCAATACGCTACAGCATACTGTGCCTGAAATACACAGTAGCAATTGACTGCATTAAGGACAAATGGGAACCGTATGGAAAACTTCAAATCACATTCAGTTTAGCTAAACTTTGGCTTCTATTTTACATTTTCTACATTGTTTTTCTTCTCCGTGGAAAGCTAAGATTTGCATAACAGCCTCTTTGTTTCCTAAGGGCCCATCTGCTCCTGCATTTTTTTCCTCATGGTTAGTATAGACGTGATTATGATGAGTGAACAGGAGATGATGACTTCAACAGAGAGAGGAGCTGTAGAAGTAGATGAACTCCTGGGGAGGCTGATCTTTCATGCAGGCAAGAACAAGGGAAGATCAGCTCATTCTATCAAAGAATCACTTTTTTATATCAAGCTTTCAAAGTTTTCCACAAGATTCCTTCAGAACCATGAAATCCCCCTTTCTAGTGACAAGGGGTTAGGACAAGTTACTCCTATCATCCCTATAAAAGTTGTCAGTCTAATATACATGTATGCATTGCAAGAGAAATAACAAGAAGTTAAGACTGGATTCTTAATATATTCCCACTAGTTTGTTAAAAAGAAAATAAAATGGCTTTGATTTGCTTATTGAAGGTCTTAACAGTTCAAGAAAAGGGAAGGAGAATAAGCTTAATGGAAAACTGATGGTGTCCCAGAATGCCCACGCACAAAAAGCATTTACAGCATTGTGCTGCACCCTCATATTCTAATAAGACTTTTCGTCTATTTTAATGAAACAAACTAGCATAATGTGAAAAAAAGCTCTTCTACTGCTATTGGTTCTCCCTTAGGGAGATGCAGTATTAATCTTATTTTCCTGATCTAATATATATGCACACTGATCATCAAAAATCTTCCTGAAGCCTCGCCCCCCAGGATCGCTGGTGAAGTCATTCTGCAATCCTGGCAGCCTCTCAGCCAGAGATAAAGGGCACCTCTTACTTTCAGCTGTTTAGTCTTTTCTCGGAGAGTGTGCCGGTAGAGCTGCAACTGTTCTGCAGCTTCAGGTCCAGGCTGCCGGGCCAAGACATGCTTCAATTCCACATACAGTTTCTCCTTTTCCTAAGAAAAAGACAAGAAGAAGAGCTCTTATAAAACTAATATAGCAGCAGCAGCAGCACAACCTGTGATGAAATCAACCTCACTGAAAAATGCAACTCAATCAGGAAGATATTTGCAGAAACAAATCTGCCTGTGTGTCAGTCTTTCCTCACTAGCCATAAGGTATTTAAAGTTGTTGTGATAGCAGTGGGAGAGCTCATTAAGAGAAACAGCCAGCTACTTCGAACCTCGAATGAAATACTCTTAAACAGTCATCAGTGAGCATGCTCTACCACAGAGAACATAAAACAGTCACTGGAAAAGTATCCAGGGGTTGGAAATTAATTACTAGTAACTGTGCTTTTTGCAATCTTTCTTCTTATGAGCTGCATTACCTTACATTAAGGATCATAGGTTCACCCAACAGGATGTGAGCAGGCCATAGAAATGTCAGGGAAGGATTGTACAAAATAGTAACTCCTTCTTCCAAAGAAAATTCTGCAAAGCACTTGTACATACACACACACACACACACATATAAACCTTCAGTTTAACCTCAGGGGCACTGGGAAAGGAAGTATGAACAGCAACAACTACGACTAGCACAATTACCACCAAATAATTTCTCTTTGTCATGCATCTCCTCTTCCTTTATGTTGGAACAGTATACTTGTGGGAATTGGATATAGCCATGCCAGAACAGAAACCACACCATGGACCCACTTACAGCTTTCTGTACTAAAAGGTTGTTTTCTACTGTGTTTTGAGCATGTACTTGCTTTAGTCTGAGGAATAAAGCACTGAACAAAGCCACCTGCATAGCTTTGCACATTACAATGTTTTTAGTATCTACCCTGTCAGACTAAGATTGTGTCCTGGTTTCAGCTGAGAGGGTTAATTTTCTTTATATTAGCTAGTACGGGGATATGTTTTGGATTTGTGCTGGAAACGGTGTTGATAATATAGAGATGTTTTTGTTCTATGGACCTATTGTTGAGCAGTGCTTACACAGAGCTGAGGCCTTTTCTGCTTCTCACACTGCCCTGCCAGCGGGATGGCTGGGGGTGCACAGGAAGTTGGGAGGAGACACAGACAGGACAGGTGACCCAAACTGACCAAAGGGATATTCCATACCATATGACGTCATGCTCAGTTTATAAGGAGCTTGGGGGAAGGGGGGGGGTGGGGTGGCGTTCGGAGTGATGGCGTTTGTCTTCCCAAGTAACCATTATGTGAGACAGAGCCCTGCTTTCCTAGAGATGGCTGAACACCTGCCTGCCCATGGGAAGTGGTGAATGAATTCCTTGTTTTGCTTTATTTGTGCACACGGCTTTTGCTTTACTTACTGAACTGTCTTTATTTCAACCCACGAGTTTTCTCACTTTAACTTTTCCAATTCTCTCCGCCATCCCAATGGGAGGGAGTGAGCGAGCAGCTGTGTGGTGCTCAGCTGCTGGCTGGGGTAAAACCACGACAGATTGTTATTATTTAACATTATTTAGCAAGATCCCAGCCTTGTCTGGTACCCGGACAGCTGGAATTAAAGAGGGTTGTTTGACTGTAAGTCAGACTAGCAGACAAAAGATTTAACTGAAGACAAAAATACCAGTAAGAGGTAGGATAGGTGATTATTTACACCAGCTTTAACAAAACCCGGTTTTGCTGTCTTTTGGATAAGCTCTGTCTACAACTCTTACCACAGAATTCTTCAGTCGATATGGGACACAGTGCCATCACATCACCTAGAATTGCTACATTTGGCCTTGCTCAGTGGTTGAGCCAGGATGTTCAAAAGTGGCTTGTTGTTTTGAAGACATAAAATTCTAGGTGTCCAGTCTTCAGGAGCATAAGAAGTCCAGAGTTTCTAGACGTCAGCATTTTCTGAAAACCATGCACTATAATAATCACAAGTTGGGACCCAAAAAATGGAAGCACTTCAAATCAAAATTACTTTTTTAAGCATTGCCATTAAACTCTAAATATTACTGAGGAAGAGTTCCTTATAAAGGAAGTTGTTCACAGTTTATCTCTGGAAAAATCAAAACCTCCTGAAACTCAGACTGAAGTTCGCATAGTGGCAAAAATTAAATTGAGAATTCATTCTCAGTACAGAGTTATTATGTCACTACAAGTGGTTTCCACTACCACCTTTTCCTCCTGAGGAAGCAAGATTTTACTGCAAGTTAAAAAAAACAGCAAAAGAAAAATCTGCCTTGTCAAAATCTGGCTGGTCAGTATTAACATTCCACCCCTGAATGTCTCACAGATTTGTATTTTGGAAGAGTGTAACAGTAATTTGGATAAATATGGAGCAGTTGATGGATTGAAGGTCTTATGTGCAATTGTTTTCCAATTTATTTCTCTCCTAACCCTCTACAAGGGCCAACCAAGCTCTTCAAACATTGTGCAATGGTGTGTATAATAACCCCATTTAGAGACAAAGCATGCAATTCTATTATAAGGAGAATCTATCTTATGCAACAGAGACTCGTTAGCTGTCCGATGTATATTGTGTCCATAATCCAGCAGAGGCAGAACCAGCTGTCTTATAATGCATATCCTGTCCTTCCTTGCTAAGCGCTGTCCATCTCTTTTACATCTAGTCAATTAATTTGTCACTGGGTTACAAGCACCATATGTCAGCAAGACATTAGAAGAAAATCCTGGATACTTTTTTCCTCACCAGCAAAACTTTATATTTACAGGTCGGCATTTCTATAATTTCTGACATTTTATCTCAGGATGAAAAACAAAACAAAAAAATGCCAACAATTAATTTAAAAACAGCAACCACCAGAGTAAATCTAAATCAGTCACAAGGTACATGTGATGCTACCACCAAAAATGCATTGCTTACAGCAGGTACTTTTATCTCTACACATAAGAAATCAGGAATGCCCAAGAAAAAAAAAATCAGCACAAAATAATAAAGAAAAAAATTGGCTTCTACAATACTCTAGCTACATTCAAAGGTCAGGCAAGCTGTGCAATGTGTATTATATGCAGATATCTTATAAACAGCCAGCTATCAGATACAGCACAGAACATGTAAAAAGACCTGCAGGGTTGTCTGATGTGTGAGTTGTATTCAAAGTAGCTTTCAGTTGTACTGCATAAAATAATACCCCCAGAAGATGGATCTAGGTTGCTTTTTGTTTTGGAAACAAGTAAAATGCTTGTGCATTCCTTAAAATGTCTGAGAAACTAATGTAGCTGATTGGAGAGAAGGTATCCTGACACTGACAAGAAAATCATAAGTCAGCAATGACGATCAGCGGAATAGCAGTAATTCAAAAACAAGAGGGTAAGCTGATCTGTATGGTGCCTATTGGAAAGCAGTTAACACTGTTTTGTTCAAAGAAGAAGTTAGTAAACTCCATTTACTTCTGTTGGTGGCTGCGCAGATGATGTTAGAGAAAAAGCTACCTGAAATCCTACACCCATTGGGCAGGAATAAGTCAATCCATTGCAGCATGTGTAAGATGGGTTTCTTTAGCTTGTCCCAAACTGCCACCACTCACGCTCCCCTCCATCCCCATGCCAGGCTGCAATCACAACATACATCTTGCCAGAGTTATGTGTTCTTGAGATGAAAAGAACTTAAAGTCACAAACATGCTGTGAGGCACTATTCTTCTTGAGGAGGTGAAGGACAACCCATTAGATCTCTCTGTAACTCCATCCTTTTAAGCCTTCAGTGGTAAAAGCAATGCACATGTCTTCAGATCAGGTCTAGGCCAGTACCAAAGCTTTTCATATGAGTCTTCCCATGGCAAAATTCTCATGGAATTCAGCAGGTGTTTGACTGTAGGACTGAGCCCATAATGTCAATGAGCTTCATTGGTTTATGGCATAAACTAAACCAAGCCGATGGTGGAGAGATGAGGGTACATTCATTTTGTGTACGTAGGGCACACTGGGAGACTCAGATTGAGGGTTACAGTCAAATTTCAGGCATTCCGAAGAGAATTTCAGCGCCTCTGTGAATACCTGTGGTAAAAACTGTGTAAATAAAACTCCATATTATTTTTAGAACAGCCTTTCCTGTCTTAGATTTGTTTTCCAGGGGAGCTTCGAGGAGCCCACAGATCTGCCTTTAGGTTCGCCCATGACAATATGTTTCTGCATCCCTAAGTCTCTCGTCTATTAATTTGGGGGAGGGAGGGGATTGTTGTTTTCCCCTAAATTTAACTAGCTCCTGTGTCAGCCAGAATCCAGAGTTCTGCTTGCTCTACAGCAATTGAGAAAAAATAATTTTCTTCTGCAGAGGACTGGCAAGTATTTGGCAAATTTCAATTGATTTTTCAGGACTTGGTTGTCCTGAACTGAGTTGGCTTGGTCTACAGCAAGAAGAATCACTTTTGCCAGCACAATCCTACTGCTAAAGCAGCTATTGCTGCTGACCAGGACAGCCCAATTTGCTCGTTGTTCCCTGCCAGAGGGACCATCAGCACCATCAGACACATTCCCAAAATGACACAAAGGCATTTCACTGCTTTGACATGGAGCGCAAGGTAGGCAGCAATACTGGGACAGACCAATGCACCTGGCATTAGCTTTAAAGATAAGACTCCATTTTATATCATCTTCTCCCTCACTGTGACACTAGGAAACACCTGAAATGACCCATCTTGTTAGTTAGCCCAGGGTATCATTCTGAGCCAGAGACGATGGATGACCGTACATTTAATGAAGATGTATTCACACCAGAAATAGGCCATGAAGTCCCAGCTTCCTCGTTTTTATCAGCTTGTCTTTCCAAGTAGATAATTCAACAAATTTACCTGGCATAGCAGCACACAAACAGCCTTCTCCATCAGACACACAAAAATCCTATTGTGCACCAAAAGCTTTCTATCACACAAATTATTAAAAAAACCTACACACAAGAAATCCCAAACCCTTTGGTTCAAAGTAAATTTCATTTATGTTAGTGCCTGCCTCCTGTAATTGAGCTAAGGAAAAAACCCAACAATATAAAGACGTAGAGCAAAAGTGTGCCATGTAGTGTATGGTGGCAAACCTCAAAACATTTAACCTAGCTAAAAATCCTTATTTTAATTAGTAAGGTGGAGAAAGCAACACAGTAACTCTGTAAGCACACTACAGTTCCTCATGGCTTTGGTGAGGAAAACAAGTCAGTCAACGTGCCACAGGGGGGTTCTTGTTTATTGGCATTATAACCAAAATGTCAGCGCTATGCTGAACTCCAGAGCCATTTTGTTTACGATGCCACGCAGCAGCAGAGCATCCTTACGGGGTTGTGATCCATTTCAGAAGTGTTAAACAGGACACTGAAATCTGAATTAAATACATATGTAGACATACATATCTAGTCATACTGATTTTATCTGTATAAGCTGCACACTTATTTGTGTGTATGTGTATACCTAATAGAGTAGCTGTTGGCTCAGGACATCTATGATTAAAAGTTTTATGAGGTGTAGAAAAAATTAGCATACAGTAACCTTCACAAATTTTATAACAATAGAAGAAAGTCGCCTCCAGCACTGTGAGAAATGTGCGGCATAGACTTCCTCAATAAACACTTTTCAAAAGCTCCTGCTCTTTCTTGTCTATTCCACATCCATCAGCAAACACCTTTGCAAGTATGCAGTTCCCTACAACAGCTTGTATTTTCATCATCATCTAGACCCTCCTTTAACTGTCCAATGTGAGGTTTTTTAATTGGGCAAATTAATTCAGGCTTGAAACCAGGCACTGAAGTCCTTTCACAATGTGGCAACACTAATGCTGCATGTGACACTTGCGGTTTTCTTGTTAAAATGCTGCCACCAACTTGATGGAAAGGCTGGGATCATTTCCCTGTCTTTGATGAAATTCGCACCACTCTAGATGGAGTTAAATTAAACCTGTCTTATGACTTATCCCTCCAGTTGATAACGATGCTTCTCAAGAGCAAATCTGTTTCCTTTGGCACAGAGCAGACTGCAACAAATTGACTGGCATTTTCAAAACAGCTTAATGAGAGAGAAAAAAAACACCTCGGAGCATCTTCTAAGGTCTTCACCCTTGACTTTTTTTATAACAGTAAGAGCTGAATGCTCCATTATTACCATCTTCCAGAAACAACAAAGTACAAACATTTCCAGCTAAAGTGCAATTGTAACTTATTATTATTTTTATTATTATTGCTAGGTGCTGGTACTATTGTATCTTTCTTAGGAAATGTGTGGGAAAACAGTGGGTTTTTTTCCAACAGACAAGCAAATAGGTGACATATCCTCCTCTCCTTTCAACTCCTGAACTCCAAGACACAAGGAAAAATGGCATGGATGCCTCTTGCTGAAATAACAGCTGCAATTTCCTTTTTACTATTGACATTGCACAAGAGTTTATAAAATCATTAATCAGAGTAGCTCATTTAATCACAGTGTTTATACTTTACATTGCAGAAGATGATCAATTAATTATCCCTTGTTCTTCTATAAGTGCGAATAGGAACACACATGCACATATATACACACAAAAGAAAAGTGAGCTATTCCTTGAAGGTGAGAATTACCCTTGACATGGCATGGATTGATGTAAACATTCCAGCTATTTCCACAGTGCCTGCAGCTTGACAGTTGGACTGAAGAGAGCTCTAAACAAACCTTTGTTTCACATTCTAGTAGCATTTTTTCTTAAAAGTCTTCTGGAGGAAGGTTGAAACAAATCTGATCAACAAGGAATCTAAATATTCTAAGTTAATAAGTCTACAAAGCAAACAATGGGAAGCGTTTTACTGGCTAATAAATACTACATACAGGGTTCAAGCCCCCCAAAAAAGTCTTTTCTTCAAATGTAGACTATTTGACTTAAAACCTCTGTATTTTAATGTCAGTGTAACAGCATGTATTTTACCTATTCAATAGCCATTTAGATTTTTAAAATATCAGATGAATCAAAGGAGAATTATCACAGCTCTGCTGTTAATGATTAGCTGTTCCTGCAGGTGGAGGCTTGGGATGGGGATTCCCAGCAGACCCAGCTTCTGCTCTCACTTCTGGCTGATCATCTGACAGATGACCTCGAAGGGTCAGAGAAACTGCAGAGCTGCTTCTAGAAATACCTATCTGTAAGTTACGTGCCTACATCTCTTTAATCACCTGCTTGACTTAAGATCTTTAGATTTCCCTGAAAGATGAGAGCACTTAGCTTCAAGTCCTTTGGTGTTCTGGAATTGCTACCTCTGAACAGCTGTCTCAAAGTCAAGCCACCACTTAAACCTACAAATACCCGTCTAACAAGGCAGTAAAGCCTACATACATCTTTCTGACAGGATAGCAGAGTTTCCCTGCATATGCCAAGTACCTCAGGGAAAAAAGAATGGTCTCCTGTCACACTTTGGAACCTATTAAGAAATAGCTGCATCTAGGAATCACACATAGCAATTCTGAAATCAGGAATGGTTTAATATCTAACCAAAAACAATTTTATGATTCTATGGCTTCCTTCAGACTCAGTATAATTAGAGCTGACCCTCTGCTATCCTTTGAGGAGTTCTGTTTCAGCTCCCCCTGCCTGCTTCTTAAAATTCAAAGAAATTCAACAGAAACAAGACTAAAGGAAGGGGAAAGAGAGCGAATCCTAATGTTCATGTAATAATGACTGCTGTGCCCAAGTGTGCCATCCCCTGTTTAAGATTACAGCTGTACCTACTAAGACAGGCATGGGAAGACTTGAGCTCTGGGCCTAGAGGATGTGGAGCAACTGGCTGACTGACGCACCCTACTTGGTAGTCTCCCTACACAGGGTTTGTGGCTCCCATGCACTTGGCAGCTCATGTCTGGCTGTCTCAGAGTGAAGAATGAGGAAAGGGGTTCTTTCTACACCTGTTTGTCCTCATGTGTCCAATTTTAAGCTACCTTTTTTTAAAAAATACAACACAGTGACTTTAACTGCCTGCCCGTTAACTGCCCCAAAGCAGCCTGCTGCATCTTTCTGCATGTGTTTTCTCAACAACAGCATCATTCACACACCTATAAGAGTGAAAATAAGTGATCTGAAATAGAGAAAATCTAGTCTGTCTCTGTGGAATGCCTTTTTTTGGGTTGGGTTTTGTTGTTGTTGTTGTAACTATCATATGATATAATAATCCATCACTGTAGATTGTCCATATCTTGCTGCTGAGGGAGGAGCAGAATACCCTTGCCTCAGTGGAAGAATGCTTGCCAAAGAGTACACCTGAATAATAAAGATTTTTCAGCGGCTCTGGGCCACGCTATGTAATATGGGCTTGTGAATGTATTGCTACACTGCTGTTGCACTCCTCCAGTATTTTAACTTCTCTAGCAGCTTCTGGATGGCTGACAGTCAGTATCGGATTGCTAACAGCACTGCAAAGTTTGTGCATTGCAATGTATTCAGTCAGCACAGCGAGGCATTTACTTTCCCTTAACAAGATAACTGGTTGATTAATATACTTTACCCTGGGGTGCACAGCAGATTTATTTCCTTCCCAGATACATGCTGAATACAGGAATGAGGAGTAAACAAGTTTGTTTTCAGTTATTTGTTATTTACTGGAACAATTCCTGAACTTTTTATTCAAGCTTTATTCTAGCAAACTATCGTTGAAGCTAATGGCAATTTTGACTAAGAACTTTAGGAATGGATCATTTTACAAAATATTTTAAGTCTAATGACACAAGGTATCCATGTTCAGGATTTTTGGATTCCAATCAGATGTACTGCATTTGAATAAAATACCTTGGTGATCACTGTTTCTGCTTTTCTGATGCCCAGAGAGGTTGTGGATGCCCCATCCCTGGAAGTGTTTAAGACCAGGTTGGATGAGGCTTTGGGCAACGTGGTCTAGTGGAGGGAGTCCCTGCCCGCAGCAGGGGGGTTGGAACTAGATGATCTTTGAGGTCCTTTCCAACCCTAACCATTCTATGATTCTGTAACAGTGATGTGCCTTGGGTATTTATATAGCCTCCTTTCAGTATCTGAATGCTGTTAAATCTTTTTTGTTTTGTTTATGAAGGCAATGTAGTTTCACAAAGATTCAGTAAAAATTCAACTCTTCCACTAAGAAAATTCTTCACTAAAAATATTTTGTGTGATCACTAAGTAATCTGCTTTGCTCCCTATTTCTCAGTGTCAGAAATATTTGCACTATCTTTATTGGAAAATTATTTTCTTATCCTAAAGAGCAGTTGATTATCTTCACCTGATGAAATTAAAGTGATCAGCACCTTTCCTGCCTGTTTTTCAAAATCCTGTTTAAACAAACAAACTCTAAACAAAAAACCAAAAAGGCTATTTTCCTGGGAAGACTTGATTCTCTTCCATTTGAATCGCAACATATGTGGGAGGAGGGAAAGAACGTAAATGTCAGTGTGTTTTTAAGAGCAGTTTATCATGCTGTAAGTTTCTATAGCATAGAATATCTTCTAATTCTAGATGGACTGAGATTAGAAGGGCTAAAATAAACTAATGCACGGAGCAACGTATTCAAAATATACAGAAACAGAAATCAACTCCTTTCGGAGGAGAGCTAGGGCAAGAACTAAACATCCCTCAAATTCCTATTGAATTCTTAAGACTTACACCAAACTTTCAGGTAGATCTGTAGACCCTCAATAAACCTTCACACAGGTGACTTATGTTTCCTGTTTACGAGATGTGATCACTTATTACATCATCACAGGATTACATATGAGCCCAAGTGTTAACACACTTAACCAAGAATTAACACAATGATTCCACAATTTTCTCTGTGTGACTGGTTCTGCCCAACTCACAGAACCCTACTGGATACACAATCAGTTGTAAAAATATAAATAATTAAATTAATTAGAAAAATAATATCAGTGGCAGAACAAAAGGCACTAGAGAAATTCTAATTGTATGGAGAAATCATCACTCCAGGCATAGATCCACTAAAAGACACTAATCCTTCAATTTAACACCAATACTAAAATAGAAAACATTTCCACTTACAGTCAAGTTAAAATCCCCAATCAAAGCCCTAGTTCAGCAATGAACGTTTCAAGCACAACAAAAGGAAAATATAAGGACAGCACAAAAAAGAAAGAACCTGAAAAAGTAGTCCTGAAGGATGACTTGATGCATTAAGTACCTCCATATGTCACTTCATACTGCATTGGAGACTCCAGTTCAAATCAGATTCAAGGCACTGGACTAAAATTAATTTGATGGCACTAACTCAGCAGACTGTTGTACATCAAAATATTGTGTTGATAATTAGATATTTTTTGTTCATCACTAGTTAGAACTGGGTTACAGCCAGAGTTCATGGGAATACATTATTTTTTCATCTGAAAACAGAACAGAGATTCTCTTTGGAGTCCAATTCTAAATCAAGGCAATTCTTAGAGTGTGCCTTTGACACACCAGTGTCCAATTCTGCATGGCACGGGGGAAGTAAATTTTTTTTTTTTTTTATGATTCATACCCAACTGAAAGCCAAAAAGTAAATGTTGGGCCTGAGTCTTTACTGTATTCATCATTTCTACATTCTAATATAAATCCATTTAAATTCTGGCCACCAACTTAAAACTGGAGTCATAAACTCAAAAACCACACTCCACCGGGTACTGTTTTCTCTCTCTACTCTTCCTTAAGATACGTAACAACACTTAAGTTTTTGTGAGGACAAGAAAGCATTTTTCTGCCCCCTTTTTTTTTTTTCCTCCATGTCAGGAACCATTTGATCCATGGTTAGAAGAAATTTTGCCAGCTTAGCTTTCTCAGATAGTGGTGCAATTTCTTTGTGCTGACATGGCTATGCCAGCTACTGGCTACACAATTAAATGCAATTATACTGGCAAGAAAGTCTTCTGCCATTCAAGAACTGGTATAGCTAAATCAGAAAAGTTACTTTTTTGCCAGTAGGAATGGTACTTTTAAGCACAGAAAAGGCTTAAAGCTCAATATATTCACCCCTTTAATTGAGGGCTGAGAGAACTGCTAGTTTCAGCCACAAGATAGTGCATTAATCCAGTGCTTCCAGAGGGAGTCAAATCCTCCAGGAAATAGAGACAGAAAAGAGCCAAGTCCTAGTAAAGGGAAACTTTCTTTTTGGCTTTTTATACTTTTCAATTTTGGATGGAAAAATCCCTTCAAAAGGCTGACTTATATATAAATGATAAAGGTGCAGTAAAGAAAGGATTGTATTTTGGCAGTAGATTTCACAGTTCACCTGTAAGTTTCAGTGCGCACAAAGCACACTCCCAAACTACCTCTGCTAAAATCTCTCTAAAGGCAAGATGACAGAGAAACAATAATGAGCAGGTCAAAAGAGACTCTTAGGGATTCTACAGTCATTAGTTTCCTGAAGTGAATTGCAGTTATTTTTATGAAAATAGACAATTCTGCCAAAAAAATCCCCAACTCAGACTACCTGACGTGTAACAGGTTATACTCTCAAATCCAAGCAGAATCTATACTTGGCACTGAAAATATATAAATGCCAAATTTGAGAGGGTAAAGTAAATCTCAGCCATTTTAAAGATGTACAGATAATAGCTAAAATAAAACTGAACTGGGCCTTAAGAATACCAAAATAAAGGCAGGTAAAAGGAGTGTACTCTCCTATTTTCCCTAGCAGGCTGTCCAATGAGCAAATCTCTTACTCGGCACTTGAGCACACTTTTCTGCATTACGTGCTGTACAATGGAAGCTACGTGAGCACTGTGAGTACAATGAAAAACCTAGCAGAAGCATGCTTCATGAAACTGTCAAGCTAGGGAAAGAAATGATTTTCAAGAGGACTGGGATCTCATGAACGAGGCTGAAAAAAATTATATAAGATTGAAAAAAAAAAAGCATTTTAGATAATAAATGGGCAGAAAAATTTTGTATAGCACATACATGGAAGCAAATCCCAAAGCTCCTCCATCAGCTGGGAGAAAACTTTGATTTCAGTAGCTGCCAGCCTGCATAAACGTACATGGTAACACACTGTTCTAAAGCAGATTTCTTTATGAAACTATAGTACCAGCTCTGAGAAATAAAGATGGTTATGTATATATTCAGACACTATAGCAACAAGAACCTCAAAATGGATAGAACAGCTCTACTACCAAGTTAGCACAAATGAAATAAAACATCTGCCTATTTTGAGTGTTTAGCTAGCTATTGTTACTACTGAATTGAGTCACGTCTCTAATACATTCATTCATAAACCACTATAAGAGTGGCAATTATTTTATTCCCTTTTTACTTGATGTGAAGCATGCAAAAGCTAAGTAACCTGCCCAAGGTCACAGAGAAAGTCCCTTTCATTTTCTCCTCCCTGTATCTTACAATATCTGAAATGAAACTGTGATTTATACTGGAGACAGCAGCATCCCCTCTGCTCCTCCTACTCTCTGTCAGTGGGACCATCAGTTCTTTGGGGGGATTGAAACTTAGCTCAAAACTTGGCTCAATACAAGAACGTGTGGGTGTTATCTGGCTGTAATCTCTGAGTCAGATATATGAGCTAATCATGCCTTTTGCCCTTGCACTCTTTGAAACTATGAGCTCAAGATGCTAATAGCCTGGAAGCATTGCATTCTGACTGCCCAGTCCTGGTCTTTGATAACAACTTACTTAAACCAATAGCAATTAAACATATATATATATATACACACACACACAGATAAATAATACTTTCACTACTACATGCAAGGCTTAAATGCCTTTGCCTCGCTCCACAAAATCTTGGTTGCACATCTCTATATTTACAAACAATCTTCTGAAATGACTGACAATGGAGGTAACTGACATATAATATGAATCTTCCCATTCCAAGATGTGCAGCTGAATAAAATTCCGCTCAGTCAGACATAAAATCAAATTACAGGAGTTCACTCTGAAGAGAAAGAACTAAATTTGAAACAAATAAAGCAGTGCTTAATTCACTGTTAATGGGTAAGTTCCTAAAACCACACTAATCATAATCCTAACAGGTAATACATTGCATTGCGAGTTTACCACATCGCTGTTCAGTATGCAGTAGAGCTTCAGTCACGTGAGAGACTTGCCCCACATACAATGTGAGGAAGTATTTTTTTTGCAGTAGGGATTTGTTCAGCAGAGCACTTATCTTTATTAATAATTATACCTTATGGCTATGCAACACATTCTGCTCATACCACATGTGTTCACAAAGACCTTCACCCATCATTGAAATCCCTTGGTTAACACACAACATATTTCTCCACAAAGCCCTGCAGTATTGCTCAACGGTTTAGAAAAGAACCAAAAAATGCTGTATCCTTCAACTGCACAAATTCAGAAGGAAGGTAATGACTCAAACATGGAAGTTGGCTAACTCTGAAGAAACGTTTCCTATGTTTGGCAAAAATGCCATTGGAGTTTTATGGCCCATAAGTATTCAAGATGTTGGGTTTGGATTTGATTTTTAAGACAGCATTTTTCATCAGCACAGCTGCTCACAACTGTAAGAATGCCCAAGTTAAAGGAGAAAGTATGACCACCTGCTTTGCAGCTACTCTTCAAAGTCTCAGGATGTCCACAACTATTTGGTGTGCAAGAGCTGGTAGGTTATAACCTAAGATGCTGTGGCTACAGGGCACAAATAAATCAGAAATGAGAAAAGAGTTTAATAATGTCTATAACATGCAACATCTTTCTACACCTTTATTAAAGCATTCAACTCTGAAAAGTCACCCTAAAAAACCCAACATTCATCATGTTGCATATTCAATACCTCTCAGTAAATGTCTGATACAAAAATTGTGCCCTGCTGACAGGTTAAGAAAGATATTTTTTGTATGGAATTTTAGAGTCAAGCTGAGTTCTTCCTGTACTGCCAGTAATCAAAATTTTCTGACTTAAACATAGCAAATCATTCTTTTAATCACATAGCATGGACTTTAGCATGCTTTTACAGCTGCATCATTTTTAAAGAACTAACAGGTGAGAAATAGTGAAAAAGCTAATCAAAAGGATATGATCAAATACACATCAGGAGCAGGTAAAGTAAACAGATGCTTTTCTACATGAATCTATATACTGTGATCCTTACTTAGCAAAAATTTCCATTTATATATCCAGCTCATCCTGAAACATTGTTCCCTACATAAACCAGCTTTTATTTAAAAGACCATTTGCAAAAAAAAAAAAAAAAAAAAAAAAAGGTAACAATCAGAAGACAGAACTACAGTGTATACCATATAAATTGAATTATTTTTTCCTTATACAAACATTATGGCTCTGCATGAGGATGCAGCAAGGTGAATACCCTACAAATCAAACTGCAGGTTGCTGACACTGGGCTCAACCATTTCCAGACGTGGGTTATTTCTAAATTCCAAAGGTGTTTTTAACACTAAATATTCAATCCACATAGTTTTTTGTACTCCGTTTTATTACTACACTTTGATGTGAGGGAATTTAAGTTACATAATATGCACACACAGAAATCATAGACACAGACACCCGCAAGCTTCACCTTCAACAAATATCCTATTTGCCAGCATGATGGCCATGCACACATAAAAACAGTTATGTATGGCAAGCAAGAGAAGATCTTTTTAAACCATATATAGAATGTGGAGTGTGGTATTTTGGGCCTTTTATTTACCATCAATCTCACTGAAGGAGACCTTCATTTCAGCATTGTTGCACAGGAAATTGGTACCTGAATTAAGAACGCAAAGGATCTCATTAACAATTCTAGATATAATAATTATATTTCATATGGCCAAACTGACTTCAATCTACGAAAATAATATAAGAATGTAGAGTTGCCACAGAAGGACTGCTGCATAGACAGAAAGATTGTGCCAGTGGCTAGTAGAGTAACGTAGGCTCAAATACCTATTATTTCAAAAATTTTTTTAGACAGGCAACTTAGTACCTCTACATGTCAGTTTTTCCCTTCTAAATCAGGATAATAGCTAAATGGGAGCACACCAAGGGTAAGGCAAGATATGCAGTAGAGACTATGTGAAAACCTAACAAAATTGGGTTTGTGCATGGGTAAAGCACAGCAAATTTGAAGCTATTTTTGCTACATTTTATTTAAGCTAACAAACTATTTCACTGACAGCATTTCAGTGCTATGCAACAAAGATTACATTTTTTCCAAGCAAAGGCATAATACACCATACATTACCTTCAAATGAAATTGCAGATCTACTTTTTCCTATGAAACAATAAAGACAGACAAACCCTGCCTTGATAATAGCTGCTTAGCTTCTCAAGACAGAAGGAGCTTCAGGTCACATTCTACTCTCCGTTAAGGGATACCAAACATAGGCATCAATACTATTAGGATATTTAAGACCAAGATGTTAAAATCATACCTAGAGCTGGCAAGCTGTAGCTATCCCTACAGTCACCAGAGAGGAGACTAATTTCCCATTTTTACACCGATGGTTGAAGCCCAAAGACAGTCCTTTTTTGTTATATTCGATAGCAATGTTTGCACTACAGGAATTTAGTCTATCCTTGATTCTACAACATAAATCTTGTTGGTATCACTGGGGTTAAGTGACATCTGATACAGTTAAAAAAAGATAAGCTATCACAAAAATTACTTTTTGGCAAAGTTCAGCACAAAGACCTTGAAATCAAATATGGCCCAGACAGCAACATATCTAAATCACACAAACTCTGTAGGATTCCTTCTGCCAAAAGCCAAGCTAAGCACAAATGGAATAAACCAAGATTTTCCTTCATGCCCTGGTCACAACAGGCATGTTTAAAAGGACAAAAAAGCCTTTCCAAAACTGACACTGACTTGAAGACTAATCTATGACATGAATAAACTAAAGCAAACCTTTAATTTTCTTTTCCAGAGTTGTCCAGGTATCAGTAACCAGGATATAAAAAAATCAACTAATCAGATGCTATTTGTTCTCTTTCAGTGAGCCAGTGCTGCCATCTAAAGCTATCTAAGGGGCATGCAAAAGAAATTCAAAGTCATACATCTAAATAACATTCAGGAAGCACATCTGAGCAGACAGAGAATGCAGAGTAAGTTGAATATGTTAATAAGACACAACAAAATAATGATGCTGCAGTACCTGAAGGAGCAATTCTTTCTCTATCACTTCACCTGTCTTGCTGATAAGCTGCTTCTGTAGTCTCTGTATTTTCTGAATCAGCTCATAGGTACTTGGGTCACTGGCCTAGACAGAAGCAAAGCAGTCTCAAAAATTATACATTACAACAAGTTAGTGTTTCTTGCTTGCAAATGAAACTCATAATATCTAAGCGTCAAAAAGTGACAAATATAAAAGGGGGGGGGGGGGGGGGGGGCAGAAGTGTTTGGGTTTTTTTAAATGGCATTTATACAAGCAGTCCTGAAACTGGAATCTCTGCTTCTTGAAGATCAGTTGGAGCATGTTCATGTTTAACACTATTACCCTCATCAATCCTCCTCAAAACAACTAATATAAATAGAAGTCTTTCAGAGCTTAACCCCCAACCAACAAAGCAGTGCAAGTACTTCCCACTGTTTTCAGAATTTCAAACTGTGTCAATTAAGTTTTGAGGAGTGGAAGATTTCTATCTTGAACAAAAGAAAGTGTAACTGCAATATAGTCTTTTGAAACAGATTGAGAAGTTAAGACCAGGACCTAGTAAATGTCTCTCCTTCTTCCCTTTTCATTCTTTTGTCACAGATTGCATGTAGAGGAAGCTCTAAGGAGCAAACAAATAACTCTGTGAGGAGCAGCCAGCAAAGCTTACTTTCCTACCACTTCATATCTTCTTGTTGGACCCTTTAATATGGAGCAAACTCTGACTGAAGCTTTTCCCCACTCAGGGATTCACAACACCTCTCTCCCATGTGGTTTCTCTTCTCTCATGTGGTGTCTCTGGTGGCTTATAAGGATTAAATTCACACTCCAGTAAAGGCTCCAATAAAGTCTCACCCTATGCATATTTGCTTGAGCTTATAAGGAACTTGGTATCTCACAGCTCTTAATCCTTTGTCTGATTTTATCTAAATTGACTAATCAATTCAAGTCTAACTGGGACACTAACACAGATACGCATGCAGTGCTCACAACACAACATCATTTCCTGAGAAACCAGGCTAAAAAGAAGTTCAGTCCCCATGACCCACTCAGTCCTTGATTTTTTTATAGCACTGCCCAATCAAGATGCCAATTTATGACAAGTGTAGTGATATGAGGGTGTTTGTTCATTAGGAATTGAACCAAAACCCCATCAGGATTATTTCATATGGATCTTGCCATCTGCTGGCCTTTCTGTGTTCCAAATACAAACCAGTGACCTAGAATGGAAGGATGTCATTTCCCATTATCAGTCTATTCATACATTCGTTTTCCCAACACTGGATGTTTTGACTGGCCTGGTTTTCCTTTGTTACAACGTGCTGCTGGAGATAGTATCTAGATGTCTTTAACCTAGTTCAGCATCCTCTATTTTATCTTATTTCCATGAGAAAAGCTAAACACACAGTTCAGCTTTAAGCTCAGCATGGAAAGATCAGAAACTAACTATCATGCTCGTAAGCACGGTCAAAATATTCAGCTCTGCTGCTGTAGGGACAAGCATGTTACTACTCATTATTAGAGCAGCTAACCAACCTAGGCTGGCATCAGATCAGAGATACATGCGACAGAAATGTCAGCTGGCTCTGACTTACTTTGAAAATATCCAGTGATGCCAATTGATGTTCATATATTTGGTCTGTGCTTTACTTTTTTTTTTAATTTTTCCCCTTCATTTTGCAGGTTCAAATAGTGTGAAAATTTAGATTTGCTGTTTACGTAACAGTTGAACTCACATTACCTGGAATGGCTATTTTTGGGAGCCCACCAGTGTTTATGTGGATGCCTCTTCCTTTTCTTGCAGGTGTAATTTACCTTCTGACTTCATGTCTGTCCATTCCCCAAGTCTACCTGTCCCATGACTCTTTCTAATTCTGGCTTTCCTCGCATACACATCTCTCTAATTGGTGAGAGTAGGATTGTATCTTTCCTGTATCATCCTCTTTCTCATCATCCATGTCAAGGAATCACCTCCTTTTAAATTCACCTTATGCGTTCTTATTTCCTTTAGCATTTGACTGGCTCTTTGCAAATCCCTCTGCAATTTTTCATTGAGAAAGTGACACAAAAATAACACTGATTGCATTGTGCAAGGAAACCATTCAGCAGTTAACCATTCCACTGGTACTATGGAAATTTCAGTCTGCCTGCCCCTCCATATAATTTGCATAACAGTAAACTCAATAGGCTTTGTGCTGTGTCACTGATTTGACAATATGGGCTTTGGGAACTTGAAATGCTGAGACATCACCTCTAATTTTCTCCATCTGTGAACATTCAAGGGATTCTCCAGTTCTTCTTCCAAAATTTTGCACCGAGTCTGTTCCCTTAATAGTTCCTTCCGCATGTGATGAACCTCCTGTCTTAAGACCAGGATAAAACAAAAAGAAAAAACCACATCAAAACCGCATCAATGTGACCAAGGCACTAATAAACATTAACTATTCTCCCATGCATTACAGCACCAGTAAAGTGACTTCTATGATTAATAGTTGACACTGATACCACTGAGCAGGTAGAACCATAAGATAATACAGACATCTTCATTCACTTTAGTAAGAATGGCTCAAAAAAGGGACCTTTCATCAGCTCCTGGGATATTTCTTCCAGAGCCCACTGAATCTCACTGCCCACATCTTCCCATGTACATTAAGGCCAGAAGGACAGTTAATTCATCTAGAATAACCTACAAATTAGTTATGGATTCATACCAAGTTACCCGTGTATTGAATCTGACAGCTTGTATTTGAAAGAAGTTTAAGTCTACATGGCTCACACAATCCAGTAAATAAAACACACTCTAGGACCTAAGTATGATGGACACTGTTCTTTAGAGAACCTAGGTTTGATTTCTTTTTCTCCTACTACCTCTCCTCAAGGAATTTCAGGAGTTATTTTTTGCCAAATTTAAAATTAATTGAGCACTTCCACGATGCTTTGACAACTACAGTCCTATGGTGGGGATGGGTGGGGGGTCAAGGGGCAGGAAAAAAAGAGGCATATTCTGCAATGGTCCACCCCTTATCACTTTGGTGGGTGAATCCTGTAAGTTCTCCAAGGAAAAAGGGGGTGGAGGATCACCACATGCCTGCCCCTCCACTGAATCTTTTCCTGGTAAGCTCAGAGTTGCATTTAGCTCACTAGAGAGAAAAAGACCTTTTTTAACTGTGAGGTTGGACAAGGTTATGGAAGAGGAAAAAACCCACATCTCCAATTGGCAAATCAAGAAAGCTAATTAGCAGCACAAGTGATAAATGGAGTCTTTCGACAGGCAGTTTTCATGATGGTTTTGGACTTCATTAAAGTATGTGATTGCTGCTGCAGTTAGCAAGAATTGATCCACCCATCATGGCATGCATCACACTATACTTCAATACCGTCACTGAGTTTCAATACAGTAACAGACTTTCAGCTGAATGCATTTGGGCAGCAAGTTCAAATCCTATTCCTGTCTGCAGTCAGTCGATGAAAACTGCAATTGCTAATGTTCTGTGCCCAGTTCTCTTTTCTGTTACACCAAATCAGACTGGCATAATTCCACTGGAGTCAATGGCACTAACCATGGACTGAAGTTAATTTGCTCCAGTGAACGCCATGGAATTATACTGATACAGTTAAGCTAAAGACCTCACCCAAAACTGTGGTAGCTACATAGAATTAGTATGATGGTTATCTGCTAAAAACATAGCTGCCTCCCCTCACAAACCAAAACTGATTCTACAGAAAACAACAATAGTTTCCCATCAGCAAAGAATACACCTCAAATACTGGAGAGTTAAAAAAAGAAGGGAAGCATTAAGCCAGAGGAGGAGGAGATAAATCAGATTGGGGCTATTAAACTTCTGTTTTAAAGAAACACAACCTTCAATGAAAATTTAACTAAATCGTTCTCAGAGAGCAAGTCTACATATAAATCTGGAAGGAGAGAGCTCTGAAAATGTGCAGGGGTTTGCTATAAATATGTCAAATGTTCCCCATCCTCTGTGGAGTGCCTAATAAAAAGCAGTTCCACTAATTTGGGCCTTGGGTACCACTAAGTAGCTCACTGAACTATGAACACCTTTTCTGCTGCTGTCTGTCAAGTTTATTCTGTAGGCAGTAACTCACAGTACAAGGGGATATATGGAAACTATTTCAACTTTGGCCAAGATTTCTTTTTTCCTCCTTCTTATATTTTAATTTTCTTAATTGCTGATAAGTTGTTTTGTGAATTTAATCCAGTTTCAGGTCAAACCAAACAATCCCCTCCTCCAAGGTATAATGTTTGTTGATACAAATCTTTACTATGCATAAAACATATTTTTTACCTCAAACACAGAATCATGGATGCAGTCACTATGGAAATGTATTCAATCAGTTTTTCTACCTGAGGTCGTCCACGTTAGCCACACTCTTGCCAAGTATCCCCTTTTCACGCCGAAGTTTTTTGATCTCCAGCTTGAGAATTCGGATATCTTCCATTCTTTGTCGGTACTGGGTTTCACCCTTGTTCAAAATGGACTGCTGGATTTTTATCTTTTCATAGAGCAGAGCCACCTCATCATTGCGCCGAACAAGCTGGGACCCTAGGATATCTCTCTCATTGATAACCTAAGGATGCAGGGCAAAGCAATAATCTGAGTTACAGTTTCTAAGTACAATCCCAAAGTATCATGACTATATTTGTATCAGATAAAATAACATGCATTAAGAGGTTTCACTGTTATTAGTCAAAGAAAAATGGCAAGAGGCTAATAGTTTCCCCTGTAAGGGTTTAGTCACCTGAATAATATAAGCTACATATTCCATTCACTTCAGTATCTTAACATTTTTGTTTCAACAGAACTATAAAGCTTTAGTAGTACCACATTTACAGTAGCTGAGGATCTTGATCTTAAAAATACACTGGACAAATGAGGGAACAGAATGCAGCATTTTTGAAAAGCCAAATTAGATATTCTTACCTGGTCAAATTCCTTGCTCTGCTTCACCCTCTCAGCATCAGCTTCAGCAATGATTTTTAGGAGTTTTCTCTCTTCTGCCTCCTGATTTTCTATAAAGTGTTTTGTTTCCAGAGCCTGTTTTTTCATCTTAAGGAGTTCAGCCTAATGGAGTCAAAGAATGTAGGTAAACTGTGCTTAGTAACAACTTCACGTTATATAAACCTAGGATTAAGAATTAGGATTTTTATTAAAATCTCATACATTCTTTTAGTTTCCTGAGAGCTACATGTTTTGTTAGTTTTTGAGAACAAATCACTAAGACAAACAAGCATGAAGACCCATAAAGAAATGTTGTAAAGAGAATTTTAATATTGTTGTGTTATACACAACAGAAATCTGGATGGATTTTTATCTATAACAATGGTTCAAATTGTAATTCAGAGGCACTTCATTTAATAAAATTTTTTTAAAAAAAGGTCATGTTTGGCAAGCTTTTCAATGGAGTTGTTATGTTATGAAAATCTAGGTGATGTAAGTTCAGAGCCAGGCTGGGATGTAAGAAAGGATAGCTCACCTTGCTGGAAAGGAATCTATGCTATGTAATACAAATTAGACTCAACTTGAGACAGCCAGAATTCATGGAAAATATGGCAGCCAGGCATGGAAGAGCAAAGTTAAAGAGCTTTAGCACTTTTTTACTGGCTGTGCAGATGAGAAGACTGGGAAAACAGGGGCTGTCCCTAAGGCCAGGAGAAGTAATGCATTGTTACAGTGATTGCACACCACTAACAGAAACACTGGAATCTGCCCAATAATTCTATCCTATTGTCATGAACTCTATAATTCAAGGCATGCACGTAGATAAAAACTAATAAGTTCTTCTTGGATTATGAGAAATTTCTGTCATTGCTAGGCAATTAGAGCCAAGATGGAACTAGCTGACTACAGTCCATTTTCACAGACACGAAAACTTTCAAGCCTTGACTCAAAGACTTTGCCACAACTCTGACCCTTATAAAGGATGATGTTCAAGCTGCCTTTTCAGAAAGTGCATCATCCAATGCTGAAAGAATGAGGCTGTGATGAAGGCTGCACCTGCAAAAACATTGATTTAAGACAGAAAGTGTTCCATCTTCATAATAAAATAGCTTGTTCCATTCTTATTTTCTTTAATAAAATTCTCATTTTCCCATATGTGCAACACTCATATCTCTCTTACTCAGTGTTGGATGATCATCAGAATCCATCAGCCGAATAAAAATGCAAGACACTTCATATTGAAATGCAATCAACATTGTGCAAAAGCTGTCTACAAATGTAAAACTGCTCATGCATTTGGCATTGCTGGATAATATTTTTTTAATATATCAAAATTCTATGTTCTCCTTATGTCAAAAAAAATATGGGTGGTAAACAAGAAGTGGTATTAGATGTTGGCAGCAAACATTCATATAACCAAATCTCCTCAGTGGAATGCGCTAACTTAAAATAAATCTGAAGTGCCTTGTACAGTAAAGAACATGAACACTTTAAGCCACACAAAGGCCCCACAGGCCAACAGGACTTTCAATGAGATTAAATATGCTAACAACTACAGTATGAGGGTCTGTGTACATTAGGTAAGAGAAAAGAAAATTAATAAATACAGTCACTGTGCAAGCAGAAAAATGGTCAAGTCTGAAACTGCTGTAAATCTGCACCGCTCATGTAACGTTGGTTCAAAAAGTTTCTAAGAACTGAAGGAAGAAAGAATAATTTATAGGGGATCTATGCCAACATCTCAAACCCAATTCTTGTTTAGATTCTGAAATATTAAGGTAAGTGAAGAAGGTTTTTTAATTTGTTCTAGAGGTGAGAGGAAAATACAAATTTTATAACAGGTATAATTGGGGCTGGACACAGAATGCTTGAACAACAAGAAGTCAGAGATTTTACATCCAGATTTCTAGCAAATGCTAAAAAAAAAAAAAAAGAAAAGAAAAGAAAGAGACATGCATGAACATCTACAAAAATATACAAAAGCACCTGACAGCAGCTCAAACCTGGAGGACCATAGTTCGTACATCTTTCAGATACATATTTTTCAACATTCGGATGCTTTGTCAAACCAGTCTGATCCATAAGCCTGTATGAAGGCCAACTGAAACCAAACGATGTCATTGTAATGGAGCTTGGATCAGACGTCCTCTGTTTCATTTACCATGATTACACATTTTTAAGACCTTTATGCCAGCTGAGGCAAGCATAAATCCAATGTCTGTATAATCTCATTCCTATGAATCTCAGTCCTCCATGCTTTAGCTCATTCTTTAAACTGATTTCCTAGGAACAGCTTGCTTCCTTCACATCAGCACAAACAGGACAAATTGAAGCCGGCTTCTACACAAATAATTGGGTTCTTTTGTGCCTGTGTCAATCAGCTCCCTCTTCGAATTCTCCTCTGCTTTAGGATTCAGTAGAGACACTCAGGTAGAAGACCACAATGCCCTGAAGCTAGTCAGTAATGTGATGTCAGTGTATGGACATACTTGCTAGTGAATAATTGAGTGGGTAAACCATGCAGCAATCATATGTTTGTCAAATGGGTGGCAGACAGTTCTGAGGTGATGAGACAGAATTGGGGACTAGTTAAGGCAGAAAGCTGCACACAGGAAATGAGACGCTGTTTGACTTCTCCATCACTGATAGAACAACTCTGAGACAGATCAGGTACATGAACACAAATCCATCACCCTTTTACAATGCTCTATTGACATCTTGTCCTAACTGTAATGTGCTGAGAAGGGCTGAAAACTCAGGGAGTTATTGCAGCATAGCAATAAACTGACAAAAGCAAACATTGTGGAAAGTGGCAGGGGACTTTTTCAGGGGTGGGAGGGTCGTGGTATTTGTTTCGTGGTTTTGGGGGGTTTTTTAGTGCTTAGTGAAGAGAAAAAATAAGCTGCTGTGGACACAAACTTCTTGAGATTTTTGAGAGCACAGCAAATTGGGCTGAGATATCACCACAAATCTAATAGCTTATCTAAGGATGGGCTACAGCCAGTGCTGAGAAGAAGAACCAGAGCTTCAAGCTCAGATTTCCTTTGATTTAAAACAGATTCTTGCTGCTTTATACCACAATATTAAAATAACTTTCTGTGTAGAGGGACCTACTAAAAGGCACTGCCTAACTCCCAGAAGACTAATGCTTGCTAGTCACACAGAAATACAAGATTGTGAAGTGTAATATAATGGGGTTTGCACTTAAAATAACAGAGAGGAGAAAGTTTTTAAAAAGAAAAACTTGCATTATAAGGCTCTATATTAAAAAGTTTGCTAGAATCACGCTATCCCCAAAATCCACATTTCTGCAAGCAAAATGGAACTTTTTAGTAAATCTTGTCAGTCACCAAGAGATTTAAAGCTTCCCACCAACAATCCAGGACCTTTCTGATTAATTATAGGCAGAGATTAAATTTATCAGATACACAGAAGATTTGTGTAACTAATACCTCTAAAGGGTACTGAGATCTTGTGCTTCCATTACAGAACAGTTTTTTTAAAATACAGCAAAACAACTAGCACAGACCAGGAACATGATGCAGCCTGTGAAATCATGGAAACCATCCTTTGGAAGAAGGCGTATGTATAAAGACGCTTACTTTCAGCGATTCCTTCTCCTTCTCTATTTGTTGATGTTCTAGATGTGCTTTCACAAGGGCTGCTTCTTTGTCCATGATCTCCTCTTTCAATTGATCCACCTGATGCATCACAGTTTTCAGCTTCTTCTTCATTTCTGCTATCTCATCCTAATAGGACAGGAAGTGATCACAAAGAGGGATCAAAAAAGAGCAAGTTTGTGCTTGGGAGTTCAGAGTATTTTGATGTTGGAAAATATAAACACAGTGCTTGAGAGGAGATCTGTTGTACGTACCACAAGACATTACTTTTTAAACTAACAGAACAAATCAGTTTCATTAAATGACAAGGTTTTGTTTATGCCAGCATGAATTTGCAGTTAAAAAAGCCTGTAAAAGACACATTGACAAAAACAGTGATCATCAGTTATGAGTATAATAAGCCATTTAATTTAAAGTGCTGGACACAGGATAAGAACTAGCAGTCAATGCAACTTAATAAGATTCTGATCCTACCCATCTGTTTCCATGCTTCTAGTAAAATGTTTTCAATAAGGGTGTATGCAGTTGGGCACAAATGTTTGGAAAGAAGCTGGTTTTGTGCAAATAAACATGCTCATGAGTAAGATAGCTATATGCCTGCAAGGGAGTACAGGAAATGCTTACCTCCGTTTTGCCTATGTGCTAGCTTGCATATAGGTACAAGAGAGAATCGAGTGTGGTCAGAGATTGAGAAGTCCCTGGTATAAGAATATTTAGCATGTATTTTAAGCTCAAAACACAGAACAAAAAGCCTGGTAGCACTGCAGAAAGATCAGGTCACTAGGACTACTACTCACAGCACAGAGGGGCCTGCCCGTACAAAATTAAGAAACTGTTTCAACTCATTGCAGTGATGGCACATGTTGTAACATGAAATGGAAGCTAATAAATTCAGTGCTTAGACAGACATGCTCTTCTGGATCTAATGAAAGTAGCTTTAGAAGCTATTACTCCTCTGCCAGAGGCTGCCACCTCACTGAGAAAACATCATCACCTTTCATGTCCATACATTCTGTTTCAGCACAAAACCAGGGTAGCTTAGAGCTCTTTCAGCACTGTCTACCAGGGTGTGGATTTACTTGAAAGAGAGTGATGTTCTCGTGCATGAGATGCTTAACACAGTTAAGCAAGATCTTGAGTCATGGCAGTCTTCACAAACAGTACTGAGAAAGTACAGATTAGTAGTCTGACAGTCCTCAATCCTTAGATCCCACACAGAATTGTGTGGCCTTAGATTTGGCCCATGTACAGCAAATTAAATGAACCAGAAATAAATGTAGTAGTATGCCACTAGGCTTACCTGTTTGCATGTTCAGTCACTCCTATGAATGCAGAAATCATATTAAAAGTTGTCTTTGCTAAATAGCCTATAAATCTCTCAATATTGTAAAAGATGAGACAGATTTAAAATCTGGTACCTGGACATATACCCAAATACATTCCTAATTCTGTATTTAGTGAAGAAGAGTAAGAACACACAATTTTTGCAAACAAGTCTCCTAATCAACTTGCTTAAACAAATGAGCTCCTAACACCAAAAGAAACCCCAAGGATGAAATATCAGATATTTATCTCATATTAACAGACTGCCAGCATGTCTTTTCCAAGAGATTTTACTGAGCTGAAGATTATGGTACTCTGGAGACTACTAGCAAGGTGGGCAACAGGGGATCTTTCCACGCTGAGCAATCAAAAAATACTTACATCTAGCTTTATCTAAATAAGCTTGTGTTAATAAGTTTTCCTTCCCAAAAGGAAAAAGAATTTACCATCATTTTTAACACAACCCTCTTTTTTTTTTTTTTCTTTCATGACTGGGTGACCTGCTACTGAACTATGAATGGCTATTTTTTTCACAGCTACACATAATATTGCCCTGGCCAAAAGAACTTTGGGGGTCAGCTGTTTTCTCACACAGGACTTGCTAAAGAGTTATATGGTAAGCCAAGTAAGCTATTAAAGTCTAAATACCAACCTCTAACAACTGGAACCACGAACAGCTTTGTATATACCACCATATAACATTCAAAACCTGAAAAGGCTGATGAGTTCACTGCTTTGTTTTGTAACTCAGCATATAGCTGCCAGCTTTTTATAAGTATGCAATTTATGTTGTATATCAAAAACAAAAAATCACCAGTGTTGCAATTTTTCACCCTTATTTCTGCTGAGAGATTGTTTGGGAGCAGTGAGAATCCCAGCACTATGTCCACTGATGAGAGGCAGACAAAGGTCAAGTAAAGCATCCCACATAAATGGCAAAATGGTTCATTCCTAATCAAATTGTGCACCTGGTTGGATAGGAACATGGACAGTTCATTCTCATCTGCTGCTCAGGCAAAACACCTACCTATTCAAACCAGAGCAGAAATTTGTTATCTACTATATATGTTTATGTTATAAATCCTTATTCTGAAATAACCCAAGGCTGTAAATCACAGCTATCCAAGGTCCCAATCTCTGCCAATTGCAATAGGATTTGTGTAGTATATTAGATCTTTACAGCAGAATAAGAGAGTGTATCCTTAAGTGATCTGTTCTCTTCCTCTAATATTGTTAGTGAGATCCCCAAGGACGAGATATGAATGGAGACAACCATTATCTGAGGAAAATGACACTCCCTGAAAGGAACAAGCGAGGTGGAAGTGTTGAGTTCTGTCAGAAAATTCCACTTCAGCTGGGAAAGCGTCCCCTCTGCTTTCTAAATTATGATTCACAGTAATGTACATATGCATTCAGGGCTAAGGAGGCAATCTTATTCCCCTTACACCCTATTTTCCATACATGCAGACAACTCCTAAAGGGACAGAACAGAGTGGAGCCAGGATGGAACAGAAAAAGTTTCTTCTCTGATAGGGTTTTATGATTCCGTAGCTCGTGTACTCTGATTTTATGCGTGGTTTGAAGCAGAAATATTGCCACATGATGACTGTGAATTCCTATTTCCAGTCCAAATACAAACTCTCCAGATAAATTGTCAGGGACCTAAAATATTAATTTCCCCAAAACACACAGGAATGAAGAAACCGCTTCTGCCATTTACCCAGTGAGCTTTCCTTTTAACAAATTAAAATTAGATCAGAAAAAAACCCAACAAGAGCAGAGAGAGAGAAGCACAAGGAGAAAAGTATCCTTCTACCTTAGCTTCAATCAGATTTTTACTGTACAGGTTCCTCTCGGTTCTCACAACTTCACAGCTATTTTGTTGCTGTTTTAATTTAATCGCAGACTCTTCTATTTTCTTCTCATAGTCACAGATCTGCATTTCCCGTATTTCAATGTCTTTCAGGTGCTGGAGGATCTGGAGCAGAAAGAAGAAAGTGAACACAGTTAAACCATTATCACAAGATTATAGGGATGGGGCAGTGTTTGTGATTTTCTTCTAAGATGACAAGTTCAAATCCCTGTGATAAGTTTTAGCTACAGCTAAAAATCACTTCAGTCCAAATACAAGTTTAAACTTTATGGTTTGCTTATGTGGGAGAAAATTTTAATCTGATACTAGGGTTTGTTCAAGACTAAAACTTATAGACGTGCACATATTTAATTTAAAAAGAAGCTACTGAAAATATTGCTACTGAGCAGGTTCAATAAAATCATCATAAACAGCTTTTATCAAGAATAGCCTTAGGTTATTTATAGAGCAAAGCTAGACTTTGTATGTTGTTTTGGATGTCAGCTGTATGATAAGATAAATAGAAACACATGTTTTGCCAAGAAGCCCTGCATGTACTCCTATCTTCTAACAACCAGCTTTTCTTTAATAAACACATGATCACAAACTGTTGATATATAATTACAATAGTGAGAAAGTCAGTTAATGTAACTTACACTTGATCTAAATAAGCAAGTAATTGCCATTAGTTGCTTCTATGAAGGATTAGAAACAATTATATGAAGATTACCTAAAGAGAATGGAGTATTGTAGACTGTAGAAAGATGACGATCACATGCAGTATCAATAACCAAAAAGACAAAATTTTACAGACACCTTTTTAAACAGTTATCACTATAACAATACATAAGAATTACTACATTGAAGGAGAAAAAATAGAAATAGTTGCTAGTCATTAGGGCTTCCTAATTTATTTTTTTTAGATGTAAGGATCTTCCTCCTGCTGACTAAAGTTGACAAGTGAGTAGCACAAACAAGCAGTATTCAAATGGAATCCAGCATTACAAAGAAAGAAGATTGAAACAAAAAGAAAACTAAGAAGCATAGACATCAAGAACATAATTTTTCAGGTTCACTGGCTGGAGGAGAAAACAATGCCACCCTTAAAGCTGGGAAAAAGATCAAGCATTAAAGAAAAAGCTGAGGAATCACATGGACAAAATCCAGGAGAGAAGTGCATTTACAACTGCATTTCATATCCAGTTCTCCTGACTGTTTTTGAAGGTAGCAGTTTGAGCTAAGATTTATGTTCATATGTCAAAGCAGAATAATAATAATAAAAAATGTTTACATTAAATAGTCAATAACTGCGAAGTTTGTAGTCAACAGTGTTGTCCCTCGCTTAGCAGTAAAGCCTATGGTCTAACTATGGGGCAGGAGCTTAATTAATTGATCATTCTACCACGTACCTCCAACCAACTTTGAAGATTGGGGATAGCTAAATATAGAAAATTTTATTACAGCAGTAGGAGCACTATTCCAGCATATTTGTAGCTGACTGCAGAGCACCCCAGGAACTGCTTACAGTGCAATACAAAAAATACAGTCCCAGTTTATAACCTACTCCTGCCTTTTCCTTTTCTGTTAAAACAACCTGCCAATAGTAACAGTAGGGAGAAGAAATCAGTAAGGCACGTTTTCTGTCTGCACTATGGTGATCACAGGCTGGAGCAAGATTTGAAAGTAGGTCACTGCATTTGTGAGTCTTATACTTGGTGTTGATACAATGTAAGTGCAATAAGCTTGTGGACCAAGTTTGCCGAGTTGTGCTCACAGGCTGGATGCTGACTCCGCTTTTTCAGGAATGATTAAACCCCAATCATTCTCCCTTATAAATAAAGAAAAGGTACATGCAATGTTTCCCAACAGAGCCCTGTGGCAGGCTGAGCATCTTCAATTCTGATTTAGTTGATAGCACACTACACTTCTCATATTTGGCAATGAGGGGCAAAAGCTAAGCAGAAGTATTACATATTCATAGCTTTCTTCTGTACCCTGTACGGTTTTTTTATTTGTATGCTTAACTATCATGTACTGTTGGTTACCTGTTCAGTTCAGTGAACCTACTCAAGATCTCAGTAATGGTGCCATCCTTATTTGCTTACATTTATTTAAGCACTCCAAGTGCTGCCATGGTCTTAGTGATATGCCTGTTGAGCATTAGGTTTTCCAAATCATTATGTGAATTTAAAAAAGGAAATATGGTTTTTTAATTTTCCTGGATATGTTTTTAAACTGTGAACTTAACATTGTAAATGGCTTTTTTTGAAAAAACAACATATTAGAGACTGTTTTTGTGACCTCTCATAAGTCGCAGTCAGGGAACACTTCAGGTGAGATTGAAGGGTACGCTTCACTGCTCCCTTTTCAGCAGCCTAAATCTTCAGGGAAACTAATATCATAACCAAAGAATTTCAATTTAAAAAAGAAATATTCTGCTAGCATTTGTAGCTCAGTAATACAGGCTACACAACAAATAGCAAAAAGCTAGATATTTTTTTTCTCATTTGTGCTGGCTAATCTAGAAGTAAGACTATTCAACAAGTGACACTGGCTTAAAAATGGTACAAATGAACAGTCAGCCCGGCCAATAATTAGAAGAGCAAGTCTAGCATGAATTCTCACTACTAAAACCTTTTACTATTGTGGATAGAACTTTGCTGACTCTGTTCATCAGGTACTCAGTAGTAATTGATGATTTTGAAAGAGGAATTCTGTAGCTCTATACATTCTGTCCTGCTGTAAATAACCCGACAGCTTTCAGCGCCAGCATGGCTCTGTCTGCCTTGCAGGAGTTCCAAGAAGTCTTTGAACTTAGATGGGTTTGGCTCTTTACCAGCTCTTACACAATTCAGAAGGTGTGCAGTCAGCTCCTACAGAGCCGCCTCGATGGTATAAGGTGATGGAAGAGCATTGACTGGCCATATGATTACTGTCCATCAGTAGCTCGTTCCCAACCAGTTGCTAAATGGCTCCTGTAGTTTTGCCTCAGTTTCAAGTCTGCA
Source organism: Balearica regulorum gibbericeps (assembly GCF_011004875.1). NCBI lineage: Eukaryota > Metazoa > Chordata > Aves > Gruiformes > Gruidae > Balearica > Balearica regulorum. Next base: position 13,549,894 of record NC_046190.1, read on the forward strand.
TAGGTCAAACATGAACCTAAATACTGCCTAGTGGATATATAATCCTGATCCTACGTCCTCCTTCTACCCTGTGTTTTGCCCTGTCTTATCCTTCCAAACAATGAGTGATTTCAGGTAGGGAATCTCTGCAGGGACAAGACTATTGTCTCACATACTCCTGTGCTCAGAACTGCTCCTGCTGCTCTTCACCTGCAAGCCAAGTCAGGAATTACCCTTTTAGTGAACCGCAGAAGTGTGCAAGTCCTTCAGAAACTTGCAATCACAACACAGGCATCATTATACAAAAAGCTCAAGTGCCATAAACCATTTACTGAGGGTCTGCCTCACAAGAAGTGACAGAAAATTTGCACCCAAAGGGGCAGTGAAAAAAAAAGAAAAAGTAAACAGGCAAACATTTGTCATTTTCACCCTCAAAACACTGTGAGCAACCCTAATCACAACTGAAAGCAAGAGCCTTGTAGTTGTGAGTGTTATGAATTACTCCCTGGCCCTAGTTTACAGTGTTCTTAACTCATATCTATACTGTTAGAAATGCACTATGAGGGAAAGATGCAAAATATGACTTTGCAACAAAGAAAAATCTCACTTTCGTGGAATATCATTCCAAGGAGATGACAAAAGGTATTCCAGACAAGGGAGCATATACTATTCAAAAAATAATTTAAAAGCCCCTGGTCACATGAAGTTGGAAAGGATAATTTTAAAGTGAAAAGACAGCAAATAACTTGTGAGTTGAAACAGCTTGAAAGCTAATCCCAGTAAATCAATGAGCTTCTTGGAGGGCTCTTCAGTGTGATCTTAAGCAACTAATGCAACATGTTACAACCACGTTCCTGAGTATAACTTCAGGAATAAATTTGTACATAATAATAGGCAGCAGGTAACACAAATTTTATGAGTGCTTCTTTGTGGCTGTTCCTGGAAAACTTCTGTTTTTCAGACTAGCTTGAACATGTTCAGATGTTCACATACTGGAAGTAATCCTTTAAAATGCTAAGTTTCTTACAAAGATGTCAAGCACTGTCATGTCTCACTGGCCTCAATTTGAGGACATGAGTAGTATGCAAGATAAGGTCCTTTGCAGATAAGACAGAACAATCAAACAGTAAGGTAATACTCCATAGGAGAGTTTCAATTGTGGGACTCAGGTATAACAAGTCAGAGGCCTTGGTTTGAACTCCAGCCCTAGTTTCATTTCCCAAACGATCGCTGAATAAGAGAAATACACGACTGTACTCCAACTGTCTCATAGAATACACATCCATTTGACGAGATTCCCCCAGGGAGACCTGGAACAGTAGCAGGCAAAACGCACTGACAAGAAGAAATCTTTGTGAACTGTGTGAAGACCACTGGTCTAAGCTTGCTTCCACTGGCACGTTCGGAAATGAATATATCATCTTCACAGTTTTGAAAGTAAGACAGGAAAGAGCCACTTGCATAAAAAGCTATTCCTACCTTCTCTTTGAGCTCACTTGTTTCATTGATGAAACAATATCTCTCCTTCTCCAATTGGTAAATAATCTTCCTTTGTTTCTGAGCTTCATTCATATAATTTTGGATTTCTTCTTCCAAGTTCTTCTTTGACTGTTCATGGAGCTTCACCAAATTTATCTGCTTCTGAGTGGCACTGGTAGCCTTGACCAAGTTCTACGGGGAATGCAAAATAACGAGTCTTGAGCTTAAAAGGCAACTCTGCCACCAGTATGACAAAAACATGCCATTGTCTAAGTGGATTATGGACTTCCCAGTGTTATTACCCCTTATCTAATTTGTTCAGTTGAAATACTTGAGCCTCAAATCTGACTTAAAAGAAATCTCTGAGAGCGCTGCTAAAAAGTGCTTTTTCTGATTTGAAGTTAAAACACTAGTGTCTGCATTACAAAAAAAATGGATAGGATTGTTTACAAGTGGATATAACTAATGACTGGAAAAACATGACCAGCTTTAAGACATTTAGATTGTAAAGCATGCCAATAGGCAGTAAAATAAATAATAAAGCCAAATACCCTTCCTTCTCATGTCCTAAGTAGCAAGTTCAAACTGTAAATTAACCAGGTGTGGTTTAAAATTATGCGTAAGGATTAAACAGAAAATACCAAGATATCATCTTTACAAAAACAGCCTTCTGGTCCCACTTTGAAATTTCTTTCCCTATACAAAACAGGTACTTGTTACCAGTCAAATCTGAGCCCCTGCTAGAGTCAAGACACAGGACAGTGAATCTATACTAAGTAAAGCACCTCAGAAATCATTTTTTAGCATTGAATTTACTAGATTACACTTCAGGAATGCCCATAAACATGAGATGCTATCCTGCAGTACAAGAACCTTGGGCTGATAGAAAATCATCAGTATGAGAAATGGACCTAAAAGCAAGGATTAGTATTAACACATCCTGCCAAGCTGTTACATGGAGCATCAACATTTTGGTTTGTTCTTTTACAAGCAAAGACTTAGTTTGCCTAGATTAATATTAAACTTCATATCTACAGAGTGTAAAAGCACAGATGTAATGAACTCTTTGGATACCAAATGACAGGTTTGCAATAAAAGTGACTACATGTAGCATTTTTGAACTCCCTGATGGTTTATATGTTAAAACTTTGAAATCTTTTGGCTTTTTATGGGTACTATCGCTATTTCAATGCACTGAAAAGAAGGAGTGTGAGCATCTGCTTAAGGAAATCTGAATGCTTTACTTAAAGTTATTTATTCTACAACATTTCTGTGTCGCTGTGAGTGTTTAAACAAATCTCACAGCTTGAGAATGAAATGTCTGTAGTTTATCAGTATTACCAATGCAAGCTCACCTTGCTTAGCATACTCCTTTCCCTCACAAGCTCATCTATAGCTTTCTTGTCAATCTCTGCCTGCTTTTTGGCAGCCTCCAACTCTAGAGAAAAGCAGAAAAGAGAGTAAGTCCTGGATACAAACTGTACAGCTGTTAAAAATGCAGAAACAACTTAGGAGACTTTTTAAAAAAGCCTTAACGTTACATGAACAGTTCAATTAGCTATGACTGGGTTTTGAAACCTCAGGTACCAGCTAATGATGTTAATATTAATTTGGGTACTTAGAAGAATTCAGGCACAGTAATTAGCGGTATGAGGACTTATTGTTTTGTGTGTTCAAACCAAGATACCACAAAGAAGTTGTATTTTCAGAAATCATGGAGCACACTGAAAAACAGAGCCTTTTAAGAAGCTTCAGTGTGAGCATCCAAAAACTGAGGCACTTACAAAACCAGGGACTTTCAGAATTATTCTTATCTCTCTATGTGAAATCCAGTTCTCTGTTGAAGCACTGAGATTCTACTGGCTTCAGAGGAGTTAAAACTACTTGCTATAGGTCAAGATTAGGACTGGAAATATACTATTAAAAAGATACTAGAAATTGAACAGACATGTGTTTTCACTATATTTTTAAATTAATTAAAACCTGCTACACTTCTATAAGTTTTCCATACCTGCTAGCAAGTCAAAGTCAATATTTGGACAGCTTTAGTATCCCTGCTGACCACTGAAGTCCTAAACATACCAGAACTAAGTTTATTAGCTCGCTTGCACATATTCATTTCCAGGCTGTAACTATTCAGCAGAATCAAAGCAGGGAAAAAAGTGTGTCCTAACCATGTGTGACTGCAGTAAGCTCTGAGATTGCTTCTCTCCCACAGGTCAGTGCAGGAGCAATGAAGGTGCCATTGGGGACAACTCTCTATGTGACATGGCACGAATTGGCACACCACAAAGTCCAGTTCTGTCTGTTGTATTTTCACCCCGCATATGTTATATTATGAAAATTCTGTAAGCCCACAAGGTTTTTAAAATGCTGCTGTAGATTCCAACTGTCATTTATACAGTTCTTGTATCTAGGCACTAAAGGAGAATGATCCTAACAGCAGCATGTACTCTGACTGAATAAATTACAAATCAGAAGACAGATCCACTCATCAGTTAGGTACCTACCTCTCTCCAGTCCAGATATTTGATTTTTTAGGGTATTTCTCTCATGTCCTGCATCAACTTTTTGTTCCTCTGCAACACGTAGCTTATTCTGGAGAACATCTCTTACTTTGTTCAGCTTTGAAATTTCAAGGCGCATCTGAGTCACTTCATCATCTCTGGCCTACAGAACAGCAACAAGGAAAGGGGAGAGAAAGTATCCAAGGAAAGAAATGCCTCTGTACTTGGTATATACTTATTCCATTAAATTCAGGAAGCAAAGGAATAAGTACTGTGGGTCACCTGAGAGAAGATAGTTAGCTAATTGAATAATATTGAAAATAATTTAAACAAAGGCAGCTAGGGCAAGGTAAATGACAATCAAATCTTATGCTTTAGGGCTGAAGATGACCAATAAAGAATCCCCAGCTGCAAACCTCACACAGCACTACCCAATTAGTCCTGCAGATTAAACATGGGGAGCTCTAATTCCCTTTGAAGTGCTAGAGACAGTGACTGTGATGAGAAAGATATCTGCAGTGTGGTCTGGTTGTATTTCCTTAATAGCAGGTATCTGTTATCCCTATCTACTTTATAACCTATGGCTTTAAAGAAAAAGAGTTTGTCTCATTTGCTATACAATCAGATGAGAAAATAATCAAAGCACTGCATAACTGGTTACCAGGAAACACAACCAATAATAACAAAAATTAGTCTCTTTCCTTTTAAGAAGTAAATGGAACTTCCTCGTATAATTCAGTGCCACTGTTAGGTTTTACAGCCATCGCAGTCTACAATGTTTGACTGACTTACAGCCTCAGATGCTGATTCTGTGAGATGGTGAATCCTGCTATGTGAGTATCCTCTGGGAGGATGTGAATCTCCTCAATTCTTACTGACAATAACCTTTAAGAGATTTATGAGAACTTTCACAGTTTGGGTTGCCCAACACCATAGTGGAGGCACTCAGCACACTGCAGGATGAAACTGCAAGCACAGTGCCTACAAAAAGGGCATCTCAGATCATGACTGGGGCTCTTAGAAGCTTTAGCAATTGGTTTGATTACTAACTGGGCAGTATCTTCTATTTTTTTTGTTCCCAGAAGTCCATGTGCATGACTCTAGAAGTTCCATCAACTTTTCTTGAAGTGAGGATAAGATCATAAAATCAAAATCCTCCTTTTGACACTCTAGATCCCCAAATGTAAGTAACATTTGAACACATTGTTTGTAAGGTTTTAAACAATTATGGTATTGCTAGAAGTAATGATAAACCCAGATAACCTGGAAAAGACAGTAATTTGTTTTTCAAATACGTAAGAAAAATATCCTCCAGTCTGCCTAACAAAACGCAACTGAAAACAAGCTCCTACCATAAAGCCCATTAAGGATCCAAATCAGAATCATCTGTGTTATATTAGTTATGAACTGAGCTTTTAATCTGTCAGTGGTTAGTTTTTATCATTCTGACTAACAGTTCCCATTTTTTTAAAAAAAGCTCTCTATTGGCAAACAACCTTTTTATTTAGGTGAATTGGTTATACTCGACTAAACCTTGAGAAGATAATGATTTTCTACCTGAATTTTCTAATGTTTAGTGTTTTAACCCCAATGATGATACAAAATGCAAGATACAGTAGACAGTAATAACATCTAACACTTGTACATTACCCTTTATCACAAATGCTCCCAAAGTACCCTAAAAAGCATATGCAGGAATCATTTAATCCTTCCCCAACTGAAACTCACCTGCTTCTGAGTGGTACAAAACAACTGCTAAACAATGTAAAGTCAGGCAAGAAAACCATTTAGATCAGAAAGTAAACACCAGCTTGGTTACTTATATTTAACTTCCCCAACAGATACTGTGGGGGGAAAACTTTAGTGTTGGAAGCAACTCCCTTCAGTGGAAGCTATCCAGGACACTGTCATTATAATTTATTAACATTTTTCAATGGGTTTTGGCAACATTCAGATTATGCTAATCACCATAAGAAAGGAAGTCATTGCTCTTATCTGAAGATCTAACAATTGAGAAAAGACCTTATGCTTGTTGAAAGTACCGTGCATCCTTTATGAACACAATGTGTTGAACATTTTGGTTTACATGTTTCATGAAGCACAGCTCCTACAGCAGGACAGGAGCTGTTGGCTGACAGGGTTGGATACTGTACCATGGTACTGCCACAAAAAGAATGGTATCCAATGACAGCCAGATCTATTCCTAAAAACTCCTCAGATTTCCCCCAAAACTACCCGTAGGGTACTATCAGTATAAGAACTGAGGTCAGCCCTGTCCCAAGTGGTAAGACTACCATCACAGTGATACGGCTGATAGGATGCATGCACTGGTACTTACTTTCAGTTCTGCTGCCTTCTGCTGGATATCCTGCATCACTTCTTCCAACATCACACGGTGCTGCTCACTCTCTTGCATGAGCTTCTTATTTCTCATCTGAAATTGTTCAAGTTCCTTACCAGCTCTTTCATTCAAGATCTGTTAGATTAAAGAACAATCCCATTAATTTTTTTTATCTCATTACAATATCTACATATACGTGAAGACAGAACCTTCCATCTCCCCAGAAGATAAAAGCTGATACAGATTCTTGCCCGCTTAAAAACCACTCTTCATTGCTGATGCAATTACTAATGTGAAATATGATACATGTTCATATTGACTAGGGGAAATGATAATTTCTAACATGTGACACAGCCAGAGTTACTTTCTTAGCAGGTCTCTTTTGCAGGTGGTAGATAAATATTTTACTTCTTGTTAGGCATTTGGCAAGCGTCACATAACACAACAACTTGCTACACCTAATTATTGAAAATTAGCATGAGATTCAAATTACTTCAATCAGCAGAGGGCAGGGGAGCTCTGTTTCTTAGCAAGCAAATCCTACATTAATATGCTGATAACATTTCTCTGTGTACATGGTTTGCTGAGACCAGGACACAACCATTTTCCTCTCTAATTTGTCTTCAGTTAAAAGCCCAGAACAGCAGTTTCATGATTTTTACGGAGAACATATACTTCAAAACTAGAGCCACCAGTCTTTTCTTCTGCTTGATAGGACTTCCCCTAACAGTTATTACTTCGTAAGTGAGGAAAGAACAATCATCATATTTTTCACTTCAAGCATTAATGTGTGATAAACTGATGAAGTCAATATCTACTGTGCCCTTAACAAACATTAAAGGAAGAGAAGTGGAATCTCCCTCTTCTGAATGCACGCAGATGCAAAGACAACTAAGAACAAGGAATACTGTTTCTTGTGTTGCAAATGTCAGGATAACACCGTGTTTCAGGTGAACCTTTACTGAGACTTAGACACGGGTAGGATGACAACTATAGTAATTGTATCAAACCATCTTCACTGTCATGCAAGCAAGGATATTCTAGTAGCAATTTCAGGGGAATAAGAGCAGGCATCACAGCCAACAACAATTCGGTCGAGAAACAATAACCCAATGACACTGCAGTAGCTGAGTCACCTCCTCTTGCAGATCTCTACCCTGACTCTTGCACAGCTGAATAGCCTGTGTTTTGGGCAGACTTTTTGCAAAAGACAATGCAGGGCCTCCGCAAACAACACAGGCAACAAAGACAGTGCAGTAGTCTGGTTAATTAGCCTAGTCACTGCACTTTATGTAAATTACTGTTTTCCAGAATAGCTTGGACAATTGAATGCACCTAAAATCTGCACTTAGAAACGTTGAAAGGGACTATAGAAAGGAAGAGGAAGAAGGGAACAGAACCAGGAGCTGTAGAATCCTATTTTAAAACAATGTGATTTTCCTGGGAGATCATGGAGCTGCCCTCAAAAGCTGCATCAATTCAGTGATATTCAGAGAAATAATCACTTATGTGAAGTATTTTACTAAGACTCTATGTTGACAAAAAAATTGTCACAGACCTCTACCTTCACAAATTTGGGGAGCTGAAGGGAAGAAAAAGCCATAAAAGTCATAAATTTACAAGACACACACAACTCCCAGAGAAGTTTCCCTTGAGGCAGGACTGTTTTACAGTGATGAGATCTCCCCTGCCATTTACTGAAATTGCTTCTCTGAGAGTTTCTCAAAGTCAGGGGAAATGGACTGAAAACCTGAAAATTCAAACACTTGCAGAACACCATGTTAGGACATTTCCAGATAAAGTTTTTAGAAACAGAATGGGGAAAATCAATCAAAAAGGTTTAACGAAGACAGTTCTCTGCCCTTTCACAGAAATTCTTCTACAAGCTTGAGAGGTAGATAAAAATTATTGTGACAGAGAAGAAAGAAGGGGTCAAAGGTAAAATGACTTTACCAATGCCACTATAGTCAATCAGTGGCAAAACTGGCAATACACATCAGAAGTCCAACCTGGCAGTCTCCTGTTACTATCATTAGATCATCCATGCTCTTCACAGACTTTGTCTCATTTGTTGTGATCTTTTCAAGATGATCTCTAACAATATCATTGTGATCCACTACTGATTTCTGTGAGGAATTCTATCTCAAATCTATCAGCAAGCTTTACATGTGTATTTATTAGCAAAGTAATAATTATATAAAAATAAATATTTATTAATGTTTATTGCCTAAGAATAATCTCCCTCCCGCTCCCTTCAGGAAAATCCATTTTCTTTTTATTTTGACATCCGATCCTAATCTTAGACCTGATTAATACAATGTGCCATGTACCCTACCTTCTGCTCTTTTAGATGTTGTTCTATTTTCAGTTGTTCCTCCTTGGTCTTCTGTATATGTTGCTGTAAATTCTTGATCTCAGCTTGCTTGTTATCCATTTCAGCTAGAAGATTTTTCAGCTCCTTCTCCATTTTTTCCTTCTTTCGAGCCTCTCGTGATGCCTCATTCTGATGCAGCTGGATTTCTTGCCGAAGCTATAATAATAGAGAAGACAAAAGTTCCGCTGCCTTTTATTCAGGACGACAAGGCCTCTCACCTTTCTTTCTGCTATGCTTGATTTTGAAAACAACAGCTTCTATACTATTGTACCCACTACTACAAGGAATATGCCAGATCTTTTCAGAAATGAATATGTTCTCTAGTGGCTGAACAAAAAATCCTGCTTGAGGGAACCTATTTATTGATGACAAGAATTTGTTAAGCACCAGTCAGTTCACCCACACAGAAGGGTCCACAGTTCAGACATAAAAGCATTCCTCTGGATATGCAGTGGTACAAATGTATTTTCAGTTGTAAGTTACTTGTAAAGTGGTACTTTCTGAATGCAGCGTTATAACTAATTTTGGCTTGATGTTGTATTGCAAACTTTTTTATTTTGATTTTTCTATCGTACCAGCAGAAACACTTATTAAACTGACAATAAAGGAAAAAGAGATGTCAGATCAGGTTCATTTTCACAACTGCTCTCAATCTTTCTGCTCTCAAAGTTCCTCTGCGGGAACTTTGAAAGAGGAGCTTTCGCTCATATTTAATAGACTGTCTTGTGATTTCTGCTCTCTCCCTCCCCAAAAATGCAACGGAGCAGAATCAGCAGAGAGGAGATGCAGGAGGCTGATCCACATGGAAATATTCAGTTCAGCCAGCGACCAGCAATTCAAAGGTGTTCTTTACTTAAAGATTCCTCTCCCTCTGAGGTCACAGATGAAAAGTTACCAGACCTGACAGGGTCTTCAACAGGATCTTCAGAAAGACATTGTCATTTAAGCAGTCTGAAATGGAGAATAATTTCATCCTGGGAGAATGGGAGGTGGCTACAAATGCTGTAACAATCCCGTAAATTTAAGGGCTGATGAAGTGAGTATCAGAAGATTAAGGCTTGCAAGATTCAATGAGTTTTGACAGGAGTTTCAATCCTCTCTCTTTTCTCCCATGCCCACAATGCTGTCAGAAAAGCAAAGATTTATATTCTTTTGTAATACATTCCCAACCATCTGCTTTAGAAACAAATGAGTTCTGTGCATGACACCTAGGCTGATCATTACTTTCCTATTTGTGATTAATAAAAAACTGTAAGCTAAATGCTGTTCTTTAACATCTTTAAATTCCCTGTTCTTTAGCTGTTCTTCTCTGGTTTTCATTTCTCCTGTTGTCTTGCTCCAGCCCCTATTTATATTCTGCTTTCAACTCTTTAAGCCTTGTTATTATGGTTTTATATTTTGATGTATCAGAGTTCTGTATCCCTTCTTCCATCCTTTACTACTTTCTCTCCATTCAGTGGGTATCCTATTGAACCTCAGTCTTCTGTATCTCTGGCTACTATACACATTTAAAGGAAGTTATACATATTGATCAGTAAAGAACTGTTTACTTAAATGGTAAGAAAAGGAGGGAATCTAACTTAAAGAGGAGACAAAAAAACTAAAGCTGAGATGGAATGTGACTGGTCTCTACAGACACTGGGGAGGTGAAAAATTATTTAAGCTGAAAAATAGTAGGCAGGAATCAGTGTGAAGAAGAAAGCAGGAGGTCTCTAACAATTAGGAAAGCGAGGTTCTGGAAAAACTTCCCATAAAACATAGGGGAGAAAGTAGCCTAATTAGTTTTTAAGTCATAATTTGATTCATTCTTAAAAATGATGGTATGGCATCATGTGACAACCACTGCCAACAGCAAGGGACCTCGGATCTCCATTCCAGGTCTATGTTCTAAGCGGTTCTTTGGAGGCATAAGGATTTACAATGCAGAAAAAACCCTACATCTCCAGTATGAAAGATAACTGATTCAGGCAAAGGAACCTTGGCCTCATTCAGGGTAAGGGGAAGCTATGGAAGCAGCTGGTATATGACAATACACTTTGCAAAGGACATAGCCTAGAAGTAGAGAAAAATATAAAAACCATTCACAACAGAATCCTTTGTTAGCACTCCTGAAAATCTCTGAGATGTGAAAGAACAGGTAGTAGCATAGTAGTCAATGAAGATCAATTGCAAGAGTGGAGTATGGTTCAGGACAAAGCCTAAAATAACCACCTGGTGATCTGTACAGACCTGCATAATGGATTCATCTGCCTCATTTTTCGCCCTCTCTGTATCCTGCTGCTGCTCTGTGGCTTGAGTTAGACTTTGACGTAACTTCACGACCTCTGATAAGAGTTGGTCTCGCTCCTTTGTTATCTCTTCTTTAAGTTTTAGCAAATCCCGGATACTGGAAGCAAGAAAATAATAGTCAAGCAGCATCACAGGCCCTTTCTGTTCTTCCTCCTCTGCCAAAGCAAGATCTTTTGTGAGAAACAGGAGTTTAAAAGTAATTTGTTTCATTTTAACCTCCTCTTGGATTAAGGCTCTGCTGGTCAATTGAATTATATGCTCTATCTACTAGGATCGTAGTCACTGTCAGCATAGGCAGCTTTAAAAGCTAACCTAGTCCAATAAATCACACTTTCTTGTTAGATCACATCCTCATGGATCTGAAGAAACCTTCAGTTTCCCAAAAAGGTAAACAGGGAACAAAATTTCTTCTTCTCCATCCATTGCAAAATTACTCAGGGACCAAAAATGCTAGATTGTTGTAACCATTCTCTCTGAAGCTTACCTGATGGGCCACCTGACTGGGTTATGTCTTACAGCCATCTAATGTAAAAATAAAATAGACTCCCTGTTTGGACACATTTACAATCTGAAAGAAAGTCCAAGCAGAGTGGGTTGAAGCTCAACCTTAAAATACAGCGTTACAGTTCTAAAAGGAGTTGCCTAGTCCCATGGCCTTGTCACTGGACAGAGTATTTAAGCATGGAACTGGAGGGCAATATAGAAGGAAATTGAAGAAGAAATTGTAAGTAGGCAGGTCTCAGCAGCCTGGACAGCAGCTGGAAACTGCAGGAGTGAGGTCTTGGCAAAGTAACGGCTCCTAGCTCTTGCAGGAAAATGCTAAAAGCAGCCACAGAGAGCTGCCTTGAGGCAGAAGGGGAAGGCTGAATAACCAAGCTTTTAGATCGAAGGAAATCTGTTACGCAGGTCCAGTACATTTCAGGGCCAAAAGGTGAAGAAGTAGATTTCTCATGCATCAAGGTGGTTTATGTGCTGGCATATTCCTTGGAAGGGAAATGTTTGAGCACACTAAAGGCCTTGCTCACAGACACAAGACTTGTTTATGCAGCCTGGATACACAGTGCACGGGGAGATGAGCATGCCTCATATATATCCTGAATGTCTAATATAAATAAATACTTTAACACAATGTAAAAATTTCAAGCCAGAACCAGCTGGGCCAACCATCAGCAATCTCGATAGAAAGTACTGAGGTCATAGAGTCAATATACTTCATCTCATCTTTGAGTTTACACTTAATCTTACAGCATAAGCACAGCCTGAGGACCTGATACTACAAACTCTAGCTTTTGGAGAGCTTTTCAGCAGCTCCTGAGGATCATTATTATTTGCACACTGTAGCAACCAAAGGCTCCACCTGAGACTAGGTCCCTCTATGCTAGTGGCTGCATATGTGTTCAGTAAAAAAATCCATAGTCTGGAAAATGTATAAATATAAAATACAAACAAGAATACAGACAGTGATAATGCCTTATAACAAAGCTCAGAACAGAAGAGAAATCAAATCTCCTGCTTCCTTGACTTATTTACTTGACCCTGCTGCCATCATGTGTAAAAATGTTGACAGGATCTTATTGTCAAAGACAGAGTATGTTGAAATGCTAGTCAGATAAAACAATATGACAGATACAGAGAAAGTGCATAATATTGATTTTTATTTGATCTCTCAGCTTAATCCAACGCTGAATGAACTCGCTCAGAGCCTGATTCTGTACTTGCTCACTGCATAAACACACAGACCAATAAATGTGCACTCATGAGAAAAGTAAAAGGCAGAAAAGACCTCTCTCTCTCTCTCTCTCTCTGTGTTTCAGTGTCTTTGTAGCATCTAAATGATTAAACAAAGTGTAGAATGCAAGAAAATCAGATCAGACTTTCCCTTGTCCTGGGGAAAACTTACTTGTACTCCTGTCCCAGGGACAGTCCAGATCCTTGCTCTACTAAATTAGTTAGACGTGCAACTTCCTCTTGCAGTGAATTAATAATTTCCTTAGCTTTCTGTTCCTTTTCATAGGCTGTATCCACCATTTTCCAGGCCTTTCCAATCTCCTAGGAACAAAATGGAAAACAATTACATAAATTAAATTGGGTTGAAAATTAACAACAAATTAAAAATTAATTGCCTTGCATTTTGGTTAATTAAGAAAATAGATTTCCATGCCTTTTCATGCTTAGATTCACAACAGTTTTCTTCATCAGTTGTCTTTTCTTTTGGACAAGGGCATAGCCACCATTTGGAGCCACTCAGGCTATGTCAATTTACACCACAAAAGCTCTAACACGTTTTCTTTAACCCATAGATCTGAACATTATCAAATCTCACTCTATGAGCTTTTAGTTGTCTGAGTCCCACTAATATCTAAAAATTTACTGAAAATTCAGTGCCCAGAAAATTACCATCTACATAAATAGCTCATTTATGTCTGTAAAACTCTTATTAGCTGTTATGACAATGAACATCCAAATCACTGATTTGGATGAGAGAAAGATGTTACTGAGGGCTTTTCTCCCTCTTCACTCATTTTCATCTGTGAGGACCCAGTGTATTTTGATTTTAACTATATATTTAGACAAGCCACAATTTTCATGCCAAATTGCAGCACATGGAATTATTTGAACGACAGACTCATGTGCCTCTCACAAACCCAGGGTTTGATATCCACAAACAGGATACAAGCAGAGTTTTTAACTTCCTTTGCATCTCTCGCCCTTGGATCAGATCCTAAAGAATCACACAGCAGACTTATTCCTTGCCAGGTTCAAACCAAGCTCCTACCAGTTCTGGAATACTGTGCTAAAAAATGACATAGATTCAGAAAGCAACTGGACTGGATGAAAAGTTCCAGAAGACTCAGTAAATAAAGATGCTGCTTTTGACACAGTAAGTCCCTGTACTGCAAATCACAGCATGATGTCCTCTCTCTCATGCTCTTTTCTCAGCTAGCTCCTGGTGGAGTTCTGGACTTGATGGACTTGTACAGATTTAGACTCCAAGTGTGGCTGTGCAGCTCTACATTAGGTCTAGGGTCTCCCCAACCAAAGCCAGACAGAAGCATCATTACATCAGGCCATAATATCCCTTTCAACTCCTACTTGCATCATATGAAAATAGGGCAAAGAAAAAAAATTAAACACACCTCCACAATGATGAATATCAAATAATTTAATTTATATCAAATTGTTTACAGCAGTTCTTTATGGAAACTAATGTCTCTGGTTCTAAAAAAAAACCCCTATTTATTTTAAACTCAAAATTATGACACCTATATTATGGTATATTGTTAATAAATTTACTGAACTCTTTTAAATCAAATAAATGTAGTACTTAGCTGTTTACTGCCTAAATTTAAAATTCAAGCTATTGAACTAACAGAAGTAACAGGCTACCAGAATTTGCTGAAAAGATAACACAAAATATAACATCTGTAGCCTCTTCAAACTGGAGAGGGAATACATTTTCATGTTATTTATACAACTAGTTCGGCATATCCAAATTTGAGAAACCATTTGGAACTTAAACATTAGGAATGTTTGCTCTTTTCGCCCCCCCCAACCTATTAATAGTTAAACAGTGGGCTTGTTCAGAAATTCTGACAAAGATTATAGTAAATTAAATTCACTACCTACAAACAGTATTTTCATTACTTAGTAAATTACCTAGTTCGAAATTTAGTTTGAAAGATGTTCTTTTCTCTTATGTATCAAGCATATTTAAACAGTTTTAAATATTAAAGTCAATTATTGCATTTTACACATTTTGAGTTCTAATTTCCATTCAAATGCAGCAATGATCACACATAAAATATTAAGTATCACTAGTAAATAATAAATTTTTCATTCATTATTATATTACATAAAAATGTTCAATTATGAAATTTAAATAAATGCACACTAGGCTGAAATGGCATGAAGACTTAGCCTATCATCTTGACTGGCAGAAAAGCATAAAATATAGCTGTAAATAAACATGTTTCAGATTTGCCAACCAATAAGAAGCAACTAACCTTTCTCTAGAAAAATGCAAATGAAAAATAAGATTAAAGCTGATTACTTCAATCAAAGCTTCCTGCTGGCTGATTAGACTGTGATTAAAATTGGTGAATTAAATCATTATGATTGCAGTTTTGGGGGATAGAACTGGGGAATAAAATCAATATGCCCTCTGAGAGGTCCTACTGGTTTCAGTGAGTATTTTGTTCTGGTGAGTATTTGCAAAAGCTGTCACCTGAAGTCAATGAGGCCATTCAGATAAGCAGTGATTTCAGGTCAGCCTAAGCTGTGCTTTTTGAACTTCATCTTGTTTTTGATGTGTAAAAACAATTGTATTGAATTTGTATTGATAAAACCAATTTGTATCAATAAAGCTAGCAGGCACAGATGATGGCCCCATTAATAAACAAAATCTAAACAAGAATTTGCTACAGACTTCAGCATCAGCAAAACTAGGCTTCATTATAGTTGTTTCTTGGTTGTGTCTTTGAATAGTGCATCAACAGATTGTTACCTTTAACTTCAAAAGTAAAGAGGAGGAATTTTTTGATGGTGGAAGCCTTCATTGAAAAAATACTCACATTATTACTCAGTGGAGAGGGGAACTGAAAGAATACAGTGTGTCAACATCACTAGGTAATTGCAGTATATGGTTAGGTAGGTAACATGCATTGCAGTCTGTTGTATAATCAAAGATGGAAGTACACTAGATGTTTGCAGTTAGAATAATTCAAAAATATTTGGAGAAATACTGGAACTCTGGAAACAGTGAAGCAGAATTCATAAAGTGTGACTGCCTTACTTTATTTTCATTAAATACTCCAAAAGATCACATCAGTTTCACTGCTCAGAAACTGAGAATTACTGAAATGCTTTCTTAATATATTGGATTGATACACACAGAAATTGAAAACTTGGTAATTCCAAGCAGGGCAATACAAGCTCCTACAAATTCCCCTTCTAGGGTTCCTCCAGTGCAGCCTTGTGGATCAGTATCCCTATCAATGAAAAAGAGAATTGTATTCCCTTGGTGTTCAGCTTGGCATTTTGCTCCTTTGATATGACTGCAAACAACAGACTTCTTATGTCCAGCTTATTAAAACTACAAAACAGAGCGCTGAACAACCATCAGAAAGTTAACAGCTATTGATTATTATTGACCTGGGTCCTACCAGCCACTGATCTGTGTAGTTAACCCCTGCCCCTAAACAAATCCTACTGATTACAACGAGGCTTCACATGGAGAAAAATTTTGCTTTGGCAACTTTTATGGGTATATGAAACAATGACCTAAAAGAGGAAAGCTCTACATCTGCTACCCTGATGACCCATCAAGTCACCAAGATTTAGGGCCTTAATTTGAAGCAACTATACCTTTTTTACAGGAACAGCCCCTCTAGGATTCTCCTATCTTTTGTAAATAATGAAATAGTGGAACAGATTGTTTGTTTCATTTAGGGCTGAAAAATACAGTCTTTGCTATGTAAGCACTGGAACTTTCCTCAGCACTTGCGAAACACACTTTTTGAATGTTAGTAAAACTGTAGTGAAATAAATACTACAGCTGTAATGGACATTCCCTTCAGAAAAAATAACATGAAATAGAAGGGTATACCAAACAAAACCCCAAAACATGACATGAATATTTTAAACAATATCCAAATAATTCCTGAACATTTAAGGGAAAGACTAATTATCATAACCAAACTGAAAAAGTATCAGTGCTGTTTACTTGGCCCACAGCACACTAGAATTGAAATGTCATGTTACACATTGCACATCATTTGTAATGGGATCATACTGTCAAGCAGCTTTTTCACTACAAAATCTCTTAGTTGGTTCAATAGTAGGTGGTATTGTTAAGCTCTACTTTGCCTGAGCTTCAAATTAGCTGCTGAAATTGGAAAGGCTCTTATTTTTCCTACTCTTCACTCAGTTTTATGACATTGCTAAGACAATGTCTCCTCAACTCGGAAACATCTTGAAGGATTGCCCCTGCTGCAGTTCACATTTAGATTATTGCCAAGTAATAGCAGAAAGAAAATGATACAGATCATTGTGGTTCCTGACACCCACCTACCAGGTTTTGATTAGCAGCAGTGAAAATCAACAAGATTTTCTATGCAGTTTTCCTCCTCCCTGAGGATGCTTTGAGCAGTACCATGGGCTTGCAAGCTGCAGCCATAGGATAACAGCAATGCTATTTATATTTACTCTGAGTGTATTTTCTTCATAATTCCAAGGACAAGAAACTTACTTTCAAAGAACTTCTATTTCTGTAGTGCTCATAGATCACTCTGGATTGTTACACTGAATTTATTTTACTGGAACAAAACACTTTATTGTAAGGCATAGAGGTTTCTAAACTAAATGCTAACTTAAAGCCTGTCTAGGTTCCACAGCCTAAGCTTTTAAACTATCAGGAGGAAAAAAGTTGAAAATACAGTCTTCTGATCATTTGACAGCTTTAGGTTTCTGGTAGTCAAACCTCACTGCAAGGTTTTTAGTGAGTCAAGCACTTTGATTTGACAGAGTTCAAATCAATAATAACAAAGAACACATCACAGTAAATTGGTAAAATCACATTGAAATGCTATATAGGATTCCTTTTCAAAAACACTGCAAAACATTTATTTATATGAGTCAATGACACTTCCCTGGTCTTCAATCAATATTTCAGCTAGTAAGTAGATTTTTTATATTCTGGCAATAGTTAACATCCAAGCAGCACTTCAAAAATATTAATGAATCCAGTAACAAAAAACTGTATATTAAGTTGAAAATATACTATTTTACAGAGGGAAAGCTTAAACAAAAACTATTAGTGAGTACTTGAAAGCCGATGGAGTTAGTTTAGTGCAAATAAACACAGAATTTGACTGGGACTAGTACAAATATCAGGCTAAAGAAACAAAACGATTGGTAGCAATGCAGAGGTTAAAGAACTGGAGATGCCAGCTCTATAGTCCTCTGACTAGTTCTCTACATAAAATAAAGTGTTCTTGTAGGTGCTTTCCTTATTACCCTGTATTTCATTAACAATTTGCAGATCATATTTAATTCTATTCAAAACTTTACCGTCTTCATTGATGATATAGTTTCCTGATCATCTTTAGAGAGCTTTGTGAGGGCCGCTACTTTAGATGAATTCACCACAAGCTCAGCACTCAGCTCCCTGCATTTCTGCATGAGACGCTTTTCATTTTCATGAGACTTCTTCATAACAGCATGGAGCTTCTCATATTCTATTCGGAATTTTTCCAGAGTTTTATCTCCCTGAAGTAGACTGATGACTTCTTGGAAGTCTTTTTCCAATGCTTCAAACACACTTTCTTCTAGATATGGTTTGCTAGACTTTTCCTGAATGAAATGAGATAGATAATCAACAAACAGGAGGAATTCAACATCTCTCTTATGACCCCAGAATATAAAAAAGCAATATACTGAGTGTGTAACAGCTACTAAGAAATCATTAAAAACTTTTCTGAAATAAGAGTTTTCTTGCTAGCATATGATATGCACATTGCAGGCGATTTTTCAAACAGATCTCCCCTGATTTTACTGAAATAACTTGTGCTTTAACAGTCAGAGTTCCTGTAATTGAGTACCACAACTACTTTAAAGATAGGCCTATAAAATATCATCATTGTGATAGCATTTAAATAATACATCAATGACTCAGGAAGCCCAGTATTTTAGCCTCAATTCTTCCCAGTTCTCTACACTCTAAAGTCTGATTAGTTTATGCTTTCTATGCAGATCATGCCAGCAAATCACTTGCAGATAAGCGTGTCTGAAAGCTCCAGTAATGTCAATGCAAGCCAATCCTTCCTCGGCAGGAAATGCTACTGTTAAACTTTTCACAGGGAACATTTTTGATCTAGCTCAGTTCTGACGCCAGATTTTGCCAGCTCAGTTGCTGGACACCAAATTTCACCAATATTTTTCAAAACAGCTTAAAATAAGCCTCCATTATAGCCTTCAACAGAACACAACAATACCAAGAGAAGGCAGCATGGCCACTTCTCAGGAGTTAGCTTCATCTGCTAAACAGCAAGATGAATCAGCCCATGGGATGCTTCGTGCTGTCACAGATACATTGCTTCCATTACTCAGGCTTGCTCAAAACTGACTGGAACGCTGCTATCTGAAGTCTAGGTATATCCTTACAATCGCATCTCAGAAGTGGACTCACTTGGATAGGAAAATAGCTCTCCGGTTAGCACCAACCATGGATGTATGGCGAGCCCCTCTCACAGAGGAGAGGCAATGAGATGCACAGCTCCCACAACCTTCAAAATCCACTCTCCTATCTCCCCTCCAAACCAATGTATAGCTATTTCAAAAATGCCTCAGGCCCCTACTCACCATTTGAACACAGTTTAAAGGCAAGAATTTTCAAAATTCTAAAAAAGAACAAATTCTGAGAGCAAAACAACACATTTAATTTGTTTTACTGGGGTTTTTTTGGGGGGAGAGGGACTACATAAGTTCACACTACCCTTACAACTTGAAAGAAAGGTCAGGACGTGTGATGCACCGAGGCAGAGGCACTGGCTGCACATCCCCCTCCCTGCCAAGGCTCTGATTTCAGGATTTGGGTTTTTTTTTTCTATCAGAAACTTCAATGTGAAATCAGCAAGGGCAACTTGAATATCGAAACCCATGCTCCCGTTGGTACAGAAGAGCCATCTGCGCCGCACGGCCGAAGCTTGGTGTGTAACCCCTTCAAACCTGCTCTAGCGCTCATGGCAATAAATTTGTGTTGCTTCTTACTCCATCCTCCTCTCCAAGGTCAGACCTTCAGTTTTGATCTCATTTACACTTCTGATTGTAAACAGAGTGGAAAGAAGCCCAGCACTGGGCAGGGGGAGAGGGGGTGCTGGAAATCACAACCACCATCTTAAAAGTAGCAGGTCTTCCTAAAATTTAAGTATTATTACTGCCTAGGTACAAGTAGCCTAATTGCTCCCACTTTCAACAAAGAATCTAATTGAGCTGTGCTTACAAAAGTAACTCAGCAAATAAGTATGGTATACAGATATAGATGATATCATTCTGAGGTACAGCGTTTGTCCTGTCCAAAAAAAAAAGGCGGGCAATGGGGAGTGAGGGGAGGCTCACCTCAGCCATGCTGCCGGCGGGCTGGGGGCAGAAGTGCCGGTGCGGTGACAACCCCAGGCCGCAGCCGTGCAGAGGTCGCCGCGCCGTATCGTAGCAACGGCGGCGGACGGGGCCGGAGCGCGGCGGGGCGGGGCGTTGGGGCGTTGGGAGGGGCCGTTGGGGCGGCGGTGGCGGCCCGCGGGACGGGGGCGCTGGGGCTGTTCCCGGGGTCCTGCGGGCTGCCTGGGCCCACGGCCCAGAGACTGCTCGGAGAGGCCCGTCGCGGCCCTGCGCAAGACCCTGGTTGCCTCCTGTCCCTTTGGCCTCGGGGTTTTCTTCCAAAGCTGTCCATCTTGCTGTTGAAATTCAGCCGTCGTGGATTTTAATCAACATCACTGAGGAATATGTCTCCTCTGACGTGAAAGGCCAGGAGCTGCTCCGTGAGCAGAGCAGCGGGGTCAGGGAGATGCAGCTGCTCAAGGAGTCAGGCGTTCCATCAAGGCATGGAGGGAGGCAGGGTCCTGTGGAAGGGGATAAAAGGGGATCTGTGTGAGTTTGGGGTGCACATTTGGAGCCTGGTCTCTGTCATTTCATTGCACCTGACTCTTCACACTATCAGTGTGTGGCTGATACCATATGAGCCATGACGTAGAACAAGGGAACCCAGGACGGCGGCTCTGCACTTGGAGAGCTGTGCACAAGCAGCAGCAGCTGCTGCTTGCTCTGGTCCCCGCTAAGCCTTGAAATGGTTTGGTTTATCTCCACGGGGTCACAGACTGCTTCATCTGGTAGCTTTTCAGGGCAAGGAATGTATCGTACCATGTGTACGCTCCCGAGCAGAATGGATGTTGGTTATGACCTTAAAGTACCATTTGAAGCTAATAATGACGATGGAAAACTTTTTCTCTTCCTGGTTTAATGAAGCCTGAATTGTAGTGCTTCGTTTTACTGATTACATAGCAAAATAGGTAATTTCAAATGAATGCTTTCAAATAGTCTGATTTTACCATTAGAACTGGAGAATAATACACATTTTGTAGTGTATTCTCTATATGTACGACAATTTACAAAATATCATACATGCTGAATGTTGTGGTTTAACCGCAGCCGGTAACAGCACCATGCAGCTGCTCGCTCACTCATTCCCCCTGCAAGGGGACGGGGAGGAGAATAAAAAAAAAAAAGTGGGTTGAGATAAAGACAGTTTAATAGGATAACAAAGGAAGAGAATAATAACAATAGCAATAAATAAAACAAGTGATGCACAAATGCAATTGCTCACCACTCATGAAAAAAAACCAACAATGCCCAGTCTGTTTCCAAGCAGTAATCCCGCCTCCCGGGTAGCTTCCCCAGTTACATATATCCGGAGCATGATGCTATATGGTATGGGATATCCCTTTGGCCAGTCTGGGTCAGCTGTCCTGGCTGTGCTCTCCCAGCTTCTTGTGCACCTGGCAGGGCGTGGGAAGCTGAAAAGTCCTTGACTTGGTGTAAACACAACTACCTAGCAACAGCTAAAACAGTGTGTTATCAACATTATTCTCATACTAAACCCAAAACACAGCACTCCTAGAAAGAAAATTAACTAACTTTCTAGGAGCCTAACTCCTAGGCTCATAGAAAGAAAATTAACTTTGTCCCAGCCAAATCCAGGACACTGAAACATAGTTTCAATCATTTCAAAGCACACGTCTAATAAAAAATCAAAGTTATTTTTCTAAGTTTTGCACTCTTCTTTTTCCTCATTTTTTTACTGATGTTTCTTATAGAATAAAATTACCAGGAAGATGATCATGATAAATTCCCTGATTCTAGGATTTCAGATTCTCAAGAAGACCAAACTTTTAGACCTTTAAAACAAAACAGCTGCATGTGTAAAGAAATATCAAAATACATGATTTAAATTTTGCTAGCAAAATACTGCTGGAGGAAGGGGATATGCTCAGAATTAAAAAAAAATTATATGATTAAAAAAACTTCAAAGTTACATCTTAAATATATAACCTTGATCTTTATTATACTCTTTCTTATGGCTTTAACAACAGAACAGGAGTGGAAACTTATGAAGGGAGGTAGTTACCTTTGTGCTTTAGGTTTATGTTTACGCTTGTGGGTAACAGCACTAATGTGTCCAAAAATGATACCCATTTATTAAGGCATTCCCGTGAGCTTCTGTTTTTCAAACTCACGGTGATTCATGTCCTGTGAGACCCTCTAACGGTAGCTGTATCGGCTGGTCTTCATGACAAGTGCCATTTAAGCTAAATTCATTCAAATTTGACGAGTTCACTGTCATGGTAACTGCACCTCTAACTGCAGTGCATAGTAGGATGCCTGTGTTAGGAGTCTGTGATAACTCATGCTAATACCCATTTTTGATAAGCCAGCCACCATGCCTTAAAACATCCTAACTCATAGCACATACTTTTAAGGGCAAACAGGAAACAAATCTGTGACAAGACTCAAATATTTACTTTGAATTAATTCTGCAACAAACCTTGACATGTTCATGACCGAGAAGGTGGACTGACACTCCAGAGGACATCTGGGTTTCTGACCTTAGAAAGAATTTCCTGTAGCAGTTAAAGTTCCCTGTGCTTTCTGTTCATCGGTAAAGTGGAAATAACCCCATCTGCCATCCTGCAATGGTGTTGTGACTGTCATGGCTATACATGATGCGCTCATGTCCTAAAGTGAACCTCGAGACAAGATGGAGCTTTTGAAGTGGGATCACTTTTTAAGTCTCCCTTTTAAGCTGAGCCTACATTCCCAGCTCTGGGAAAACCTTTCTGATAAGAAGAGCAAAAAACTCCGACAGCCACAGAAGAAAAGAAAAAAAAAAAAAATCACCTCAAATAAAAATAAGTAAATCTCCGCAAACAGCAGAGACAAGCCAGCCTCAGAAAGTTTCAGTTCATTGAAAGATTATTATTAATTTCCCTGAATATCTGACTTCGTTCAAGAGACACCTGTACTTTACGGTAAATAAGCAGAATCACCTGTTTCACCAGCTGCATAAAAGAGAGGTTTGCAGCAGTGGTGCGTGTTTGTCTGCGTGCAGAAAGGGTTACTAGAGGAGAAATATTTGTGCACTGATTTATTTGAGGTCACAACCCTCAGGCAGTTAATTTAATGCATGTTTTAAACTGTAGTGGCATGAAAATGATAAGCCATCACTTCCTGAGTTTAAGGATTTATGGGCTACTGCAGAGATCTAAATAAATAGAGTAAAATCTCATCATAACATCACCCAGGAGAATGTAAGCAATTTGGGGCAGGGACCATGACAGTACATGTCTTCTGGAAAGTGTAAAGTGAACTTTGTGGATACTGGAAGGTAACGATACGAAGAATTGATAAAGGCCAGCCCGGGGTGGAGGGGTGGGGTGTGAAATGTGTTTCCTTCCACATCGTGCTGTTGTAAGGGAGACGATCACTAGGTGGCACTCCAGCACCACAGTGGTTTGATCAACTGCCCCCCCCCCCCCCGTAAACAATAGCTACTTTCAGCCCTGATAAGCTTTTCTGGTTTAGAAACGTGTTACAAGTATTAATTAATACGTGGAGACATAATGGTTGGGTGAATATGTGTTCATGGATGAATTCCCATATTTGCATACAGTTTTGTTCAATTTATTCAGATAATATAATCAATGGGAGATTACCACTGAGGAAAGCAAGATTTGTCCAATGATTTGCTAATAATAAAATATTACTTTACATATGTTACAACTATGTTACATAAATATTACTCATCTAACTGCAAGTCTTGTAAATTCCCCAGTGATATGGAAATCCATCACAGCCTCGTGGCACCAGTGATGCCGTCAGTGGGCTGGCATCCTGGGACGTACCCTGGAAGCCAGTTTGCCTTCTCAGAGTTACATCAGTTTTGCAGTATTAAAGGAACAAGAGCTCACTAAAAATATTTCTTTTTCTCCAGGGACAAGGAAACGCTATGCAGTCCTTGATTACTTTTTACTATTTTTTTAATGTCCTCTCTGCCTGTTATTTTCAAACTAAATGATAGTTTTGTAATGTGAACAGTTGTTCAGTTTAAATTGGATTGAGATTTGAACCAATGATCTCAAGAGGAAGAAACATACCATATCTCATTACCATGTTCATAAAAAGTTAAATCATGGAAATGTTTTGATTAATAGAAACACCCAAATAAAAAGCTTGGTTTGTTCTGAGACAGAAGCTAAAGCTGACAAGCAGTCTGTGTATAATGTACAATTACATGCTCTACATAAAAAATAAAATACAATTATGGAAAGCAACTGAAAATTAAGTCAATAATATTGGAACTAAGCTGAACTTGCCATATCCCAGCATGGTTTGAAACTGCAGAACAGTTTCCTGTCCCAGTTTTTCCTCCCAGTTCTGCAACTAGGATTACACTGGCCTGCCACGCTTGTTAGAAAATTCCTTCCACCCTTCTCTGAGCCAAACCCAGGGATTCTCCAAGACCGCTGGAGGAAAGCAATGCTCTGCAGATCCCCGTCACCATCACTGCCCAGTGGTGGCTCCTACCACCACCAGTGTTATGGGTTATGCTACCAATCTGACCTACAGCTTTGGAGAGTGATGGAGGAGCGGACACTCTTCCTCCTATGTGTTTGGAGGAACGGTCTGGTAGAAATGACCCCCTCCACCCTGGCTGCCCAGCATCTTTAATCCCTAGAGAGGCTAGGAAGGAAAGTCTGCAAGGTAACACAAACACACTTTGTGCACAGCATTCCAGTTTCTTCAATGGACAATTTCCATTACCTGCTGTCTTCCCAATCATGAACATTTGGGTGTATTTAAAAATGAGTTTCAAATATGTCTAGAGTCCTCATGTGTTCATTAGCAAAAACAACTCCTCCCCCAAGCTTTCCAACAGCCTTTCTGTTCCAGCAGCAGAATCCAAGCCCTAATGTCTGATTCCTCTTCCCCTCATTCATATTTTATTCTTCAGCCTTTTAATTCTCAACCACCAAATCTTCCCCTAGCTGAAAATCTGTCTGGCATCTTTCACTACTTGACACTCGAGTCCTCTGGGAGGAAGAGGCTATTAAAAAAAACCCAAACCCTCCTCTTGTAATACCCTGGGAAGGCCATAGAAATCATGGAGATTTAAGATGTTTATAAGGTCAGGTATAAGGGGGTAGATGAGGACACCATATGGTAAACTGTGAGGACATGATCCCATCCCCCTGCACATTTCCTTGCACAGTAGCTAGGAGATGTGAAATATTCATGGGTGGAAGGGAGTCCCCCGCTTCCTTCTCCCCTTGGGCTGCCCTTGCTCCTGCTCTGCTGGGTCACACTGAGCTCTGCCTATTAAAATACTGTCCTGCTGCAGTCTCCTTTAGGCTTAGACTTGCATTATAAAAAGTAGGGGCCCAGCAAGGCCTGACTCGAGCAAGATTATCACTCCCGCTTTCTCTGTGTTAACATGATCCCCCTGTGTGCTTCAGGTCAGCAGCCATCTCCTGTGTTCCTTGTGAAGGGGGAACTTGGAAGCTACATTAAAACCTGTTTCACTGCTGCCTACCCATGGCCTCCCTATCGTATCCCTATTCTTTCTTTCTAGATCTTGTAGGATGATTTTTATTTACTTCTTGCAACAGTTTAAGGAAATATTGCTAGTTTTTTAATGGATTAGAAATACGGAATGAATAAAATAATTTCTCAATCTTCCAAGATGTCTGAAAGCAGCTGAGAAAGATATCTAGAATTTAACTCTCAGCGTAAATCTTGTTCTTTGTTCTGCTCCTGCTGATGGGATCTTAGATTCCATTTTAGAAATAATGTTATTACATCTAACTGCTGCTGCAGTAGCAGCCGTGTGACAGAGCCACAGGCTCCCATTGTGTAGGGAACTGTGATACTGTTACTCCACTGCTCACAGCTTCAGGTCCTGCCCAACATCTGAGTATGGTTAGCGGAGCTTGGCTCATTATCAGATAAATTACTACCTTTAGCAAGATAATGATCTTAAGCCTTCTGCAGTGCAGCAATACTCAAACAATGAATCATTTACTGGAGGTGTCAGATATTAGGGCATCAAAAACCCTAATACTAATCAATGAATATGTCTTGGTTTGGTTTTTTCATTTACATGTATCGTATTGTTATAACGTTATACCATCTCAGGTGGCACAGAAAGTGGATCCTTAATGGGATGGTACATATGTAATACAATCTGTCAGGATGTGAGCCTTCCTTTGAAAAATATTCAGGCCTTTTCCCTGTCCATCTGCCTGTATCCCAGAGAGATTTTGCAGATGAATGTAAACCACAGTCACTGTAACCTATAGCAATTTGTATTGTCCAATGTGTGTATAAATATATACATGGTCAGAATCCATAATTACTACCTTGTCAGGCTTTTTGCAGGCATTTTCCTTTGGCTTAGGTGATGTGTATCTGTGATCCTTAGAGTAGGATCTGTTTTCTCTCCTGCTGCTGCTATGAAGTTCCCAGGGAAAATAAATAATGCACCAAGACAGGCTGAGTCCTGCAGCGCAGAAGCAGGGAGATACCAGTATTGCTCTTGCTAGAGATGATTTTCACAGATTATGACACAATGAGAAAGGAATGTACTAACACCACCCAGGTTGCCAATAAACCTGAATAAACTTGATTCAGGCACTAAGGAAACAATACTCATACACACACATTTACAAACACAAACCCTTTGAATAACATTAAAACTGTTACTTAATTGAATAAGCACTTCGGGAAATTCAGAGAACAGGCTGACTTAACAGTCTGAGTTGTCACTCACAAGCTAGACAGCTTCCATGCCAAGCTATGCCACCACATTTGCCCGGTGCCCTCTTGATATTGCAAAGTCTTAATGCAACGTAACAGGTAGATTATCTCCCACCGCAGCACATGTCCACCACCTGAGCCAAAAAAAAAAAAATCAAAGCAACAGTGGTGGAGACATCCAACATGCCATACTAGTGGTAATACAAGATGGTTGTTGCAATGCTGTGGAAAGAAGAAGGGTGCAATAAAGGGATCTATAATTCTGCTGAATTGGATAGATGTTACTCAAAACTGGCGTCCTTAAGCTTCTTTATGAAAGTGATAGTTGTTGAGCAAACTTATTTATCTGCTAGGTCTGTAAGAAGATGCCCTTTAACTGTAAAACGAGGGCAGTGTTTTCCAACACTTTTTAAATCCCTTACAGTGGCCTTTATCATTGGTTAAGTTAACCCTGCCATGCCTCAGCTCCGTCACCCCTACAAGGAAACGAGTGCCACTTCTCCGCCTCGAAGGGATGTTGGGCAGATTCACGAGTTTCTACTTGTGCCAGGGCTGAGCAGGAAAATGGTTCGGCGCCCCTGGGATCTGCTCCTTTGATGAGAACTGCAAGCGAGGTTACGTGTTTCAGCTGCTTCCCTGACTCTCAGGCACGACCACCAGGAGATCAGAATACATCCGAGAAGCAAAATGAGCGCATTTCCTCTCCGTCCCCCATGCCCTCAGTACAAAACCATCTGGGAAGCTAATGGGGGAGCCGGGAGGGAGCTCAGAAAGCAAACTGCAGCCTGCCGGAGGATGGTTCGGCTCCTAGGGCTTGCGGGGGTGGTTTGAAGGAGGAAAGAAACAAAAAAAACAAAGAGAAAAGGAAACTCGCTCCGGCCAGACTGGGCGGACTCGCCTGCACCTCGCCGAGCGGAGCCGCCGCGCTGCGGGACGCCCGGAGGACCGGCCGCCGGTCTGCGCGGACCTCCCGCGGTAAGCGGCGGCCCCGGCGGAGTCCCGGCCCGGTAAGTCTCGTCCGGGGCTGCGGGGACCCTGAGCACACGGTGTGTGTGTGTGTGTGGGGGTTTGTCCCGCTTCCCCGCGCTGCCGCCGTGGGAAGGGCTCTGCCCGTGTTTGCCGCGGCGGTTGCGGGGAGCAAAGCGGCAGGACTCGGTGCGGCCGGAGGGGTGGCTCTCTGCAACAGGTCGCGTTGGTGTCACTTCCCCGGTTTCTCTTAACGGAGTAACTTTTGCATTTTATGCTTTCTCCTTGCGTCAGTGGCTCGTCCCGGTGGGTGTTCAGGCACCGGGCCTCAGGGGTCGCTGTGCCCACCGAAGTTTCCACAGGCTTTGCTTTCCCAGAAGCGCGGGCAGGCGGACGGCGCAGAAGGCAGCCCTGCTTTCCGGGGCCCCGGGAGCTGCAGGAGGGCTGGCTGCGGCCCCCTTCACTGGAGCCCATGGGCAACCTCTGCGGGATCGAGCCATGCTGAATAGAGAGAGACCCTGCAGCCGACAGCACGTGGGGTCCTTACACCAGTGCTGATCACAGGCGTGTCTGGTCCAAGATGCATCATTGAGCTTTGCTGCGTGTTCAGTATTATGTGGCTTAGGCTTAGCTTGTTATAAAGCTTCTTTGCCTTTCTTCTGAGATACAGAATGTCTCTCTGTTGAGTACGAAGACAAGCAAAGTTTTTACTAGAGCTACTGTTCGTGTGTGGGCATCTTTTTGAAGATGGCCAGTAGGTATTTGGAGCTCAAAGTCAGGACTGGGATACTGGAAGTTATGGGCTGTAGAACTGACGTGCAGAACCAGATCCTTAGTGGCCTCTGCATCTTCAGCTTGGACCAACAGGAGCAATCTCCCTCTGAAGCAGTTCTCTTGGGAAATGCCATATTAAAATCCTTCAGGAAAACAGGACATGTTGCTATTGGTATCTGTTAAGTGGTTGGGCAAGATGAGCACCAGCAGTGTTGCTAAGCGAATTATCAGTATTAACATGTTTTTAATGAGTGCTATAGGCCTAAACCATACCCAGCGCATCTCCTTCAGGCATGAGTGTGTGGCCTGAGCTGCCAGGCAAAGACCTGAGCTGCCAGGCAAACAGTGCTTGGACAGGAGAGCAGCTGTAGCATAGTGCAGTTTGTTGTGTGAGGTTTTTGAGTTTGGTTTCATGATGATGATAATGCTTTTCTACAGCTCTGAGTGATTCTGTCTACCTTCATAGACATTTGTTTTTAAAATCTACTGGTCCCAGTTTTCTGTAATACATGTGAAAGTGGTTCCTTCAGTCCCTGAGGAAAAGCAAAGTACAGAAATTAGGAATGAAAACTTCAAGCTTTCTCTTCAACCTTGTTTTCAGTACAATAGGTGCTTCGCACTGTTCCCACATGGGAAATGCACATATTAAGTGTGATTACCACAGCTATGGAGAGAGAGGTCAGAGAACCACTGTCAGTACTGGCATCAGCCCTGAGGGCTGCTTGGCTCCCAGCTGGTAGATGACAATTTCTTTTTTTTGGCATAACTTGGGTGTGTAGAATGCAGTGATCTGTGTTTGCACCAGCAGTATCTGCAAGGGAGAAGAGACCTATGCAAACCAAAGGTGTTGGACCTGTTTGTCGAGAGCTCAGGCAGTGGCCCCTCCTCACCTAACTGTCTTCCTCTTTTTGTTGCTTAGAGCATTACAATATATTGAATATATTAAGAACAGCCTTCCCCCCCCCCCCCCACCGCAAGTCAGACTAAATAGCCCTGGTTAGGGACTGGGGGACTCTGCTTTTCCTGAGTGATTGTTTTGGGCTGTCTGATGACTATGGCCACCAAAGCTGCACGTCCTGCTTCTCTTTTGCTTTTTGTTGGCTCTTTCCACATCAGTAAGGGCTCCCGTGTCCCTCTGCCGCACAGCAGTCTCAGCGGTATGCCTGTGCTTGTCATCCTCCTTACGTGGCAATGAGTAACAGGGAGAGGGAATCTGACCTGCAGAAACCTAACACTGGTGTTTCATGGGCTGATCTAACTGATTTCTGTGTTTGTTTTTTACGCAAAAACTGTATGGCTTTCATAAGGACAATTTTAGGCTGGCTTTTGTGACTGTCTACTTGCTGACTGTTTTTTAAGTATCTTGGAGCTTGCCTGCAATTAAATTAATGCATATAGCGCGATAACAGGAAACACACTTAGTGGATTGTATTGTGGTGTACTATTTAAATTATTTTTTTTCCAATAGCTTAAATCAGTTCCCTGAGTGCAATGGGTACACAGCAAAAGGGGTGGTTTATTTTTCTGGTTTTATTGCTTTCCTGCCACATCTGTATCCCCTCTAAAATAACTGCCCTGGCAAAATTTAACCTAAATTCAGCCTTTGTCAGCAAGGTGAACATGAAGAAGCAGTTGTTCTGGGAAGCACTGATAACATATATGAACTCTATGAAGAGTCTGCATGAATCTCCCTGCTGTCCTGTGTTTGTGCTGTCCTGCACGGTCTGCTCTGCAGAACTGCAATTGCAATCCACAGCAGTGGTGCAATGGAGAAGGGAGCTGGAAAAAAGGCTCCTAGCTTGTTCCCTCAGATCCCCTTTAAAATGGGCTGTTGGGTGGGCCAGCTCTTTCTCTCCCAAGTGTTATTATAATCCATTTACACTGGGAAAAAGCAGGTTTGCTGCCAGGCAGTGTACTTTCCAGCAGCACATGTAATTGCTGGGTGGTAGAGAGAGGTAGAGACTCTGGTTTTCAGGCTGGAGGGAGGGAGCGTGGCCAGGGTTTGCTCTGGGTGGCATCGTAGTGTGCCTGACCATGAATTCCAGGTTTTGCAGGGATGTGGGCTCAGCTGTGTAAGCAAAAACCTTCTGCCCAGTCACCCCTCAGTACAGGCAATAGGAAGGGAGGCAGGTAGCCAAGCTTCAAGCAGCTTGTGGGATGGAGACCTGGCCCGGGGTGCAGCTGCAACAGGGCTCTTTTTTAAGCTTGTTTTGATTTCCACACACACGTAGGCCATGCAAAGTTGGCTAAGCGAACCTTGACCAGCAGTTCAGGAAAATAAACAGGTTTTACGGCCATGACCCAAAGGCCAGACTAGCTGCTGAGCTTCACTGGAGGAGGGGTGGGTTTGATTTCTGGTGTGGAGGGGAGGTTTTTGTATAGGGCAGACCCACAACAAACACTGTGCTGTGTTGATCCGACTGCCTCCAAGAGCAATGGGAGGTCTGTGCTAGCATGTGAGGATGCAGTGCAGATGCACCCACTGCTGAGAAGGACCTTCTGTCATGACCTTAGACCATCCCCTAAGGTTCAGTCAAGGTCTCTCCAACATATACACACATATAGTAGAGGGAGACAGTCACTTAAACTGTCTCTTTTGAGACTTAAAAATTACTTTAACAAGTGAGAGCATGTAAATACCATAGCAATAGTTCCTGCATGGCGCTTCATAGCTCCTTTCCTCCAAGCAGAAGCACCTGCTGTAACTAACTGGCCCTGAGCCACCATGAGACCAGGCATTGCAGGCCCTGAGGGCTAACAAACATCCACTGGGATATTACAGCGTAGATCCAGCCCTTTTGGGATTGGGGTGTCTTGTTCCTGTGCTCGGCAGTCTGTGCTGGTGGTGGTAGTGTTGTGGTGCTGGTTGAGCAGAGGCACAAGCCCTGCAGGCTGGGAGGTCAGGGCAGAGCCTGTTTGCCCAATTTGGCCTTGCAGTTGAAGATGGAATCGGAGAAGTGAAACTGTACACATGGTCTGGTCAGAGCAGGTAGGTGGGAGGAGGGAGGGTTGAGCCATCCCCTCCCCAACCACTGCCAAAGCAAAGGGGTTCAGGAGAGCAAGGGCATGTCAACCTAATACCTAGCCCTTAAAGGACCCATCTCCAAAGCCCAGCTCAGCCCATGCTATTCATGGTTTCATCAGGCTTTGGATCAAGACAGTTGGAGGGTTTGAAGTGGTCATCCTGGCTGGTAATGACAGCGGTGGATTCCTGTTCCCCAGCCCACTTGGGCGCAGCTGGGTAAGGTCTTCCTTGTCTGCCTGCAGCCAGCTTGTCAGGCCCATCCTCTCCTCCTCCTGGTTGGAGGACTCTGCTTTGTTTCCTGTTTCATCTAATGTTTCTCAACTTCTCTCTCCTAAAATATAGTAGTTTATCTTTTGCGGTTCTGCGTTTCACATCTTCCTGCATGCTCTTAGACTTATTTCCTGCCTCTTCTCCTGCGTTTTCTGTTTCTCACATTAGCTCGCTAAACCCAGCTCCCCGAGCAAGTATTTCTACCTCACAAGCTGCTTACAGCAGCTAGATGCCTTTTCTGAGACAAACCAATCCTAGACAAAACTGTCCCAGCCCTTACATTTACGCAGCTGCTAATTTGACCCTAATCCATTTTAAAAGGAGAGGGCTGGTGGGTGAAGATGGAGTCAGAGGAGGGAGGTGCTCGTTTGCCAGTAAGTCTGCGAAGCTAATGGACCTGTGGTGTGATTTACACACTTTCCCATGGGAGAACCAGCAATTTAACTCTTCCCTGATCACTTCAAAGCTGATTTATTTCTGGTCTCTTGAGCATTTATGATCATTTTATTAGGTAAGGGGTGAGTTAATCTCTCTTTTAATCAATGCCTAATTTAGATAACTGTATTATGAACCCATCTTCTGCTTGAACTTCCTCATTTGTTCTCTTCTTGTTTTGCAGACTTCCTGGCTGTGCTTCAGTGGTGGGTGACTGAATACAGTCTTCTCTGCATCACCGGTGATAGTAGTAATGTGAAGTTTAACGAGCACCTGCAAAGTCGTGTAGCAGGTAAGTGCTCCGGGGGTCATTCTTCTTTCCAGATTTGATGTGATTTTAAAAAGCTTCTTGATGGGCTCTCACTAGGAGATTATGAGCCTTGCAGCAGAAATGCCGGAAGGAAAGTGGTGTGGCTCATAATTTAGTAAATGTTCCCAGCAGCGAGTTTCAGACAGCACTTGCAAAGCAAAAGTAGCAATATTGTGAAGTTTTAATTTGGAAATGGCTTCAGTTTAGAATATTAGTGTTGAAAGCCTCTCTCTTCTTGGGATTCAGTATAAAATTGCTTTTATCTGACTACTTGGTATGGTTGGGGTCTAGTCAGAGAGTGATAGCAGAAGGGAACCAACTTGTCCAAGCTTTGCTGACAGGAGCTACTGCTGCATTTGCTGCTTATGCAGGAGAACTTGCCATAGGTACCTTACCCAGATTGGGAAAGCACTAGATCCCCTTTCTTCCAGGTGTTTGAAGGAAAGCAAAGGCCTGGAAGTGCATGGACAACCTGCTGATGATCAAGGGTGACAGCAGAGGCAGTCAGATTGCTGACTTGTAAAAGCCACTGTTTCCCTTCCAACGTGTACAGTTTTCATGTTTTTACAAAAACCCCTGAAAAACCCATTGATAGCAGAACTTCCGGGTGAAACCCAGACATCTGGCAGAGCCGTTCTGTGAGTGTGTGACAAGAGGCTCTGTGGATGGCAGTGGTAGGAAGGGAAGAACTGGAGCTGATGGCAGAGGGAGCTGCCAGAGCAGCAGTCCTGGCTGCCACAATGTCCTGCTACAGCTCTGAGTACCTGTTAATTCATGTGCTCCATGTGATATTTTTTTTCTCTTATTTATTCTGGATCTGCATCTGTGTTGGGTGGTGTCTGTTCTCTTCTTCCCATCCTAGTCAGTTCAAACAACTGCTCTGCTCTAGCAAAGCTCGGCTCACAGCGTTCCCTGGCATGTTCCTCCAGGCAGCCCCAATCAAAGCTGTGAGAGCTGGCCCATTGCCATGCTCCTGTGTGTAAATGAAGCTCTTTCTCTTCCCCCCCCTTCCATCTTTCATTATTATCCTTCTTCCAGAGGCAGGTTTTTCTGGCTGATCTAGCATATTATTTATATCAGTGATACTTCCCTCAAGGCAGAGATGGCTTTTCAGCTTTTACAGGGAAAACATCTGATGCACCCCACTGCCATGCATGTGGCTTGGAAAAACCAAGCATGGTGTTGGCAAGGATGAGGACCATTGAGGCCAACTGTTGCAGAATTTAAGCCCTGTTAGGTGCAGTCTTCTGATTCATATGGTTATTTCAGTTGCCTGGCAAAGGAAAACGTACTGTTCCTTTGCTTTCAAAACCAGAGGGAAGAGCACGTAGAGAAGGATCTTGTGCCTGAGCAGAAAAGTGCCATTAGCCATAAGGTGTCAGCTGAGCCATCTGTGTAACCAACTGCATCTTTCTCTGGGTTGCCTCAAAGGATGGTGGGCACCCTCAATTGAAAAGATAGAGCTTGTGGCCAAACTCAAACGAAAACAGTGAAAATCAGCTTCAGAGTGCCTTGCTTTCAGTTCTTCCAAATTGCAGACTTGGTGATGGTCAGGGAGCGCCTGATGAGGAGTAGGAGCAAACAGTTCCCATGCTGCCCGCAGGAAGGGAAGTAGCTCCATAAGACTAGATACTGCCCGTATGTGCCAGAATCCCAGCAGGGCTTACAGCTTGCTTTGGACAAAGAACATGCAGTGATGAGGAGACTTTCCTGCAGGTAGAGGTAGTTAAGCAGTGGTCTAGGCTACCTTAGGAGGCAGAGATGGAGATTTGCTGCAGGCTTTTCAGAACAAAGTAGACAAAGACTTCCCAGAAACCATCCAGGCACAGCGTAAGCCATGCATGTAGTCAGGAGGGGATACTGTATTGTTTTTTCAGACCTCTTTTTCCCTACTTTTTAAGCTCTTGTAGAATGTTAATACATACCAGAGATGGAGCTAAGTAGACATTCTCAAGCTTGAACTGTGATACTTGTTGTTCATGGTATAGTGCTTCCCAGGGGAGCTTGTACTTGTGTATCTGCACCAAAAATGCCTGGATCCGAAGCTGTTTCCTCCTGGATGTTCAAGTACCTAACTGCCACTGGTTTCAGATGAAAGTTTGATTTCTAAAGGTCTCTGGAGATTTAGCAACCAAATACCTTGGGACTGTTGGAAATGTGAGAGAAAACACTTGGATTTTTTTGCAGCACAGCCACTCCTGCACTGCAGATTGCAACCTGTTCATGATAATTGAAGACAACGCGTATCTTTTTCTCGGAGGCTAGTAGGGGCAAGGATGAGATGGGTGACTGTATTTTGGGTATCTGGAATCTATCAGCTGACCCTCCCCTCCTGTAGCACACAGTGACATAACTTATCTGGCACACTAGGTGACTTAAGAACATAAAGCTCTACTGAAGTCTTACCTAGCAAGCTGACTCTGCTCAGTCCAAGTATCATGGCCACGCTCTTCTGCAGTCAAAAGATGGTCTGAAGGTGCTTGGCTGACATCCATCCCATCTCCCTGTTGTGCCATAGTTGCTTCATGCTTTTGGAACGAGTGCAGGGTTATGATCTCAAGCTTTAAAGGAGTTACAGGAAAAAACATCAACTGAAAGGGATGCGTTTGCATTGTAAGTCATGCACAACACGTGATCTCAGCTCAGCCTTGTATTTGCTGCTAGTCCTGGACACTTTCAGTCTCCCATGCGGAGCTGGAAGCTGTCTGTCTTTGCTCCTTTGCTAGGTTGAGCTGCTTGCCTGCTGCAGCAGAGGGGATTTTGTGCCTACAAGCGGGGGCCCCACAGCTATGACTCACAGTTCCCATTACGTTGTAACTTAGCCTTTAAATGTGCAGAGAGGCTGTCCCTTGGCTTTCAAACAAAGCCTTCCTTTCTTGTGCTTATGTTATAAAGGAAGCAAGTGTATACGTTCACCCCACACATCCCAAATGAAAACCACGTGGCTTCACAGCCTTAATGTGCGTGTTTGGTACTTTTGCTACAGCGGTGCGCGTTACATCACTCTTATCCCATTGAGTCTTCTCAGAGTGTCTCTTCCCAGCATTCAGTTTACAGACTCTTCAGTTTGTAACTCAGGAAGAGCTTAAAGATGTTTTCTTTTGTTGGTAAGCAGAGGGAACTGAGCAAAGAGCACATGAAAATTATTAAATATGGGTGCATGTGGCAATAGGGTGGTCTCTGAATCACTTGGGTGAAAATGGCTCTGAGTTGGTGGCCACAGGACTGAAAGGATGAGCTTCATGGAAACATTGTACAGAAGTGGGGCAGTTTGTTTTCTTGTATGGCTTTGCTTTTTTCTTCTGATTTTTATTTATTCAAACTAATTTTGAAAAGCAGGGTTAGCCAGCAGTACTCTGCAGCCAACATACTTTTGTGCGTGCGTGTCTCTTGGCAGTTTTTAGGTTTATGACTAGTGAGCCAAGACTGGGCTGACTGCTTCCCAAAGCATTTGTGTTGTTTCTCCTGCTCTTTTCTAGAGCCACCAGGTAAGTAATAAGGCCTGATTCTTCCTGCAGATGCTGGTGTGCAATGCGGAGTGCCTCTGCTTAAATCAGGAACTCATCTTAGTGAGAGTCAAAAAGGGGGTGTTGCAGTAGAAGTGCTCTTTCTTGTTCTCTCCTCCTTGCGCACCATCTACTCATCCCTCCAGCGGTTTTCAGTCTGCTGGGTTTTTTTAACTTTATTTAAGGACCTATATTGTGTTTTATAAAAAAGCTGGGATTTCAGGCAATGGAATAAAGCATTGCTTTTCATTTCTGTGGTGATGTTTTTGCTACAATAGCCAGCTCTTAAATACTGTTCCTCCCCAACTGTTTGAATACAAACAGCTGTAACTAGTTAGCAAAACAATAGACCAATATCACAAAAACCTGCAATCCCATCCAGTGTTTTTGAGTCCTGTTTAAGCAGATACTTGGGCCTGCAGGTCTCCTGACATAGGAGTGTGACTTTGTCACTGAATCGAGACTGTGATGGAGTAGAACATCTCGGATCAACTCAATTCCCAGCCTGCAATGACAATTTTTTTGCTGTGTTTTTGTTCAGCGTCTCCATGTGGAAGTGTCTGGCAAATACTGTGTT
The DNA here is from genome assembly GCF_011004875.1 of Balearica regulorum gibbericeps. Taxonomy (NCBI): domain Eukaryota; kingdom Metazoa; phylum Chordata; class Aves; order Gruiformes; family Gruidae; genus Balearica; species Balearica regulorum. The sequence continues at coordinate 13,586,587 of NC_046190.1, forward strand.
TTCTATTTAAGTTCTCATTGTTGCATGACTGAAATTGGACTTCATAGTTTGGCACGTAAAACATCTTTCTGCAAGTTGTGTCTGAGCTGTGCCAGTATCCTCTTAGATGTGCTGGAGTGGTGCATCCCTGCTGGGAAATTAACTTTCTAATAATGTTTTCACCGACTCTTTTAATACCAAAACCTTCATTTCAATGGATGTACAATTTACAGTTAAGTTGGATGTGCAGCAATGTAGGGCGTGTGCTTACCTTAGGAGGAGGAGAGTCAGAGTAACCAGCTACCTGATTTAACAACACTGGTGTGATTTTTCTCCACCTTGTTGAGAATTAAGTGGGGGAAAGGAGGGCAGATTTAAACAACTATCTTGGCAGTTGAACTGTTTTGATATTCTCACCACCTTTCTCTGAGGTGACTGCACATGCAAGGGGAGGTCACGTGGCTTGGGGGTGACAGCCAGAGTGGGTCCCCACGTGAGCACCAGGTGAAGGCCAGAGTGCATCTGTGTGGTGACATTCCTCCATACATTGTGGTTGACACAATCAGGCTTTTGATAAAGCAGCAGGGGGTTTGTGTCCATCTGTGCTGATGAAAGATTGCACAAGGGAACAACCAGCTATTGCATGGGCTTCCATCACATTGGGCTTGAGGGGGAGGGAGGTGGCGAGGTTGGCTTATCAACCTTCTCTTTTTGTTTCTTGGTGTGTGTCTCTTTTCAAAAAAAAAAAAACAAAACAAAAAAAAACAAAACAAAAAAAAACCCAAACCCAACCCACAAAATGTCATTCTATTCCAATTCTTTTCCTCACAATTAACAGACAAAACTTATTTGGCTTTTTTAAGCTGTTCCTGGCCAGGATCCTACCACAACAGCTCAGTACGTGGGTGGGAGCCACATGCACGCTTCCTACCTATCCCCTCCTGCCTCCCTTGCAGCCAGCACTATGTTCCAATTTGTAAAACCCCTTCTCAGCTGTAGCAGGGGGAACCTGAGGCACTGCACAGATTGCCCATGTGCTGCTTGCTGACGAAAGCTGAGCTGGCTTGCATAGTCAAAAAACAAAAGAAACATTCAGGCAGCAGGCAGGATGCTGAGCAACATGCTCCTCACATCGTTAGCTTTGTCTCCTGGCCTTCATGGGCACCCCCTCTTGGGTCCAGCCTTACAGTGAGTAAACAGTGAGTGCTTTGGGCGCACGATGTGGTTCTGTGTTTATTTAGCAGTTATTACAGCTGTCCTTGACGGTGGCTGCTGGCTTCTGGGGCAGGAAGAGGGGGCTAGAATCGTGTTCTGGTCAGTGGCATGAAACCTGTATGCTCCAAGAAATAGTGACTTAGAAATACACAGATAAATTCCCCACTTGCTGATGAAACTGAAAAATCTAACAGGTGCCACATCTCTTTGGGTTTTGGAAAAGAGCTCCAGAAGGCAAATAACTCCTTTTGAGCCATAAAGAAAACTTTGTACTGTCTAGGCTTGGGGGGGGGGGGGGGGCAATAGGATTTTAGAGCAACATCTTTCCTCTGCACACAGATGCATTTGTAGCTGAGGCAGAAGGGAAGGACCTCTGAGCATCTGGAGTGCTACTGCAAGAAGAAAAGAAACAGTCTGTCCTACTTTTACCCACAGTGGTCACTGTAAAGTTAGGGGTTCAAACTGCAGCAGGGCAGAGTTAATGAGGCATGAGAAAAAGCTTCCTGATGGCAAAGGTGGTGAATGACTGGAAGACATGAGAGACTCCCTGTCCTTCCCACCACAAGTCAAGCACTCCTGCTTGGAGAGATGATGGCAAAATCACTCCTTGCTTGGACCTGAGGCTGCATGGTAGTGTCTGCCTTCAGAGCAATGTCAGTGCTGCTCACGTGCTTATCCACCCCGAATCTGCCTGTCCATGGGAAGGGAGGGCTACCTAGTCCTGTACACAGGATGAGCATCAGCATTTCCTTGGAAATACCTGATCTGGTGACCCCGGGAGGAAAATACTGCTTCCGAAAGTCCACAGCAGACCTGTTGGGCAGGATGTCCGACTCAGGCTGCGCGTCTGACTCCGTTGGCACTGCAGCAGGCCCAGGACAGGATGTCCCCAGATGTTACAAAAGGCTAACATGTTCTCAAACAGCAAAACAATAATTATCAGCCAAGTGGCCTTGTCCATCTGCTGTCCTATGGCCAAGCAGTTAATCTGGGCTAGGGCTTCCAGGCATGTTTTGGAAGGTGTTTGCTCTGCCATACCTGTCTTGTGTAGTCCTGAGTAGGCCAGCTGGCTTGTTCTGGTTTTAACGTGGTTGCGGTACCAGTCTCAACATCCAGACCTCTGCACCTCATGTGTCGGTGCATTTGGTCCTTGCCACTAGTGGCTTTGGTAGAAAGCCAAAGACAAAGCCTGATCCCACCAGTCTGTGCTGAAATAACTGCAACTGTGCTGACAACTGGAATTTGGTACTTTGTCTGTATAACTAATTTAATGCTCAAGAAGACAAGTCAGAGCATGAGTTATAGCTGCTGTGGCTGGCACTGTTCTGTCCCAGCCGGTAGCTCACGACACCAACATCCTGCATGCAAACTTAATTCTTTTGAAAGAACAGCACAAGTTGGTGCCGCTGAGACTCTGTATTGTGTTTTTGTGGCTCCTAATGTTCCTGGCTGGGCTGTGTGTGCTGCAGCTGATGCTGTGCTCAAGAGATGGGAGAGTAGCAGCCTCTCCTGGCTGCCCCATGCTGCGTGATCTCTGGGTGGGCTGTGCCGGGTGCTGTCAAAGTTGATGGTGGAGTGGGAAGTGGGGAATCTGTGTGGCTCTGTACAGGTCTGGAGACGTGTTCTCACTGCAGCAGTGCGGTCTTTGTGCTGGAGGGAAGACACCAGCTGAGGATCCTCATCTGAGCCTCTGGGCTCTTGCTGCCTGTGCCAGGCAAAAGCTAGGGAGGCTCACATGTGCTAATGCATACGCAGTGGGGTGGGAAGGGTAAACTGGTGCAATAAACCCTTAGTCACCCTGGGGTGTGTTTCAGTATGTGGGCTCTGTGTGTTCACTGTGGCTCCAAGAGCTCTCCAGCCCCCCTGAGGGTCCACCCAGCCCCATCTGATGCTGCAGCCCCACCTTGCTGACTCAGGTGAACATGGAAACTCTTGTTTTGAGATGCAGCGCTTAGGCATGATGTCTCCCAGGAGCTGGCTCAGCTGGCAGCGTCCATCACACTGGGGTGCTGTATAAGTCACAGCCCCCAACGAACATGGTGCTGACTTGGGAGGAAACCTCACTTGCTTCTAGTCTGAAATTCATCATCAAAACAAGACTCCTCCCCTGCCTGCCCCAGAAAACACTTCTTCAGTAAAAATGGTCTCAAGAACAAGACAGGCTTGAGTGAAGTCCTGCCAAAACCAATTCCTCAAGTCCTGTGAAAGCCCAGGTCAAATCTGGAGAGCAGAGCATTGACCCAAAAGCAGCCAAGCAGTGGCAGCAACCTCAGGGGCTGGGAAGGAGATGAAAGCTTAGATTACTGTTACTGCCTCCTGAATTTGGAGGAGAGTCTTCAACAGGAGTTTCTGTCATCCCAAGTAAGTGATCAGACTTACAAGGGCATAGGCATGTGCCCTGTTTTTCAAATATGTGCATATAAAATTAAAACTTGAACATTTTCTCATTCTTCTCAGTGCAAAAGAGGCAAAGTTTGAACAACAAATTCCCAGCAACTAATGGCAGAGACCAGTCTGATATCTTCACCAGGGTATTTCTCTCTGTCTTTCTGTGAATGTCCATCCAGTAGATGTCTATTCCTGAGGCTTTACATGTAGCAGCTGGAAGGAGAACTGCCCTCACAGTCTGTTCTGAGCCAGCAAAGGCCTTTCAGCTGCTCTGTAAATGTTGATGGGGAGATGGCGGAAAAACAGCAGCATGGTGTGGGGTTGATTAAATAAAGTGCATCTTTCCAGGTTTTTGGCAGGAAGTGTAATACTGACATGCACCTCTGCAATTCCCATTTCTCTTTCATTGTGCACATCTCTTACAATTCAGAGCTTGTAGTCCCCAGTAAGAGGACACATAATTTCTTTCTGCTGCAGCTGGGCATACCTCAGAATACTTGCAGGGGTGGCAATGGTATTTACAAATTGGAGAAGGATGTAGTGTGTGTTACAAATGCTTTCAGCAAACGTTTTGTCTTGACTAGCTCTTCATAAATGCAACAGAAGCATTTTCAGATTATACACTCAAAGGCAAAAAGGCAATGTATTTTCTGTTACAGCAAGGGGAGAAATCGTGGGGCTCCCAGAAACTCAGCGAAGAGGGAGTACCGCTGTTCTGGGCCCGAAACCCCTGGGCTTGAGATTCACAGCTTCCCCATAAGAAAGTCCCAAGTGCAATTTAGTGGCTGTTCTGGGCTATTAATCTCTCCAGTCAAAACAAGCAGCTGAGTCCTTTCCAGGCCTCTAGCCTTCCCAAAAAAGAGTCTCAGAAATTGTATTTGTTCCCATGAAAGTTCTGGTTTCAAAACCTTGGCAGCTTTCAATGAAAAAAGCTCCCAACCAGCTATAGTAACTATCATCTCTTCGAATCACCTCTTTTCTTGGAGCCTACCAAAGCAAAACACAATGTGGCAGCCACCTATTCACTGCCTTTTGTGTCAGCTAAATCACAGGAAGCAATCAAGTGTGTCATAAGTGACGTCTTGGCGTATTCCAGTGCATTACTGAACTGCACGCAGTGGCTTGACTTGGGTTTTTCTAATTTAAGAATCAAAGCTTCAGCTCGTTCCTATCTGGTTTATTGCTGAACACCAGCCAGAGTGTGTTTGGCTTCCTATGATTCAAAATTTAAGGGAATATAAAGGTGGAAAAAATATATCTGTGTGAGGAGCTCTTGAGGAAAGAAAGGGACCATTAGTGAAAAGAAAATATTCTCCCATGTCTTCAGAGAAGATGGAGGGTTGGCTGGGCTCAGAGCACATGAGCAGCCTACAGAGGCAAGTTGCAAGCTGCCATTTAAATATCTTTTCTTTTTCCTTTGCCCAACTGAGCCGGAGGCAAAAGGGTGGGAAGCTGCTGTGGAAAAGGGTGTGAGGAAGGCTTGGGGACATCAGAAGTTGAGGACATTTTAGCTGGAAGGGGCAGGACATTGTTATTGAGCATCATTGTCTCTGTGAAGGACTTTGCTGCTCATGCAGGGAAATCCCCTATAGCAGAGTGGCTGATGGGAAAGGGGAGAGCACACACTGCCACAGGGCAGTGGCTGTCCCAGCTCAGCCCGCCCACACACACACCAGATGAGCTCTGTGATGCTCCTAGTGAGGAGATGTTCAAGGCAGAAGCTGAAGGTAGAGCCGAGCTCTGCACCCATGCTGCATAAAACGCCACTAAGCAAATCTCCTTGTCCTAGCGTGCACTGCAGGCACCAGTCATCTTCAGGGCTGCCAGGAAACGCCATGATGGCTGGTTTTATATTGTCTTGCAATAGTCTCTGCAGGTGATTTTACTTCAAGGCCACTTGTGCAGGGACCCAAGTAGTGCAGGAGATGCTGAGACAGTTATTGCAGAGATGCAGACACAGCAAGTGCTGATTTGCAGAGCTCAGCACCTGATTTTCATCTTAGGGGCCTGCATTTGTGCGGGTGAGGGGCTGTGACTCTGCCTTTGCTCCAATGCCAAGGGGCTGAGCATGGCTGGCAGGGCAGGTCTCACCTAAGGGAGATCGGCAAGTGTGAGAGCTGGCCTCCTTCTGCATGTGGCTTCATAGCACCAACCTGAACTGCATGATACCAGTGTCATCTTTCCCCTTCCCCTCTTGGGCTCCCCACATCATCCAGGACCTGCTGTGGGGCTGATCAGGATCCTCCAGTCTGGGAGAGGCTGCTTCAACCTTGAAAGGATGAGGCCTAACGTGCCTGGAACCAGAGGGTGGAGGGCTGCAGGTGCTCTTGGTGAAGCCTTTGAACATACCAAGTGCTGCAGGATGCAGCTGATCATTATTTCTAATTGGGCAGCAGAGCGATCAGCTGCTTTTATCTCTCTGAGCCTTTGCTCCCCAGCTGGAGAGTGGGATGGTGTCTGCCCCCTCACTTCTCAGGGCTGTTCAGAGCAGTCTTTAACCTTAAAATCAGTGAAGTGCCTAGTCAGTGAAGCAGCGAGTGCCACAGAAAAGCCCAGAAGGAATCTAATTCTGGTGCCAGAGGCAGGTTTGAACAAGCAGCATCACATGCTGGGCAGTGAGCAGAGATGGAGCTTTGCATGGAGATGGCGGGGTTCCATGTACCCGCTTGCTCCCGGCCCTACTCCCTTCCCCGAGTGGCTTTCCTTGTCCCTTCTGCTCCTTTCCCCGCTTTGTGCCCACAGGAGCACAAGAGGTGGGGTCTCTGCTCTCTCCTCAGCCCAGGGAGTTGGGTGAGGGCAGGCTTGGCTGCCCACAGAGGTGGCCTGCCTGTCATGTGGCAAGGACCACAGTGCTCTCCCTCGGAGGGGTCTTTGGAGCCTTGGGACTGCTGCAAGAGGGTCTGCAGAAGGTGGTTAGATGTAGACCTGTTACCAAGCCTGGACTTTGTCTGTGTTTTGAATGGGAAAAAACTGTCAGGGTCAGAAATTTGGAAAAGGTTGAAGATCACTTTGGGAACTTGCTGTTTAAAACCTCGTGAATACTTTCTTTTTCCCTCATGCTTGAAATGTTGCTAAATTGGATGCACAGATGAAACAATGATGTTTCTTAGTCTCCAGCTTGGAAACATTTGGACTCTCTCCCTCTTCCCCACACAAAAGTTGTCTCAGCTAGAGCAGGAATAAATATTTTTATCAGACTTAAATTGCTTGGGCTGAAGTTAAAAGCAAGGCAAAAGAGTGGCCTTTGTTATGGGGAAGGCTGGACCGCCTTAGCAGGCAGTGCAACTGGTTTCACCTGTATTATTTAGTCTTTCCATATTAGCCAGGAAAGCTGTGTCTGATGAGATGTGGGAATGCTCTGCCTGCACCACCCTTGCTGCTGTCAAGGCCAGGCTCCACTGACCTTGGTCACTGAGCATCATTAACCTTAAACCTTAACTAGGGTTAATGTTTGGCTTCATTTTCTGGTGTGCGTAGCTACAGTTGCAAAAGGGCAGCTTTGACCAGGAAAACTTCCTCTGTTCAGGCTGAAAACAGACATGCCTTTTGCAAATTTGTGCGAGTTGAAGATGTTGTCGCTTCCAGTTTTCATCCTGACTCTCTTCCAGAGGTTGATGCCTGTGGAATTTGCTGGGGGAAAAGGTTTTGTGCATGCTTCCTAACCTAGTCCTGCAAAATCAACTGCGGTAGCCTAGACTGTTAGTGTGACTTGGAATGAATTCAGCTGAGCTGGCCAGTGATGGACTTGGGGATGTCTAGCCCAACCCCTTCTGCTAGCAGAGCTTTGAGGTAGGTAACCTCTGGAAGTGGTGTGTCCATGGGCAGCTGGGCACAGGAGAGTCTTGAAGGGTAGAAGAAGATCCTAAGGAAGCTGACTTCTTTCAGCTTTATGCATCTAAGAAGTAATCCAGTAACAGCAGAACTTCTCATCCACAGGGACAGAGGTCTAGCAGGGCAGAGCAGCAATGTTGTCCTGGTCAAGACTGCAAGAGGAGGCACCTGGCCCTTGGCCATGTTATTTTTAAGTTTATAAAGCACATGTGGTCTGCAAGAGCGTAGCACTAAGGAAAGGAACTCACCAGCGCTTCCTGCCCTGCCCCAGCAAACTGATAAAGCCCTTTGCAATGCAGGGTGACCCCGGTTTATTTTTAAAATGTGGCCAGGCATGGAGCTCACAGAAAAACTTTGGGCATTAATTCAGCTTTAATTCATTGCCTGATGAATTAAAGAGTTAAGGTAAATGTAAAAGAGACAAGAAAGGCCACAAACCATGTCCAGAGCAATGTCTGCATAAGGGTATTCATCTATGCACGTACATGGGATCTAAAATAAGGGTAGTTAGTAAATGTTACACAGGGAGGGGCACTTAGCATTATCCTGAGCACCGTGTGAATTTTCTTGCTGCTTGGACAATGCATCTCAATCCTGTTCCTTTCCCTTGTTATTCCAGTCCCAGCCCTCATGTAAGCAAAGATAATTGCATGCCGAAGGATACAGTTCCCATGTACAGTAAGTGCTCACATCAAGGAAATCTAGGTTCCTGCAATCGAAAGCCAGCAGTTTGTTGCGCAGTAATGATAACAAGGCCCACTGGGATGGATCTGTCTTTATTGCATGCCCTGTGGAAGCATAAATGAGATTGCCAGAGATGTTCTCCTTCTTGCCCAGAGGCTGGGACAGCAGGATTGCTGTGGTATCAAAACGTGCTGGGTTTAGGCCAGGAAGGAGCTATTGCAGGGGGAGAAAATCACAGCCCTCAGCTCCCAGTACACACACAGTGCTTCACCATCTCTTGGCTCTCTCTGAAACATTCTCATTCCCACAGCAGGATGAATTGGTTTGTTAGGAATGAGATTACTGTTTCTGGTCTGATGGATTAGGTGTTTTATTGATAGACTTTATTTCTGTAACAGAAACCCTTCTCTCTCAAACACACTTTTGAGGCATTAAAGCGGCTGTGTTAAAATGTCACAGCTGGGAGAAGAAATACCCCTGCTTCTCCATCTTGTCCTTCTGGTCTCCGTGTGCTAGGACTGAGCGGTGATGTTGCTAGAAAGAGTGACTGGTGAGCTTGCCACATCTCAGCAGCGGGTGACAACCTCAGATTTTCCTGCCCTGAGCAGGCACTTGGGTCTTGATAGTGATGCCAGCCCTGCAGAAACAGAAATGCCACCTGGGAGGAAACAGCCCAGGCTTTAGCCTGAGCACCCTCTGGCCCAGACCTCTATGGAGGCCTTGTCAGAGCCAGGCGGATGCCTCAGCAATGGGACTGTGTCCTGGAAAGCTGGGAATTAGATTCTTTCATCATGACCCCTATGGCGTAGAAAGCTGTATTAAGTGTGAGGTCTGAGCAGCAGAGCCAGTAACCACACGAAGCAACTCGAAAACACCGTAGCAGTCTCAGTCGTGCCAAGGACCTGTGCAAGAGGTGACACGTGGGGCTGTTGGTGGCACACCAAGACCTGGGATGTGTCTCACAGCCACGTTGAGGTCACTTCCAATAGGAGTGAGCTGCCCGCAAGCACAGCTTTTAAGGGGGTGTTTGGGGGAGATGGCTTAGATCAAAGCCATGGTGTTTGGTAATGTCTGTCACAGATTAATAGTGAACTAAGTGCAAAAATAAACAACCTGATGCTTTTAAAACCACTGGGCTAAAGGAAACACTTTCCAGTTTAGCAATCTTTCTGTCTCTGCCCTTTTTCCAGGGATCGCAGTCATGAGGCATCCTGGGGGCAGGAGGGTTTGCCACAGCCTGATGCTGATGGTGCTGAAAGGCAGGAAGAACTTTGCCTGTAGTGCCTGCTTAAAGCACAAAGCCATGCAGGCTTGTTCCCACCCGGGTGCACATAACCAGCACGGGGAGTGAAGATTGCTCTGATCAAAGCAGGCTGTGTGGGTCCCCAGACATACTTAACATGGAAGGGGGCCAGAACAGCCCTGCCTGTGCCGTTGCCAGGTCTGCAACATTAGCCTTACGTTGAGGGAAAGCAGTGCTCATCTCCAGTCCTGATTTTTATGCGTTGGGAAGGTCCTGCCTGCTTCTTTCCCCTTCTGTCCTGAGAACTTTAAAGGAGGGAGGAAGGACATGTCCTCCCACACTGCCCCAACAGCATCACAGTGGGTTGGCAGTAGCAAGTGCCTTCACAGTTCTGTTCTTCAAAGTTAATTTGATAAGAGGACACTTTCATGTTCACCATCTGCTGATAAAGTCTCTTAGGGAAGTTTGGCTGATAACTTGCAGAAACAGACGTGTGCTTAGGAGCTTCTAGACTCAAGCAGTTCTTTCAGGGTTAGAAAGCATGCCAAAGCTTTCATTCAAGTGGGGACTTTCTTTCATTTTTCTTCTTGAGGGACACTCTGAATCGTGGGTCATTATGCCTTTCTTTCTTTTCCAGGGAAGGAACTGCCATGCCTGTGGGAATCTTCCGGGTGTGCCTAGTGGTGATTACAGCTATCATCAACCACCCGCTCCTCTTCCCTAAAGAGAATGGCACTGTCCCCGAGAACACGGAAGAAATCATCCAGAAGATGAAGGAGCGGGAAGAGAGCCTTCGGCTGGAGCAGTTGCGCTTGGAGCAGGAAATCGCAGACCAGGAAGCTACACAGAAGGCCCTGGAAAAGGCTGCAGAGGTAGTGGAGGAAAGCAAAGAGGAAAAGTTCCGATGGGATATGTGGACTGCCCTTTCCATGGTCATCTTCCTGCTGATTGAGCTCTGGAGGCAGGATTTCCAGGAAGGGAATTGGCAGGACACAGGAGGAGAAGAGGATGACATGGCTGTCCTGGGGAAGGCATTTAAAGGACTGGCCTTCCCTGACAAGGCTGTCTTGGCCAGCTTCTATGAGAAGCGCATCCTGGGTACCACCGGAGACATGGCCAGGATGCGGGAGATGGTGGAAGGCTTTGCAGATGACCTGCTGGAGGCTTTGAGGAGTGTTTGTAACCGGGATGCTGACATGGAAGTGGAGGACTGCATGGGTGTAGGGAGCATGTATGAGAATTGGAGAGTGCGTAAACCTTTTGTCTGTGATCTGATAGTGCCTTTTGCTCCCCCAGAGCCATACTGTTTTCGGTCCCAGACATGGTGTTCTGGTGACTCTTTTCCTCCAGATAAACAAGGTTATGGCATTATCAAGGTATGCAGGGCAAATGAGGATGTGACAGGTTGCATCTGTGACAAGACTAAACTAGGGGAAGATATGCTGTGCCTTCTCCATAGCCAAGCCAATACTACCAGGCCTAGCAGTGAGATGGAGGACCTCCTGTGCTTCAAAAATACTCAGTATCTGGATGCCGACCAAGTTATGAAGTGGTTCCAGATCGCAGTCACCAAGGCCTGGAACAGAATCTCCCACAAGTATGAATTCGACCTTTCCTTCAGCCTCCTGGACTCGCCAGGAGCCCTGAAGATAAAATTTAGATCAGGGAAATCAATTGCCTTCAACCTCACCCCTGTGGTGCAGTATGAGAACTCAGACGTTTACTTCATCTCTCATTTCCCTCGGAGCAGCCTGGCAGCAGACCTCCCCTCCAGCATTCACTGGTTTCTCACCTTTGCAGTGTATGAGAGAAGGTTCATCCAGCTGGTCTCCAAAACACTGCCTGCCAACGCCTGCCACGTCAGCTGCCTTCAGATCCTCTCCTTCCTCCATGGGAAGCAGTGCAGCCTTACAGGTCCAAGTGGGCTCACCAACTACCACCTGAAGACAGTGATGCTGCATCTCTTGCAGGCACGTCCCAGTCAGGACTGGGCCCCAGAGAAGTTGGAGGCCCGTCTACAGGACATGCTGAAATTCCTGGAGAAATGTTTGCATGAAAAGAAGCTCTACCACTTCTTCATTGGCAATGGGAAGGTACCAGCAGAGCTGGGCTTCCCCATCATATTCCAGAGGGCTGAGTCTCTCAACCTTTTCCGTCCCTTTGTGCTACACAGGGACGTTTACAGGAAGACAGTGGACACATTCCACGAGATGCTAAGGAACATGTCTGCACTGATAAATGAATACACAGTGCGCATTCCCCTTGCACAAACCAATGGGATCCATAAGGAATCCCTTTAACCAAAGCCAGCAGGAAAACACTTGTTCCTCTATGCACAAGCCCGGGGGGCAGCTTTCTGAAGCCTCCTGGAGACAACTGACTTTGCCAGTACGGCTTCTTGTCTGCAGCTGAACTGGTCCTGGGCCACGGTTTCTGCAGTAAGGGAGAGGGGATGGGGGGAGGATAGGGAGAAACTGGAAAACGTGGTATAAAAGTAAGTTACTGCTCCACTGGTGTGCTGGCTGGGTTTTAAGCAGCTAAGAATATATTTTTCTATTGTGCCTCAGTCATGCTACAGTGGTGGTGAGCAACAAATATGACTAAGTTATTCAGATGCCTGCAATGCAAACGGTGGTGGTGGCCAAATACTTCATTTTCTTTGAAAGGGGGAGATAAGAAAAGGATGGAGGAATCAGAGAGGGGATCTTGGGATCGAAGGAGCCTGTCTGCTTGCAGACAGCAGGAGCTCTGCGACCAATGGATGCTGATGTGGGGACGAGGAGGGTCATGCACAAGATCTGGACTGGATGGAGATTCTTTAATCAACCACAGCTCTTTAATTAAAAGGGATCTGTAGCTATATATTAAAAAAAGCCTTCTTGACAAGACTTGCAGTCGTAGTTTAAATGGCTTGTCCTGTCCTTCAAAAACACCCCTGCACCCTGCACATTTCTTCTCCCTGGTGAGGATGTAGCAGAGCAGGCAGCAGGGGCTGTGTTTTCAGACCATTTCATTTGAGTCTTCTATTTTCTTCATGGTAACATGGCTAGTGGGTTATATTCCTGGCCATTTTCTATCGATAAGTGGACAGGAACCTTTTTCACCTTAGATAAAAGAGAGAAACACCATTACTGGGTTCTCGTGGCTTGGTTTATTTGTTTTCCTTACCTCAGGGCAGCAAGGCTGAGAACAGCCAAGAGAGAAAGGACTGCTACAGGTTTTGCTTTCATAAAAGAAGCAGTTCTCCAAAATTATCCTATAATGAAGCCAATCTCAGCAGTCTGGTAGCAGGAGGGAACAATCACCCTCCAAGTGAGAGCGTGACTCTCCCGGCCATGGTTTTAATGAGGCCAAGGCCGGCAGGATGGTTCTGAGTTAGGAGGAGGGGATGAAAGAGGTGCACATGTAGCAGAGCTTGGCAGCGCTGTCCCTGCAGCTGCCTTGTGGACTGTGTCACATCCTTCTGCTCCCAGATACCCAGGCGGAAGCTACTTGTTTGCCTCCAGGTAGGGTCTCCTCAATCCTTTTAAAGACTGCTGCTCTGATAAGGCTCTGAGGAGCTGCTGCTAGCGGACTGTAATTTGCTGAGCCAGGAGTGTGATGGGGAAGTGACAGCTTCTGCAGGTTTTCAAGCCAGGGGAGAATCTCAAGGCATGTGCTAAAAAACCCAATGCAGAGATGCCTGAACTCCCTCAGGAAACAGCATGTTAGGGCCGTGCCAGTGGGCTACTCAGTCCTGTCGAGGTGCTTTTGATGCAGGAGAGGGCTCAGTAGCCCCTCATCCTCCTTCAAGTGCTTTGTGCAAGCCAGCACTTCATTGCAGATCTGCTTTGTGCAGGTCCCGGAGGCCTGGGCTCTAGTGCTAAGGGAGGGGCCTTCCTACCATTTTCTTACACTAGGATTTCCTGCAATGTTTTAACTAGGGCTTCTCTAAATCCTGTTTATGGGAGGGTAGTTGTTCTGAGTAGTGAAGACCCATCAGGGATGATGTTACCATGACTCCACAGGTAATTTTTATCAATCCTCTCTATCACATGCATCAGAGAGAAGATTTAATCCTGTATCACTACCAGGAACAGCATGAGGCTTATTATCCAGTATGTTGATAAGCAAACTCTCCATAGATGTGTTCTCCTTTCCCTTTTCCTGGTAAAAACCATTTCACCACCATTAGATCCCAGACATCATCCCTGACGTCTGCGCTTGTCTTTCCCTCCACCAGTGAGGGACACTTCATGCACAAAGGCAGAGGAAGCTGTAAGTCCCATTTCCACACCTGGTTCATAAGAAAGCACTGGTGGGGACAGGGAACTCTTTGCTCAAATTGTTGCTCCCCTTGGCTTTTATCATCACAGCTATAGGGTGGTTAGCTAGTATTTCTCAGCAGAAAGTAAGGAGTAGGAAGCAGAATGGGAGAGAAGAGGCCAGTGGGTCATGCCAGTAGGAAAGTCTTGGATAATCAGTTTTTGCTTCAGCACCCTTAGCAATGAGCACCTGGGAGACTGCCAGGTCTGGCAGAGCAACAGGGCAAGACTAATTGCTAATGCTAACGAGTGCTGTAAGCCCCTGATATTCATTAGTAGAACCAAGCAAGCCTTCCCTAGTAGGAAAGAGGGCAGGAGCATTCTCAGGTGACATGAGAAGCAGGTAGTGACAAGCAGAGGTACAGGGAGGGTGGGTGAATGCTGGAGCCTGGAGGCTGTATTGGAAGCTGTGTAACCAGCTTGTGTTTGCAAACCCAAGCAATTTGCCATTTTCACCTGCCCAGATTTACTGCGTGGTGCCTGCAGCAGATCTAGCTATGTGGGCTGCTGGCAGGCAGGTCATGTTGAAGCAGTTGTGGTTGGAGTTACTTCTAAATGTGTTCCCAGCCCAACCATAAAGAAATAAAAATTTCTCTGCCATTTCCTGTTAGGAGTCTAAATTTAGACTGTCCAAAGAACAGAAATTTGTGACCCAGGTCTCTCAGGAAATGACATTCAGGGTTGAAAAACAACTTTTATATAAGGTTGAGCAGGGAAAGGATGAGAAGAAAAGGCTGTTTAACAGAATAAGGTAACTCTGCTGTTAAAATGTCAGAACAAAGCTTTGTAACGCCAGTCCTATGGGCTTGTAAACATGACTAAACTCGTCTTTACACAGCTCTGAGCACTGCTGCTCAGACTAAAAGGGAACTTAAACTGATAAGTGGATTGAATGTTTAGTTCTTCATTTTCTGTATTTGTGTGCCTGTTCTCTCTTAAGCCCAAACTGACCCTGAAGTGTTCCCATGGGGTTTAGTTGAACCCAAACTGGAGCTGGACCAAGGAATTTATGGATTTGATTCCCCTGAAAGCAAATTGCTTGGCTTAATTTTCCTCCATGCTATATGTTCATTTTGGCCTGAGCACGTTTTAGGAGGTCTGTTCTGTGCATTTAGGCTGTGAGGGAATCCATTCATACCTGTCCAGGGGGAGAAGTGCTCTTTCATCATAAGCTGTGCTCCAGTAAGCCTCAGGGCAGAGATCTTCTTTGTAAGCCATGTACCAGTATATATACCAGAGGTATATATGGTCCCATCAGAGGAGATATGGCTACACAGCATTTCTTTGGATCAGACCTTTGCAGCAGTACATCATGTGAAACACATCATTCCTTGGACTCTTCTATTCCTTGTCTCTCCTGTATTAAGTCTTTGCCCACCAAGTACTGGCCCTATCAGTAAAAGGCCACACTCACATTTCATAAAAAAGGTTTATAAGACAGTTCAGCTCCATCAGCTGTCAGCCAGTAAAAACGTCCTAAGACTTTTTAGTGCTGCCCGTGTTTAGTTCCACCTTGATTGAAGTCTGGCTGGGCATTCATACGAAGCAGCTCTAAAGGGTGTGGGTGCAAGGGGGATTTTGTGGTTTAAAGTGAATAACATTCTTTTAAAACCAAACAGCATATGACATTTGAGTGACAAACACACAACATCTCTTAGGTAATGCCTGTATCTCTGTGAGAGATCCTAAGGAAGGGTAAACAGCCTGTCCTGGACCTCTTCCTTGTGTCTCAGTGCTGTTCTTGCTATTTGCTAACCAGGTAGATTTAACAGATGAACTCCTATTGCCTTTTGCTGATTTCCAGCCACTCCTTCCACCCTCAACTTGTTATGTTAATATCTCATTATAGGCTCTGTCAAAGCAATGGAATTAGTGGTGGCTTGATAGCAGCCACTGATCTACAACATAGCCTCGGGAGCTAATTGCCTTCAGGAAATGTTTTGGTCTAAGATTATTGCTATTCAGGAGCTGAATGTCTTCTAAGGGGAACTGTTGGGAGTTCGCTCTTTAGTATGTGGCAACCACAGAATATGGATTCTCTCCACGGTGTTCTGTATACAGGTCTTACGGAGTATAAAGATGTATTTTAGCAAAAGGATCCAAAACTTTACCCAGTATTCAAACAGCGGGATTTGGTGCTTGTTCACCAGACATTTTGAATGCAAAGCCTTTGCAACATTTTCTCTGTGGTGAAGAAATGCGACTTTACCTGCCTGTAACAGCTTAGCTGCTGGTCATTGAGGTGTTAGCTCCATAGGATCCTACATAGTAAATAGCTTTATTTATTACTTGTCTTTTTTTTAGGATTGGGGGTGTGTGTGTGTAATGTTAGCTCAGAAGCAAAACCATAGTATGAAGATCAATCTTGGCAATGCAGCTGAGAGAGGCAGTAACACCAAAACTCTCCAAACTAAGGTCTTCCTTGATTGACAATGCTGTACTCAAACCGCTGCTTTTATAGCAGGACACTGTTGAATTTGTATGGATCTTCTCATGCAGCTTTATTTATAATAAAGGAAGTCTTGTACAAAATGTAAAGAAGTGTGAAGACTGTTTGGTTTCCAGTTTCCCCCAAAATGTTTCTGAGACAGCAGAAGGATGGAGTGGGGATATGCCCAGTGTGATCCTAGTATGGTCAGCACAACAGCAAGAATCCGTGTGATTTCTGACTGCCTGTAGAAATTGTTCCAGAATAAGATGCAAAGTGAACATAAAGTGGAATAGCTATTCCAGAATAACACCAGGGATGTCAGACTTCCTGAGAATATGAATCCACAGAAATTCAAAATAATTATTCTGGATATCTCTGCTTAAAAAATGCCAGAAATCTCCTGAATTTCCAGTGCAGCTACAGAAATCCTCTTTATCTCCTTGTTTTACAGGTATCCACAGCCAAGTTCCAGCAACCACCCACCACCACTTAGTCTCCTGCTTAACTCCTTTCCCTGGTTTAAGGGAATGACACCTCCTTGTTAATTTTCTAATGTGTTCTGGCTCTGGAAGGAAATCCAAAGCTAGTTATTAATTCATATACTAAAACCACCACTGTTTCTTTGGTGACATGTCTTCCAGCCCCACAGAATGCACTGCACACCTTTAATTAATGCCTCTGCCTTCCAGTGATCGCTGGGGTTGAATCAGCATTGAACAGGTCAGAGAAGCACCTGGCTTAAGAGTTGCAGCACAAGTCTACCTAGCCAGGAGTTAGAATTGCCCAGGCTCAACCGCACACTGTGGTAAAGTGAGTTCTGTAGCCCAGGATCATCAGCAGTCCTGCTTGGTTTAGTGCAACTTTGTTATTTAACAAAACAAAACAAAAATAAACCCACCATGCTTTAAAGCTGCCTGACAAGCTCAGCAACATTTTCTCCATTGAGCTGTTGATTTCCTGGAGCTTTTTTTTTTTTTCCCCTCATTTACTGCTTTTGTGTTGCTATGTAACAGAAGGGCTAACATCAATATAAAATCCCTTTTTCAGAAGGGCAATTAGCAGATTTTTGGTCCATGCCATGCCCATTATTACAGTATTATCTGCTGCAGAGTAGGCAGATGCAGATGGAAAGAGGCCAATCCCAGCCACTGGAGGTTGTTTTTGGCCTCTTCTAGTAGTAAAACAGTTTTCTAGGCTGTGATCTCGATTCATTCTTCAGAGATGCAAATTTTTGTGTTTTCCTTATTTCCAGGCTTTCTTAAAGCCCTGATTCCAATGTGCTGGCTCTCATCAGAAGTCTAGCAGCCTAGAGTTCTGGCATACAATTATGGCTACACTGCAGTCCAGAAATGTGCTTCTTGCACCTGTAGACAATATTCCTAGAGATGGACAAAAGCTCCTGAGGTAACAACCACCCTGCAGCTCAAACTTTAAATCAGTGCTTTATGGCTGGAGATTTAGCTAGCACACTTAGACATGGCTATCTATTTATGCTTGGTTGGTGTGTAAAGTCACTGTCCCGGGAAGTCCTTCACTCCTTCAGCAAGGGGACAGATCATCCCAAGCTTGGCTAATGAGCACGTGAACTTGAACTGACAGTAAACCTCTCGGTCTTGTCCTCTCAGTCTCATCAATATGCAATTGCCTTTCACTTGCAACTGTATTTATAAGAAAACAAAAAAGAAAAAGGAGCTGCCTTTTATTAATGATTGTACCCTGCCAGGACAGTATAGGGTTTGTGCACTGAAAGCCCTGCATTGTGGACCTGGAAATGGTGTGCATACCTGCCATTCCCTCCTGCGGCTACATGGTTAATTGGTCTATGTCATATTCCAGGTCTCTCTCTCCTTCAACATTCAATTTCTTCTAAAACCAAAACTCCCAGGAGAAACTTCACCAAAAAAAGCTTATTTTTACTTAGGTTTAGAAAACAGTATTCTCTATTCCAGCTAGAAGCATCTCTAATTACAGTTTTTATTACCACTTTAAAATAATCCCTGTAAGAGAGATGAGTTTGTGGTGGTATACTTTGACATTTTTTCAGCACATTGAGAATAAATAGCTGAATATGGGGAAGTTACACAAAACAAATCAAGTCTGTGTCATGGCAGAAAACCTCCAGTAGCTCTTGGCTTCTGATGCTGTCAGGCCTATGTGAGAGGGTGAGTGCAAGATTAAAACAACTAACATATAGCAGAGTGAATATCTCCGCTGCCCTAGTTAAATAGATGATCAGACCTTAAAGACCTGGCCATTTTTGCTTTCAATATCAAGTAGTTTAAATAGTTTAGATGGCAGAAGCTGACTCAATAATTATGGGGAGCATTTACAATTTCTCTTTGGGGGCAAGAATACAAGTAACATTTACCTCCTTCTCCCTTATTGTTCAATAAAACTCCTCTTTTGGTCATTAGGAGCTTCCCATAAAGTCTCCTTGTAGCACTTAAAATAAAGACCTTGCTGGTTTACATCTGTGTGTCTAAGCCATAAACTCAGAAGTCACAGTAATTGTCTGCCTATTATTCTGTGTTGGGGCCTCCAATCTGGCCCCATAAAGTTGCTGTGACATTGGGCACTGATTGCCGCTTCATTTTAAAACTTCAAAATAGCATTTTAAATGCTGGAAATTTGGAAATAGATCAAATAAAAAGAACATGAGAATGGCAGGTATAATGTTAACTGTGAAACTTTTCATTTTAATGAAGGTTTTCAAACACAGTTCAGAGTTCTTTCAGTTTCCCAAAATTCCCAAATCATCATTAACAACTCTCTCCAAAACCACTGAGGAATACACACCTCTCAAATTAGTTCCTTCAGGCTGGGGGTGTTCCAGCCTTTGCTATCTACTAGGCACTCTCTCAGGTAGACTGCCCTGCCAATAAGCCCAAGTTGGGTCACATCAGCATTTAGATGAATGTACTAGCACAGATGTCTGCAGCGCATCTCTCCAGCATTATGAGCTGCTGTACTTGCTACAGCCTGATCCTCCTCTCTCTACACAACTTTCCTCACAACATTTAAGACTGAAATTGAATTATCCCTGTGTGGTACCTGACTTTTGGGAAAACTCAGGAAGGTCATGAAAAACTCGTGAATGCAAGTCCAGTCTGCATCCCTTATCCCCAGCACAGTGACAGCCTTCACTGAACAGGTCACACTTGCAAATGCAATAAGCTGCCTTTTCCACAAGCACAAGAAAAAGATCTCCTTTCATATACTACCTGGATATGTAACTGCTATATGGGGCAGTTCTTATGGATTTGACATGAAACACCTCTGTATTTCACATCCTTCATGGTAATCAGATACATAATTCTGATGTGTGGCTAATACTAAAGAACTGCAGACCTTAGAAAAATTGTTTTTTCCACATAGGAAGCCATTTCTGTTTCCCAGCTCTGCACAATATTGTTTTGCAACTATGAAAAGCAGGGTGATGTTTGTGTTGATACAAAAATAGCACTTTTCAAGCATTAAATCAGGCAGGACACTAAAGCCAGGAGAATAATTTGCAGCTAATAAATTATCATCTAATGACTTTTTACCACTCATGGAATATCCACAAGCATAGACAGAATCTCCTTTATTTCAAGTAGGCAGAAACATCTGTGCTATAAAAAACCAAGAGCAGCCTCAGAGGATATAGTGACCTGCAGGCAAACATTACTTTGGTCAGGTAGCACTAGCAATAAAACAGAACACTGGTCTCAGGATTGGATACTGCTCCAGATTTGTCTGCTTCTTGAGCAGGTTTCATCCTCTCTGCTCAACTCTGTGTAACAGTTC
This sequence comes from Balearica regulorum gibbericeps, assembly GCF_011004875.1. Classification (NCBI taxonomy): domain Eukaryota; kingdom Metazoa; phylum Chordata; class Aves; order Gruiformes; family Gruidae; genus Balearica; species Balearica regulorum. The sequence goes on from NC_046190.1 coordinate 13,606,448, forward strand.
TTTGCTTGCAGGTATAAAAGCTAACTCAGGACCATCCCCAAGTGCCACTAGCACAGTATAAGATAGGTGTCTTGTATTTATCTGGATTGCGTTTGTTTGGAAAGAAGATTTCTCAAGGTATTGATTCAGTGGCTTCAACCAAACTTTTGAGCTGTTCTACCCCTTCCAAGTAAGATTCCAGGCAGTCCTGCTTCTTTCTAACATGATGAATTCATCGTGGCAACATAAACTAGGTTATTTTTAGCCAGTTTCCTATGCAGTCAGGGTGCACGTGCATGTGGGGAGGGGAGAAGAAGGTCTATCCCTTTATGTCCTGCCAAGTAACTTCTGAATCCATCAAATAACTTTAAGCAAATTTGACAGATCTGCAGAGAGCTCAGAAATACTCAGCTCGAATAAATTTTAGGCAAGCAGGCAGATGGATAGAGGAGAAAGACTCTAATAATGCTGAGAAAGCACATAAGATCTTTTAAATGTCTCAAGTGCAGTAAAAGGCAGTTGGTACTCATACCTTCCTAGACATGAAGAAATAAGCTGTGAGAAAACAGGATTGTGTTACTTCCATTACTCTCAAAGTGATCCACACAACTTTGTAGCAGAGCCATGAGAGAAGAGGAAGGCGGCAAACAAACATATATTACTATCATATCTATCAGACAAGTTTGATTCCAAAACTGAAATCTGAATAAGCCCATGTTGTGGATCAATTAATGTTACAGTGTTCTTGAAAGGAAACTTCATTTTCTAGTTATGCTGTATTTAGGTGTGTCATCTTGGAGTCCTCAGCTGCTAGAAGCAGAACCTCTGGCTGCAAAGGCTTGAAGGACTCCATAGAGCAAAGTTTTTCAGTCATTGTTTGCAGAGATGCTACCTTTGAATAAAGTTCTGAGCTTTTAATTAATTATGAATCTGTCTAGCTAAAACTAGAGCTTATCCAAAGTGTTAGAGAATTAAAAAAAAAAGAAAAAAGGATCAGCAATTTCTGTCTTGAAGGTGGTTATCTTAGCTTTATTGATCTGCTTTGAGGTGGAAGTGCAGGAGGTGCTGAGGTAAAACATTTAAATACAGCCCTCTCTGTGGCACTGTTTTAAAAATTGTTCACAAGAATGAAGATTAAAACCCCAATGAAGTTCTTAAAAGTGTCTTAGGTGCTCTGCCAGAAAAGGAGTTTTAGATGCAAAACAATCTTCAAATCCACCAACAGACCCACAGCCATTAATAGTCTCAACTCAGCAAAGACTTAATCAAGATTAATTTCTGCCTGTATTGTGCTGCTTTCCAGAAGTGCCATGACACTTATAATGTCATTGGAAATCCAATTAGGCACCTTTCTGCAGATAGGCTGACATTCAGGATCCACCACAGTACAACACAGGCCCAGCAGGCAGAGCTAGGCAGAACTAGGATCAGTGAAACACATTATTCACAGCCTGACTCATCAGTCACTTTACCTCCCCAGGTGCATCAAGGCAGAAATTCATTATATTGCTCCTAACCTTCAGTCTTGCTCTCTAGCCCTCTGCTGGGAATCAAACAGCACAGAGGGATTTCCCAAATCCACAGGGAGATAGTACTTAGCTTGCTAACATGTTCCAGCTCTCATCCCTGCCACCTTGCACCAGGCAGGGCAGGGCAGCCCTGGATGGTTCTTGTGCCTGTAAGCACAAGTGATGCATAGTGACTCTGCCTGGCCTCCATCACACAGGTGTTCCCACGGGACAGAGGCATTCTGCACTGTCAGCACAATATTCCTGCCAATTCACTTCACCTTCAGGGTTATCACATCATGTCAGTATTACGGTGCTCCTGTATGCAAAGCTAGAGAAAAGCAAGGCAGGTTTCTACCAATGGCCCCACACTGATGCTTTCCTGTCAGAGGCACACCTGGCATACCTTTGGAGGTGAAAAGTTTGATCCAGAGCAGAGATACACCAGCACAACACAGCCAAGCTACATAAAGCATAGGAAGAGGAATTGAGAGGCACCAAGCCTGTGGGTTTGAAGGCACAGGTTATATCAGACCTGTCTTCCCACAAGGAGAAACAGCTGATTAATCACCATGCCTTAGCTATTACAAGTAAGAGGAGACAGAGTCTGCTTCCAAGCCTAAACAAACACAGAAAAGAGCTGTGTGATGAACGTAGAGGGGAAAAAACCAGCCACACTCCAACTTGTGTATTGGCCCAGAGTGCATTCTTGTTGACAGCTCCCTTCTGATGGTGTGAGTGACAGGAGGAAAGGCACAAAAGCATCCTTTAGGCAAGTAGGAACGCATGCAGAGAACTGTGTGAAGGACAGTATTACGGCATACTGTCTCACTGTTGGTCCTCACTGATTCTTCAGGGGGTCTGAAGCTGACAGCTTTTTCCTCCTTTTCCCCCAGCCCTCCTATGCCTTTGCTATGCAGCCACATAGGTGACTCATGCAAATGGTTTGCAGCTGACAGGAAACAGTCTGCTCCTTACTCAGCTTGTGGCTGTCCAGTGCCCCTTTTCTCAGCTCCATTTCCCCTCGAGAGATGGCTTTTTCCATCAGCTTTGCCAAGAGTGGTGGTTCTAAGAGGCAAACCTGCAGCATGTGCTGTAACTCTCACAGACTGCCTCCAGTGCATCAGAAGATGGCTATGAATGGCACAGAACAGGCTCAGTACCTTGGTCCCTTAATACAAGCTGCATTCTAACTTCCTCCTGGACTCAGTGTCACTACACAGTGCTAAACAGCTGTTATCCTCTACCCCAGACACAGCTGCATCTCACTGACAAGTTTTTAAACTCCTGTTTTTGCAATTCAAAGTGGTTTAGGAGGGAAAAAATCTTAACATCATCACATGGCATTACTAATTTACTCAGATAAATAAGCAGCTGCCATCCTTGTTGGCTTTGGACCAGCAGTAGAAAAGACTGCTTCCATCTTATAGAAATCAGGAATAATTTTGTAAAACTGCATCTGATCTCATGACATAAAGAGACTGCATTTTCATCAGCCACTCCCAAGTAAAAATCAGTGTCCAAAGAGCAGAGTGGTGAAGTAATCGGACTACTAGCAGGGAAAGGAGAGAAGATAAGAAACAGCCAGTTCTCAAACCTTGATAATGCAGGGGAACATTTCAGACGCAATGACAGTGGAAAACTGGGGAGAGCAGGCCCAAGATATTTAACACTCTGCCAACACCACATGCCTAGCACATGCACTCACACACAGCCAGGCACCTCTGATGAGCAGGACAGCTGTTAAATGAAGTATGGCAAGAAGCTGAGATTAAGTGAAACAGTAAGAAGCTGAGATTTCCTTTTCTCTTCCTTTTTAGTTGATTAGAAAAAGTAACAAAGCTGCAGGCATCTGTATGGAGTTCACACAAGTGTTTCCGGTGTCCCTAATATGTGACATTTAAGGCTTTTCAAACCACCATCTCCAGTTACTACCACTTCCAGCACAACAACCACAGACCCTTCTAACACTTCCCTGGACTGACTCTTCTCAATTTCCCCAAGCAAGGGCCTTCTGTCACTGCCACAGTCCCATTCAACCAAGTTCCCACTCAACTTACCCAAAACTCAGCAAATCTTCCCAGATCCAATAGCCACCTCTCCCTCCTTCTACCTTGCTCTTAGCTTCAATATAAGGGATCCTAACACAATAATGAAGAACAAGAGGCTGGACCACATCTTGCATTATGGTACCAACAACCATCTCAAGAACATCAGTAAAGATATAGGGATATGCTATAAATGCAGGACAGAATGAGGCCCAGTGCCTTGCTAACCTGAAGTATCTATCCATCATGCTGCTAAACTCACTGTTTTTACAAGACAGTGGTTTTGGTTTTTTTTTTTTAAATTTGTGCTGAGACACACAGTAACAGGGAACAAAAAAACCCCAACATTGTTTTCAAAAGCAGTAGCACCACCAATAACTTCCAAGGGCAAAATATGGAGTAGAAGGTGAGTAAATACAGTACTTGCTATACCATCTGATCCACAGAAGACTTCGAGGACAGCTCTGACAAAAGGACAGAGCTGTTCATCTGCTTGATCCTTTCATTATTGACCTCCATCTTTTTCCTCTGTTGACCAAAACTGAAGATACACGTTTTCTTTTTGTGGCCTCTGAACTACTATGAAGTATCCTTTACACCCATCCACTGTGAAAGGAGAGAGCCAGTCCATTCCATATAACTTTTCCTTTCCTTTGAAGACTGGGCCTAAGTGTTGCATATTAATTACCACATTACAAACACTTTGCTTGAGGCCTGCATTTCTTGGTGTGCTGTAATGAGTTCAGGATCCCAGCTGTCTGCCTGGGGATTTAGAACACTGATATTTAATAGTAAATTATAAGGCAGAATATTTAATTTTACTTTTTTTTGATGAAGTAGCATATTTATAATGGTACATTCTACAGCCACTAAATAAATATGGGGAGACCACATACTTCTGTTCTGACACCACAGTCTCCAGGTTACCATAGTCTGGCCGTAGCCAGCTCAGTTTTTGGATTCCAGTGTCTGCTCTTAACCCATTATTAACTCCCTAATGTCTCATCTCCCTCTAGCATCCAATAATACACTGGAGCAAACTGCAACATATTCCATATTTATAGAAGCCAACTTAGAGCCTGCTATACTAACAGCTTGAACAAGCCCTACACAAAGTAGAGCAGCTAATAAAACCAAAGTGTTCTGCAGTTAATCCTTGGAAGTTTGCTGCTGAGATCCCACCAACACCACTTCAGGGATAGTGACTTCATCAAGCTCAAACCCTGTTTTCATCTAATGAAACAGCCTAGATCCATGTCCACAGCTTTATGTTTCATCTGGGTTCTCTAATTATAATCTAGAAAACATGTACAGCATCAGATCTTGACTGGGAAATTTTTTAAAAAATATCAGCATTCTGGAAGGAACAGCAGACTAATTAGTATTTCTCTAAGCAGTGTCAGATGTGTCTAAAAGCCACAAACATAAACAGGAGAGGAAAAACCTGCATAGTTTGAGTTAAAACTAGTAAAAGTATAAACAATCCCCTCCAATAGCCACAAGCTGACAGACCAAGTTCCTGCTAATTCTTTTTCTTCATCAAATCTATCTTCCATTATCTGCTTTCCTACTTGAAGTTACACAAGCATGCACCTTCTCAGAGTTAGCGTGCTGGGGCAGAACATGTTAAAGGTAAGAAAAAGTTTAGTTCAGTTTTACTCCAGAAAAGCTCCAAGACACTCAGTGCCTCAATTACCAGGAAAACCATGAAGCACTACCTTCTGCTATGCTACTTTAACTCATTGCAATGGAAGACAGATAGGAACAGCCTTGTTTATCTCACGAGAACTGCCTCAGCACCACAGGACCACAGCCCTGTGCTTGAATATACTGCTTTGCCTTATTTCTGCATGCTTATTCCCTGGAATTATGGCTAGTTTGGGTTGTTAGTGGTCTCCTCTCTGCACAACCAGTCCAGTGACTAATAGCTGCCTGGAAAGAGGAAGGAAAAAAAAAATCTGTGTTTAAAGACAATTGTTTGCTTTTGATTTATTTTCAAGACATCAGTATTACAATTTTTAAACCAAGTAACAGGATCAGTTCAGGGACTGCCTCCTAGTAATGCCTGCAAAGAGGCCAGGGATAACAAAACATCACCTCTGAGTAAAGCCAGCACATCCTTCACCTGACAGGAAAGAGTGGAGTTCACAGAAGATTTCTCAGCCTTTTCAGCATAGAGTTATTCCCCATTATGAAATGCAACCACAGAACAGCCCACACCAAATTACACTAGATCCCCACAGCTCATACTGAAAAGAAGCACTGACACTTAAGCAAGCATGTGCCTTATGGCACCTCAGAGCCCATAATCACATGCCTCAGGGCTGTTCTTCACATAGAGCTGGAGGTAGTCTTTGAATGTCTGTGGGTCAGTCATTGTAGCCTTGACAGCAGGGTCCTCCTTCATGGCCTCCATCCAGTGTCGGAGCTTTGAGGGGTGACTCAAAGAGCTACAGGAAAAGGAAAGAGACTGAGTAATGCAAATGGGAAACTTGGAGGGCATCAAGGAAGCAAAACAGCTTGAGCGGTTCTATTTTACTGCTTGTTTTGCTTTCTCCCTCCCAGTATGATGTTCAGCTTGGAGCAGGTGACGGAAATACATATCAGATCATAGAAGACAGATCAGCATTTGAAAAGTGAAAAGAGTTCTTACGGAGCTCGTGCACTCCACAAAGTGGAGCTAAACCACAACTGAGCATTTACTATGCAAGATATCAGCATGTTTTTGCTTACATTACTGCTGCTGCAAAAGACACAGCTCTTATTTATCACGTGCTCCGAGTTGAGAACAGAGGCTTGTGCATCACCGCCTCCCTCTGGAATGCTTTGTGAATGGTGATTCTTGAAGCAAATGCTGCGTGCAGTGCTTAAGTTCCCCTCTACAACCCACTAACCACTTCTCTCCTCTCTCTTGCATACCTAGACAAGCTGTGTAGTTTGTACTACCCTGCAACCTAGCAGCCTAAAACACAGACACAGTCTATTGAGGACACTGAGGATTCAACTAACAGACTAAATCCACAAATCCACTCACACGCATTTGGAAAAAACCCACACCTTGTGGCAAATTGAAAGCTTAACAGTGTAAATTGTTATTTTCATTCTTTTCTAGCAGATTGACCCAAGTACTTTGCACTACAATTTCCAAATCCCAAGTTTAGTTAATGCATAACTTCTCCGTGTAACTCCTAACCCTTACCCAGAAAGCATCTTTTCTTAACAAACAAGGCTTCAGATCCTCAGTCATTCAAAAACCTTAATGGCTCCAGACCTATGCGCCTTTATTGCTTGCAATATTTCCACTTCTAATCAAGGACCACACAGGAGACAAAGTAGGTCAGCAACCCATTAATAAAACTCTCATTTCATGGTGCCCGAAGTTTCAATGCTAAGGATTCCCTGCATCTTTCTTGTTCTTCAAGAATGGTTCAGGCACCAGACTGAGACTAACTGTTCTATACTCATCTTCCGCTTACATCACCCACTTCCTCATGTAAGTTGACTCTCTAGTCCTGTTTTAGCCAGCTGTATAATAGTTTTCCTTTGATACCATTTCCCCACATATTAATGCAATACCAACATAACTGGAGCTGTTTAAGAATATAACTGACCAAGACATTTATTTACATATAAAAAATGCTATTACAACAGGAACTGATCTATTAGTTACAGCAAGGTAGGATACAGTTTACCCATCTCAAAACAAAAAAACCACTCTCCTTTGTCAATCTAAGATTTCCAAAGAGCAGAAGACCGCACTTCAAGTCTGAGGTTCTGGACCAACAAATTTGAACCTAGGCCTCCATACCTCCCTCCACTTCAAATAAAGACCACTTTCATCTTTGATGTTAGGGATGGAGAGAAAGTCCTGTATTTTGACCACTTCTTCCAGATCTGTCAAAATTATTTGGTACAAAAACAGACCCAGTGAAAGAAACTTGTTTACAGAAGATCCCTGAACAACTCATCTCTTTTGAGAAGATGCTTCCCCCAAACTGTAACACAATACAAATTTTCATCAGCAGCCCCCAAGAGTGGCCCATTGCTCCAGAGTATATGCAAAGAGTATTTATGCTGAGGTACTTCAGTACACACTAGAAGCTAGGCAAGGTACTCACTCCTTCAGCTCGAATTCCAGACGTTCAAACCACGGCCAGATCATGTAGTCAAGCATGGAGACTGAGTCTCCACCGTAAAACTCAGTGTTGTGTTTGGACAGAATCTGTGAGGGGCGAGAGATGACAATTGCCCTCAGAAGGAAAATTACCCCAACAGAACACTACAGTTAACAAAAAGCCCACTTCATAGGGGAATACAGGCATACTGAAGGGATCAGACAGCAAATAATGGAGATCAGCACATTTCTCCTGTGCATGCAATATCTGGGGAGTCAGAGCCAGTCAGTAAAGCAGCTGTAGTATCAAGCTGAACTATTTCATATACTATCAGTCCAGCTCTTCTCCAGTGGTTCAAAAACTGTCACAAAATATTAATCGTGAGCAAGTTGCAGCTTGTGCACAAACAAAAAGGAATTTAGCTCTCAGAATCTGTCAGTTCACGATTTCTTACTTGTCAAAAAGCATTAATGGCATAGACTAATCAAACATAATGCACAAGCCATGCTTGAGCAATAAATCCAGCTAAATTTAACATCCAAGTAAACTAGAACACTGTTTTAGCAAGGACTCTTTCTCATGGTACTTGAGGCCAAGTGGCATCAGGAAAGCATTTCTAACATTACATCTATAACTGGATTTGATCACAGGAAACAACTGTAACATCCACATACACCAGAAAGAGATCCCCACAGCAGCTCAGCCCAGAAAGCCGGGCCACAAAGAATGCAACAAGTTCTCCTGTTACATTTTTGTTTCTGATACATTTCAAGTGCCATGGTCATTCAAGTTTAATGTGCTTTAAGGAACCTCCATAGCTTGGTCTCTTCTTTCATTAAGACTAGTCCCTCTGTTATCAGACACTTTGGCATTTTAAAGGTGGAATAAGAGCAATTTTACAAATATTTGTCTTTTTGGAAATATACTCCTATGGCATTTACTCCCTGTCCCCTAACTGCCATGATCTAGTAGAAATTTTAAAGCAGTCCTTCAGAGAGCATCAAGTTGTTTGAATTGCCAGGTGTCTGGCAGGATATAACCTTGCAGTTGCACAGTTCCAGAGACAGGAACACAGCTCCCTCTGTCGGGTAGCAGCAACCTAAGTACAAACGTGTCTCAAACACTTCCCTTCTTGAAAATCTCTTGCAATAGGCTGAGTGAAATTTGCATGGCTCTGTTCCTTCCTCCCATCCTCAGCTGACACTGCAAAATTCTTCAGAGTATAGTAAAACAGAGACACTGAAGAAGCAGCAAGTATTTCAGAGCAGTAATAAAGCAGGAAGAAGGTTAATTCTTACTTTATGCTTACTAGATCTGTATTTCAGGGAAGTGAAACACACATGGCTACCCCCAAGAACTCATTTGTCATCTGCACTACTCCAGTATCAGCCTGATCAGACAGACAAGACTACCCTGAAAACAATTTTACTTTGGCAACTCAAGGGGGTGGGGAAGCAGAACGGACAAGGCTATTAGAATTAGGAAAACACTAGAATGCTATTGTTAGTTTTGCAGCAGAAGAGAAATACCCCAGAGGAACACTTCTTGATCGAGTCAGACAAGCATTAGTCATGGCTGCTAAAGACACCAAAGAAATGGGCTTATGATAAAGGCAATTCCAACAAGCTGCTCAGACTAGCAGAGAACCACTGTGACACAGATTGTGAAATTGCTAATATAGCAGAGCCACCTGACACTTCCTGGAGCTCTGCTGAAGTTGCAGTACACAACCATGGCAGAAGATGGCCCAGGGTTGGATTTCTGCAAGGGACAGATTACATTCTGCTTCCCCCCACAAACATAAGCTCTTGAATGAAAAACATTTCATTTCATCACCAGGGTATCTGCACTGATTTCAGCAGAACTAGAGCACAGATGCTTTTCAGCAGCTCAGACTCCTCAGCCCTTGCTCTTAAAACACGCTGGAAAGCCTCCTTACATTTAAAGCAGAACAAAGACATCCAAGACAACAGCAGTCAACTTCACAAGTCCACACAGCCTTCATCATACAGATGAAGTTTAGTTTAGCTACTTGGAACTTATTCTAATGGTACTGTTATGCATCCTAGGCTGGGGAGAGTAAATGGAAAGATCGTACATCGCTGTAACTACAAACTGAATGAGAAGAGATCTAGCTCCGCAGGGCAAAGCATGAAAGAAAAAAGGGACTGGCAACCTGCTCATTATCATGAAATACTCTTACCTCTCCAAATTTGCCAAACTTTTCAGCAACCTCTGCTTTCAGCACCATGGCGTCCGGTCCATCTTTGACTGACGTAAAATATTTGAAAGCTACGGGTGTTAGCTAAACAAAGGAAAGGATAAAGTTTTTAATGTTCTTATAACACAAGCAAGTCACTCAGCTTAAGATGTTAGGATATTAAATGCAAGTTAAATCTTAAAGATTTAACTTTAAAGAGTTAAAGTCCATTATTAAAGTCTTTTATACTTCAGAAAAAGTAAGCAAAGGCTTAAAGGAAGAGTGAATGCAAATACTAATGAATTATAGTCTTGTAACAAGAGGAGAACAATGAAAAGAAGGGCATGTTTTCCATTTGCACACAATAGCAAAAAAAGTAGCAAGGTGTAGAGTGGTACTCTTTTTCCCAGTTACTAATTTCTGACATCAAAATGCACTTTAATTATCAACATTTAATGTACGCTAATAAAGAGATATGCAGCCCAGGATATGCAGACTTCTGCAAACTTGTGCATTTTCTAACTTGGTAATTGCCAGAGAAATTAGCACAGTTTCCCAGTGGCCACGCTTAACTAAATTATATTCTTAAGAGCTCACAGACAAACATGTTTCTAAGATATTGTCATTCATGCCACCAATATTCAGTGCACGTTTCATTTCTTGCAACATGGTTCCCTGTAACCTTCTTCCCATCACGCCTATTCAGAAAGGCCTGTTGTAAATATATCCTCCCTTCTATGTCCACATTTTTTTGCATCTTTCATTGCTTCCTCATACCCAAACTGACTTCTTTCACTTCCTAGACCCTTCAAAGCACGTGCTTGTATTATCTATGTTTAGGGTACAGACAGGTTATTTCCAACCAGCCACAGTGCCCACCTCCAACCTCTACCAAGAGCCAAATCCAGTCTCCTTACACAGGGCCCATGTCTACAGCCACCTGCCATTTCCTACCCATGACTGTACGCTCTCAGTCAAGCACTCTTCACATTCCGCATTCACACCGTCCTTCCTCCAGAAGGACTCTGATTAAAATACACCAATTGTCACTGCCTAGGTCTCAATCATTCAGCCATCTTGGTCTACCAAACTTTCCTCTATTGTAGGATACTCAAAATCTTGGCTCAGTCATATACACTGTCACTAGCTTGGCTGTATTGCCTGCATCTATCCCTTCTCGTGGCTTCCCCCAACGGAATGCTGGGAGCCATTCATATGCACAGTGGTTTGTATGTGCTCACAGCAAAAGACCCCATATAATACTTTCTTTATAATGGAGAGGTTATTTAAATGCTTTTCCCAGACACAAGACCTATCTAAAAGGATGAAAGCAGCATTGGCAGCAGAGCTTACAGTGAAGAAACTCAATCCCACCCTGTGATCACACAGTACCTTTGAGAAGTGTTCCAGGAGCATCTTCTGAAAGGCTCGCTCATATGGGTCTGAAGGCATCAACTTCCTCCCTGGAAATGCTTCATCCAAATATTCACAAGTTATTGGGGACTCATAGATGAGCTGGCCCTTGCTGGTCTCCAGAACAGGAACCAGCCCAAAGGGATTCTTCTCAAAGAACCAGTCAGGTTTGTTCTTCAGATTGATGTTGATTACTTCATGGCTAAAAGAGCAAAAGAAACAAGACCCAAACAGGTTCAGTTCTACTACAGCCCACTCCATACCATGATGAAATGCAGTCATTACACCTCAACAGCTACAGTACCTGAGAGGCTGAATCCTCCTTCCCCTGCTCTCCTTGTCTTCCCTGAAGTCCTTTGCAGGACTAACCATTTGACTCAGGGGGCACTGCCCTTTGCTGAAGAAAGTCAGCACTGACTTACAATGAGTTGTTTGTTAGACTAATAAAAGACGTGAACAATCTGGAAGCGCACCACAGAGACAGCCCCTACCATCACGCTAAAAACAAAAGTCAAGCTCAGAATGCAGCACATTTATCACATGCAGGTTCAGGAACATTCTAAGAAAGAAGCATCCGGTTGCAAATAAGCTACACCCCAACTGAGAACTGCAGTTGAACTTTAATCTGACCGTACACTGAAGAGCAAATCAGGAGAGCATCCTACCTACTTATCTTCCCCACCTTCCCTACCTCACATAGGTGTGCAGGGTAAAGGCAAAATAGATATCGATTAAAAAGACACATGGGAAACATGTCTGTGTTATATTAACAATGCATGTTATATGCTGTGCTGTATGTATGACCCCAGAAAATTCCTAGTAAGCCCAAAAGTCTCCTAAACACAGCTGAACCTTCAAAACAACTGAAAGGTTACCAGCAGATAACTGCCGTGTTTAGGTAGCAATACACTACCTCCAAAATCACTATACTAAAACAAACCTCCCAGCTCCAAAAATCAGTCCAAAGACAGTAAAGACAGACAAAATTAAACTGACCTGGAAGTTTTAGTGCACCTATTCTTTGGAAAAAAATCCAAGAAATAAATAAAAAAAAAAAAAAACCCAACTCTCATCTTGCTACCAGGAGAACTAGTTGGTAAGTGTTCACAGGTCTGAGACTTGGTGAGAATCAGCAGGTGGAAAACCCTGTTACTTTGAAGCTGTAAACTGAGGGAAGTATTAGTCCTCATTTAAAACCACTGAAATGACATGGCTATCTTGAAAAAGAAACAAACACAAGCACTGAATTCCATTAACTTACTTCAGCACAGGAATGAGAAGACATTATAGGAACACAGTACGCTTCCCTCTTAAAAAGGCCACTTGCCATTGTGTTTTGCTTATGGGGTAACATAACTGAAATGCTGAATATTCGGATCTCACAGAATTTTCAGTGTAACTTACCATCAAAATGAAACAACAACATATATTAAGGCTCTACTCACATTTGCCCAGAACAAGCTCAAATGTTATTATTGCAAACATTCAGGATGACAGGCAAGGAAAAATAAAATTAAAATAATCTTGGGGGTTTTCCCTACGGATTTACTTTGGGCCTTTACATAACTGACTTCATACACAGACTACTTATCTCCCAGTTCAGCAAGACACCCCTCCACAGAAAAAGTCTTAAGTTCAAGCTTTAGAGCAAAGTCACCCACAGAAACCTCTTTTCATCCATTTTTTTTTCCAGGTATTTTTTTAATTAAAAGTCATTTATGATGCCCAGGCAAGAAGGGAAGCTTTAACCACCCGCTACTCTGTGCGAGCTCCCTGACCGCCACAGGATCGCGAGGTGTAGCGGCACCGGGAGAGGGGGACGACAGGGAGCCGCGCACCGCGCCGTACCGGCCCGCCGGGAAGGCCTCACCTGATGCCCTTGGCGTGGAGGACGAGGCGCGTCCTCTGGGCGAAAGGGCAGAAGCGCATGCTGTAGAGCCGGATCATTCCCTCGGGCACAGGCCCTGGGGCCGCGCTGCCTGAGGAGAGAAAAAGAAAACCGTTCCGACTGTTACTCGCCCCGCGCGAGCCCCTCCCTCCACAAGCCGCCCAGGCCCGGCTGAGGCGGTACGGTAGCCAGCCTGCTTCCCTGGCCGCCGCTTACCCTTGCCCAGGCTGCGAGAGTGATCACCCGCCATCACGCTACACCACGCCGTGCTGTACCGTGCCGCGTTATATTGTGTTACACCATGCCCCAACGCACCGCCCTCCCCGATGCCGGCCCCGCCCGCCGGGGCGCCCGGGAGGAGGGCGGGAACCGCCGACCCTCAGCGGAGTGCGCGGGCAGCCAGCCAGCCACGCGAGAGGGCGTGTGTGCCGGCCGGCCCGCCTGCCCGCCTGCCTCCCTCGGGAGTTGTCGGCACCCTGCCTCAGGTGCCTGGCACCCACAGAGAGGTGAACGTTTGGGGTTGAGTGGGAGGAGCGTCGTGCACCCCAATGGTCCCTCCTTAAGCTGACTGTCCTCCCCACCTGAGATGCTGGGCCGTTCACTGGGACTGGCACTATTAAGCTGCTCTTAATGGTGTCTTCTTTGTCACCGCAGCATAACCCCCCAAGCAAACCTATGCCAAAACTCCACCCCGTATGCCTTTTTTTTCAAGCGGTGCCCCCAGCAGCTGGTGAGGCACCAGGCCTTACTCTGCTTCCCTCACTGTGTCCTCCCTGGACAGGGCTTCCTGGGCCAGGCCTTCTCCCACTGCAGCAGCACTGCATCCCCTGTTGCCCTTCAAAATCCGATCCAATCCCACCTTGGGGATAACAAGGAGAGTTACTCTCTCCTGCAGCTATTCTGCTTCATGAAGAGAACCCAAGAGGATACAATAGATGGCTAACAGATAAGTGGTGCAGCAAATGCTAGATTTAATTTAGTTACTACCTTGCAATCATAGGAGGATTCATGCTTGCTTCTGCAAACATGACCTGTGGGAACACCAGTATGTACATAGAGAAAGAGAGAGAACCAAAGCATGGACTCAAGTCCTCTCCATCCCTTTTGCTCCCTCTTCAGTTGAGGTGAGGGCACTGTGGCCTTCCTTGTACCAGCGTTTCCTGGGTATAATAGCGGAGGAGCTTTCCTCTTAATACATTTCACAGGGTCCAAGTTGACCTATGGCTCCAGAAGTAAAATGCTTCCCTTCCTGGGGCTCCCCACCTCCACTCAACCTTAGGGTCAGAGCTGTACCAGAGGGCCAGGGCAGCCATAGCTGAAGGAGGGACAGTCCTGGCGATGGACCTGTCTCTGTCAAACCCAAGGCTAACAGAGGAACTGAAGCTTCCCCAGTCTCCTCAGTGGATCCATGCTTGCACAGTGGGGAAGTTTTGCCTGTTGGTGACTTTTGGCTTGGTTTCATCACTGGAGTTGGGCCTCAGGCATAATGTCACAAAGACCAGTATTTTGTGTGGTGATCTCTCCTGCAGGCAAACACTGAGATGGCCACTAGTAAAGCAACCATGAACCTGACACCATTATCCCTTTGAACAGAAGAACAATATGATTTTTGTCAAGTCATTGCTGTTTGATTATGTAATTAATACACAGCTCAGCAGTGAAAGGGAGTGGTAATTTGTTGCACAATCCTGCCATGCCCTAGGCAAACAGAAGCTGTACATAAGATGCCCTTTGCCAACAAAATTTCTCCTATCTATGTTAGAGGACATATTTCTCATCCCTCCCAGTGCCTGCCCTTAGGAAAGATTTGGCAACATTTTGGGTCATTAAAAAAGAGAGAATTAATTTGAAGTTTCTTTTAGCAGTTAAGGACACTAGCAGTCTGCTAACTCACAGCCCAGAGACAGGTATGTAGGAGCCCAAAGCAGCATCACAAAACCTGCATGCTACAATAGCTCCTCAAGGCACCATGGAAAAATAAACCCATTTCCTCATTGTACCTTGGTTTTGTGTGGCATACAGAGCACCTGTGGAGACAAGAGGTAAGGTGCAGGCTTGTCCTGCTGCATCTAGAGATGAGTGACACTCTTCACCGCTGTTCCATGGTGCTGTGGGCGTGTAGCAGTATCAGAAAACCGCACACTGCCACTATACAGATAAGTAATAACGAATTAACACAAGCAAGACACTATAAATAACATTTCTCCCTTTAGGAAAGGGAAAAGGAGATATTATTGCTAATTCTGCTTTTAAATTACTTAGAGATTCTTTCTGTGTTGCCATGTTAAAAGCTGTAATTATACATAGGGAGATCATAGTTGTACTTTCTCTTCCGTCCAATGGTCAACTTCTCAGCTCTCTTTGAAGCTTCTGTTGCACTCTCTTACACGTTCTGAAGAGAAACGCCCCATGTGCAGTCCCCCATGAAAGGAAAAACAAGCAATGGAAGAACAGGTACAGCTGTCTCACTAAGAGCCAAATGCCACTGGAACGGGAGCAGCAAGTGTACAGCCACAGCAGGGCTGCGTGGGGGCCAAGGGAAGAAACCCAGAGCTGTTTCCCCGAGGCTGACTTCACCTCTATGCCTGATAAAGCTACCTGCTTTCTAGACACAGCAGCAATGATTACCTAGGTTAAAGGCTACGCATACTAGTGATTCAGAGGCAGAATTACCCCATCAGCCACAGGCGGGCGCTTGTGTGGCTAGACAGGCTACAAAGGCCTCTTCTCAGAGCTTTGTGCTTACGTCCCGCTCAGGAAGGAAACCCCACATACTCCTTCCTTGCCAGCTGCTGGCCCTTTAAATACCTACCCGCGCTCATTGGTTGGTTGGCGCAGGGGCGCAGGCCAATCAACTGTTTGGTTTAAGCCCGGCGGAAGCATTGTGTCAGCTAATAGTAGAAGCTGTTCTTGTTCCTAAGGCACCAGGGTAAACAGGGTGGTAGTGGGCACGGATGGAGGCGGCCGAGGGGGTCCGGAGCGCGGGCCTGGCCAGTGAGGAGCTTCGTGCTGAGGCTCCGGGCAGCCGTCACTGCCCCTCAGCCGAGGAGGCTGCGCTGGAAGTGAGGTGGGGGCCGGCTGGGACAGTGTGCGCCTTTTGGACCTCCATACATGCCACGCACTCCTGAGCCCCTCGGCCCTGGTGGGGTGTCCGGTGTCCTGTGCCCCCGGGGCCTAGCTCCTCTCGCCCCGGGTCAGCTCTGCGCAGCTGTCAGAAAATAGGGCGGGCTCAGCAGGGAAAGAAGGGAGGCTGCTGTGCTGTGGGTCTGTTAGGGTGGTGGGTGGTTGCAGGTGAAGAGGGAAAGAAGCACTTGCACTGCAGTATGCAGCAGGGACTGAGCCTTTGGTGGATTTGTATGAAACTTAGGTTCTCTGCCCTTAGCAAAGGGAGGCTCAGAAACAGGGAGTAAGCAACCCTGACTAGTTTCAAGCTGGAGCTTGATGAGTTGATAAGAAATGTGGCATGAGTTTGTCTTTTCCTGTGTAGTGGTTCTGGCAGCACACAATCCTGATGAACTTTTAGGGCATGCTTTTCTTCTCAGTACCTGGCCTTGTGAACCCACACTGTTCTGTTCATGGCCACATACCTCTTCTGGCTTACTTGGACTACTTCAATCTCTAGAATTTCCCTGGCTGTTCTGTACCTGTACAGTGGGGAATGCTGTGTTTTGTGTCTTCAGAAAACACACAACTTTGGCAAAGCTCATGGTTTCATATAATCTGTTTTGTATGAACTAGTGCTTTTCAGTGGCAAAATACTCTATAAGGAAATTTCCAAGCAACTCAAATTACTTTGTTCCATCTGCATCTTACCAGCTGGCAAAGTTTATGACTGAAATACTTCTGACACAATGTTTATACAGACTGGAGACAGACACAGCATGGAAAATGTGGGTGAGCCATGGCTAATGACCTGACCCAGTGTGTACTGCACCAGTCATAGCTGACATTAGATAACAGTCTGAATCCTTTTCCCCCTAAGCTTTCACTGCTTGTAGAAGGATGATAAATTGCTCTGTCATCCCATTAATTTATTCCTGCATACATGTTTTCTAGACTTCATTTTACCTCTGCGAACAGAAGTTAAAAATGCTTCATTTCCACTGATTCAGATCTAGTGTTGGGGAAAAGCATAGAGCTGGTCCTATGAGCATGTTCATAAAGGTCTGTTTATGTGCTGTGGCACGTCATACATCTAGTTCTTGTGTAAAAGGTCTGGAAAAACATTTACTGCCTGAAATGTCTCTTCTTTGTTGCCATGGTATTCAGTTATGCTCCATGAGCACGTGGTCAGTGTGCTCCCGCTCCCCTCTGGCTACACTTACTCCTCTGGTGTGTAGTGAAAGAGGCCAAGAGCAGAAACTGCTCAGAAAAGATAGCAAGAAGTTATTGCTGGACTTAGATATCTTAAGACTAGTCATTTAAAAGTGTTACTAACTACGAGAGTGCTGAGGCTGTGGTACAATCTTCCAGTAAGTGTACAGAGGATCAGCAGCTAAGCTGATCTTATGACTGATTTACGGTCATGAAAGGAGTGTAAAAATGCTGCTTGCAATTGCAGAGGACAAAGATCTCTTCCAGTCTAATGCTCTTACTTGGAAGAAAAGAGATGGAAAGGTTCTGAATAGGAATCAGAAGAGAAGGTGCTAATGGCAGTGTTGTATACAGAGGATATGCATTGCACTGCTGAAACTTTTCTGCTGTGGTACTAGTAGATTAAGCTGTGGCTCAGACATCTTCACTTAGGGATAAATGCAAGTACCTCTGATAAGAGGACCCTGATGTTTATCCACACACTTTCTGAAAGGTAAAACCATCTGCAGGCAGTTATGAATTTGTGGATACGTTGTAAGTTCATAAGCTGACTCCTGTAATTTATTTCAGTCCTTGTGCAACACATCCTGTTTACATTCCAAAGTGTTACCATCTTTAAAGCAGAACTGTCCTCCTACTTAAGTTCATATAGATGCAAGCCATGCCTTTGTATTTTTTATTTCACGGGGATGAGATGAGCTATGAAAGTGTAAAAAAAGTTAAGCAAACACAATTGGGTCCCCAGTACGTAAGTATATATAAGTATATAAGCATCTCTCCATATTCTCATAACAGTCCTTTGTGCTCAGAGTAAGATTGACCCTATGTTTTTGGAAACACTGAACTAGCAATTCATAATACTAGATCTGGAAGTTATTGTGGTTTTGCAACATTGGTATGAGGATGAGTCTAACATCCCAAGCATCAGTTCGGTGTAATTTAGGCTACAACATTCCATTTTTCACAGTGTTTTGAGAAATGTATGTCTTTGTTTTAACATTCAGTTGCTCTTTCTTAAGTTGGGTTCAGGGATTCCCAAAGAAGAACTTTGGCTTTATCAACAATCAAACTGTCTGCTATCCTTGTGGCAATTACATCCTCTTCCTGGACATTGAAACAAAGACAAGGACAGCGCTGCAGTGTCAGACTGGCCAGGTGGGAGCCTTTGCAGCAAATGTGAACAGTCAAGTGCTGGCCTTTTCAGACCGGAAGCTGAATCCCATCATACATATCTACACTTTTCCAGAACTGAGTAAACTGACAGAACTAAAAGGTAATGATGTGGTAATCATCCCTGTCACCATTGCATTAAAACACTACTTTATTCATCCAGTTTCTGAAGGAGTTTTTTGATTAGACTTGAAAAACAGTGTGACAGGAAACTGTCTCATGACAAGATATGTGGAAAGCAGTGGAAGGAATTTTCCACTGTGTTACTTGTATTTAAGCTCAAGCTAGGGGGGAATATGACAATACAAAATGGAGCTCTTTTAAAGGGAAAATAAGTGGAATGAAATTGAATTCATTTTAGGAAAATATAGTCAGAATAACAAAAAGAATCATACTGCAATGGGCTCCCAAGCAAACTGCTGAAAGCCACATTGAGAAACCTTAGATGTGAGAGAAATGAGGGTTTGTGCAGTTAAACTTTGGAGTCTGGGATCTAATGTATATTTTTGCCTGCCCCATTTCTCTCCTTAGTTAAGTTGCTTACTGTATCCATGTTTCAGTTGCCTTGCCATTTAAATAAGGATCATACTATTTGCTTATTTCATGTATATGAATGAAATTATGACTGCAAAGGATTTCAGGATACTTGGGGAAAAATACTTTACAAATTCAAGGTATAACTGAAAAAACTCCAAGCAGTGATACATAGGGAACACTTTTATGATCAAATAAAAAAAATAATCTGGAGTGAAGCAAAGGAATCAGGGGCCTGAAGAATGTCTTTGAAGAGTGGATATAAAGGAACTGAGGAGAGTACTCTATCTGTGATAGTATACAGTAAAGTCTGGGGCAATTAAAGACCAAGTTCTTTTTTTTTCCACATTTCAGGTAATGCTCAGCTGGACTACACGTTACTTGCGTTTAGTTTCACAGGCTCATATCTAGCCAGTTACTCTTCAATCCCAGAATTTGTTCTTTCAGTATGGTAAGATTAAAAAAAAAAATTCTCTAATACCATTTACATTTAATTCATATTTTTGCATGTGTGCTGTTTTACCATCAATTAAGTAAAATATGGAAGACACATTCGTTACCTTTGTCTTTTTTTTTTTCCTGATTGATCATTGTCTGCAAACTTTCTGTACCAAATTTGCTGTTTATTTTCTAGTATTAGTAGTCACTAGTCAGAATGATTGTTACTTTGCTACAGCTATCTTCTACCTTCGAAATTTTGTGTTTTGGAGTACTTCTAAAGTCTTCAGCATCACTTAATTCTCTCTTCACCCTTGGAAATTGAGTGCCATGCTGTTTGTGAAAGTAAGTTGCCTGCTGAAAAGAGGAAAAGTGTTCTAAAGTAAATTTCGACTTTTGTTGTTCCCCTGACCTTTCAGTGGTCCTCTTAATTACTTGTGCTTGATCTTAGTACTGTCTTATATTTTTGCTCAGTGATTACACTACCATGGGTCACTGGGTTAGATCATAACCATTTTCTGCTCATTGTCATGAAAAGAAATATTATAAATATTGTGCAGATACAGAAAGTTGGAATATTTTATTTTAAAAATTGTTCTGTAAAACTATAATCCTGCTCTTGCCTCCGTTGTCAGCAAGCTTCCATTGACTGTGGAGTCTGAGCACTTCTTCGAAACAATTGGGGAGGGTGGAGTAGGAGAAAGGCAAGCAAGGACATGTAAGGAATATTCTCCCAATTTAATGATGACCTTTTCTTTGGAGGTCATGATTAGTGGAGTGGCAGGAACTCTTGTAACTTCAGAATTTTAGTGATGCTAGTAGATACTATTACAGATCTCTTCTTTACCCCTTATGAAGAATAATGTTTGCTGTGAACTCTGATCGTACACAGGAGTTCAGGAAGGATGCCTGTGTGCATATCACAGTAGAAACCAACAAGACAGCCTCAATGGCCTGAAGAGCTTACTTGTCACAGCAGAAATAACACACATGGTCTAATGTGTTCATTGTGTGGACTTAAACAAAAATCCACCATCTTGAAAGACTTCTCTAGATTACTCTTAAAAATGGAAATATCTAGAAACATTTTAATGTTTTAAAGTAGTGGCAACTTCTAAGGCCAAACAATTTTGGATTAGCATGAATATCAGTAGCTAATTGTCATGAAAGGACTATCCTTGATTCCAGTCAGAAAGAATTTAGTAACAAAATAGAATTACCTTACAATATTAAACTTAGAATTTATAATGACTTGAACAGACGTGTGTGAATTTACTGTGAGATCAAGACCTTCATTTTTGCAATTGGATTGTAGAAATGTGTGTGTACAGGTGAAAGAAATCTCAATGTTTAGCATTCTTAATGTGTGATTACAATATGATGATTGAACAGTTCCTGTATTTTAAGCAGATAGTTTGGAATCAGAGGAGTAAGAGATGTTTTGAAAGTTATGTAAGTCTCAAAATATAGAAAGCTTATGGATAACTAAAAGCTGCCTTTCATCTGATATATTTTCTTCCTAGATCTTTATTATTTTCTATTCAAAGGAGATGCTTAATGCCAGATTCTTTTTCAGATACATATACCATGTAGTTTCAAATCTTAATAAATTATCTACTATAAAAGAGTGTTGGCACTATCTGTTAGGTAGGAGATGAGAACATGCTGACAGATCTTTAAAGTGAGAGCTACACTGATAGCTTTTAAAGTCGGAATTGCAGCTTGTAGCTGTCTGTAAATTTAATGAGAGTTACTGTGTATGTGTGAATACTTCTCATTTTTTGCATATGCTATCAATATTAACCATTGTCTTCTGTCCTGATCTCTTTCTGTGAGTTAATTTATTACAGGCCAGAACAGCAGGATTATACTAAATCCATTTACAGCAGTGTATGCATTTTAGGGTTTTTTCCCCCTCTCAGCAGTAATGACAAATACTAAAGCTATAAATGTTACTTAGATTGAGTTATATATATTGTCCAAGAAATTAAGAAACAATTTTAACCATTTTCTTCAAATGATGTTAATCAGTTCTTGGACAGCACCTAAAAATGCAAATGCAGTCAAGAATTAGTCTGGATAGTGGAGAAATATGCAAATTAAATGGTGAGAACATAAAATAGGTTACACTGGACGAAAGAAAAGTCAGCGGAAAGCAGATTCCGAGGCTTGTGTCAGCTATACGTAATAGCCCTACACAAATTCTGCCCTGTTTTGTGTTCAGGTTAATGTAGCCATAGCTTTGTATGTCTGCATTCACAACACAATTACTGTATTACCTAAGTAATTCATCCATAGATAATCATGGGCTGACTCTGGTTTATTTCCTAACTATAATACCTTCCAACTGCAAGCCTGCAAGCATTATAATCATTATTTTACAGATTGGAAAAGCAAGGCTGAGGTCTGGGGTGCTGAAGAGTTAATTGTTTGGGCCATTCAAGTTCCGTTCCATTCCATTGATGGAACTGATGAAAAGCAATCCATGTCTCTTGACCTCTGTTGGTCTTTTCACAAAAGAAAGTGTATGATAATTATTTCAAAATTATTTTAGTATTCAGTCTTTTTGTAGCGGTATTAATTTTATGTGTGGATAGTTAACCACCTTCTTTTCGTTCTAAAGAGGACCTAACTTGTTTGACAGCAGAAATTTTTTGTGAGTGACAAAGTATTTGTTTTTCAATCTTGATCTTGACCTTGACTGTCAGTCATAATCACATCCAGATCTTTGGCTTGAATGTTTTTGACTTATTTAATGCATTTCATTTTCTTTTACTCTTCTTAATGAAGGAACTGGCAAGAAAATACCCTCCTGTGCAGTGTGTCTCAGCCAGGGGTAACAGCAACCTCCTTAAGTTTTAACCCTATGAACTGGCAACAACTGTGTTTTGTTAATGAGAGTTCCGTTACTATCTGGTGTATTGAAAGGAATAATGACGAGTATCACCTTAAGCAAAAGTAAGTGGAACACCCTTCAGGTTAAGAGAAAAATCAAGAAGTATATTTTAATAACTAAGACTAGCAACCTACATCTGTTTGCAAAGAATTTATTTCACCTAGCAATTGCAGTCACTTATTGCTAAATCACAACCAGTGTGAATGTATTTAGTCAATCAAGTGAATTGGATTTATGATTTCATTTCTTAGCACTCACATGTCTGTATTATGCACTTCATGAAGCTAATAGTAATCAGCTGCTTTGGCAGCCTCTATCAAAAGCTGCGTGGCTGAATTAAGGTAGTGGCTGGACTGCTTTCCTGCAAGTAGCTATGTTGACCATTGCTTTTGTAGCTATGAAATCATCAAATTTGGATCAAGCTGCTTCCTAGTAAGCATAGTTAAACAATATGTTATTGTAATCACAAATTGTACCAAAAGCAGTATCAATTTTCTGTGTGATTTCCAGCTTGTGTGGCCAATGTACGGATCCAGAGGGGATGGCTCTGCAAATGCAATTCACTGAGCACAGCAAACCTAGAATTTATTTATGCTAAAATGTTTTTTGAGACTGGTATAAAAGTAATATGTATCATTCAGTTTGGAGTCCTTGAAGTATAATACTATGCTGTTTCAGTTGCAGCTACTCTACAATTCCCGAGTGTGTTTAATCTCATTAACTATGAATATAATCAACATATTGCCACTGGCACAGTTATACTAGTGAAAGTAGAGTCAAGGCCTTAATTTGCAATCTGAAAAAAATACTGAAGGGGTTTTTGCCTTTTGCCATTATAGAGTACACATGTGAAAATACATATATACTCCTTGATCCTTACTTTTCATTCCATTCAGTAGAGGTTCTCAACACCTGTATTGTAACAGCCACTCGTACACCAATTACCAGAGTGCAACAGGCAAATACTGCTACTAATTTTTCATCATCGTTGAACTTTCTCTGAAGAAACATTAAGCATGAATCCTCACAGCATATGCAAGTTAGGTGTGTGACTTTATTAATCCTGGTTACTAAGGAAACAGTAACATAGAGTAGTTGTTTATACAAGGCAACAAGAAAAGATGCTGAGCTAGACCATGGCATTCTGTTTCTGCCAATTAGGAACATTCCTCTTTCGTAGAAGAATACTATTACTTTTCAGTGAATGGTATGTACCATGTAGAATGATTGCTTACAACAATCTTCCATTACGCTTGCAGAAGTAAAGCCCATTAAATGAGTTGGTGTCTCAGTTTTGAAAACACGCTTGTCAGTTTTGTATCAGCATTTACTATTTGTTATATTTCTTCTACTCAGTATCTCTTGCTTTTCCACAGCCCTGTGAAACTCCCTGATGGACAAAGGTCCATGAGGCCTCATAAGGATTTGTTTTTCCCAGTTTCTCATAGTCAAGATCCGTACCATGGTCCTGATTTGCCAATTTCAGCCATTGCTGGACTGGTAGGAGATGAAGCAGAAACATTCATGGTAGTTACTGATTTTTTTCCTTTTTACTATTCCAAGTCATTATGCTTTTTATGCAAATAGGTGTTAATAAATTAATAATTTTAATGTCTGTGTTTAACAGGTACAACCCAGTAACTAGATCTGTTGTCTCAACAATATTTTTGAAATCCATTTTGACAGGAGACTTACAATACATGCTGCTCCTGCACAGTGCAGTACAATGTAGAGATTTCTTATGCAGGTCCTGGTATAGTAATATGTCTGTGCAGTGGAGGTACTAATCTGTATCCCAGAAGCAGTATAAGCATGTGTCGGCATTTAACCATGCCCACGCTGATATGACCAGCTTAAATCTTGAAAACCTATTCCCAGGCTAAACTGATAGTAACCTTCAGGTATCCTTATTTCCCTTTGAGATTTGTTTTCTTTTTGAAAATGTCTCAAGCTATGGAAACATTGAAGGCTTTATTCCAGACAGCAACCCCTGCTTCTGAAATATATTCCCGTACCACTGTCAGTGTTGGACCTGCCCATTTGTCTCGCTTGTATTTGATCATTTACTTGTCAGCCTCCCTTGAGATGCCTCTTTTGAGAAGCTTCAAAAGAATTCTCATTTTGTTTGAAGTTTACTTTGTCCTGACTACCAACTAGAGGCATCTGCCAGTGTGAAAACATTTCACTTGCAAATCTGGGATTCTCTTCTAAGATTAAGACCATCAATTTCTATTTGGTGGCTTGTGATATACATGAGACACCAAAACTACCATGCATAAGATGGCATTATACTATGACTTTTCCATAGACAAATGTGACTTCTGTATTATCAGATTAGTATCCCACAGGTTTCTGCCATAAACTTTTCTTATAAAGCAGAATAAAATATAAAAATAGGTAATGATGCTTTCCTGACCTCATTCTCTTTTCATGGCTTGATACATTGAAATTCACAGAGGTTTTTAACCATGTAACTACTGATGCCCTTGGTTTCCCGGACAATTAATAACTACAAACAAACATCCTCTATTGATGCTGATTACATATGAACTGCTTATATTTCGGATCACTTAGAATGTGGAAAATGAAGATAATGTAAGCTTACCAGGGGCATTGCCTTTTTCTTCAGCCTTACTCCCTCATATTATGTGCAGATGATGAACTGCAAAACCCACTTTGTTCTTTAGCGTGAAAGTGAATTACAAGAGGTATTGGGGAAAAAAACAACTGCCATATTAGTCTGTGAGGCTTAATAGAATTTATCTGTCCTTGAATGGATGCTATTCCATTCAGGAATGGTAGGTTCTTATGCCTGAACTTGCAGAACCATATAGTGAACTTTTCCATGGTATGCTTTCAACCATACCACATACCGCTATAGCGTTTTTGCATTCCCAGCTGCCTTTAGAAAAAACTAGATTTCTTTTTAGCAACTTCAAGGTGATTATGTTCTCCTTATACATAGAAATATTCCTGGAGTAGATTGTTCTACTGGTCTTTGACAAAGATTTCCTTTTCTTTCAAATTACATGGTAAATATTTTGATAGTTATTTACTGTCCAAATTCCCTAGATGGGTGTATTTTGGTTGTGAATATTGACAAGGTAATGAACATCAGGTATTTAGAAATGAAAGGTTTTTGCAGAAATACAAGCTGTTGTTGCTGCCTTTGTGGTGGTGTGTTGTTTCCTGTGCACTAAATTGTGAGGTGCTATACTCAGTTTAGCACGGAAAGGCACTGAATCAATTTCTGGCATGTTTTCACCTTTCTCCAGACTATGATAGCTGAGTAATTTTTTGCAGGACTTGCATTTATTGTGCCTTACAGCACTAATTCTCCCCTCCACGCATGCCTGTGTGCGTATGCTCCATCTCTAACCTAGCAGAAAAACCTGAGCTGCTACTAGATCTTGTAATCCCACACACCGGGGTGAATCACATGCATGTGTCTTGTCAGGTTAAACATCTCCTTCCAGCACCCCAACATTTGAGCATAAGGTTTTGGCAAAGCAATTCCTGCACAAGTTAGTTAGAATATACTTGATGGAGAAGATATTTCTTTGAAATATTCTTTTATCAGGACCCTTATATTGAAAAGTGTCTAATGCAGTGACTTTGAGAGAGATTAAAATGCCTGAACTTGCTGAGTTCCTCAGATGTCCGGATATCTTCGGTTTACAGTTGCTGTAATGGACCAGGCTGTCCAAAACAGAGGTGCTATAACTACCATTCTTCACTGTCTTTATAAATTGACAGGGTGTTGCAGCAGATGTATCAATGGTTACTATCACTGATGATTTGTATACCATTACAAATGTCCATAAGCAGTTATCTGACTCTGACCTAAAATCTGTTCCTTGACAGTTGTAAATACTTTGGAGTTATTCTCCTCTCTACCATCATCAATGCTTTTTAATTAGTAAGAGACAACGTGCTTCTCCTGTGGTGGTTAATGAGGTGTGTTCAGTTGAATGTAGTGGGAATAGTATCATGATCTGATAAAGCTCTTCCTATCTCTGCAGAATTCAACAGAAGGATTTTTGTTCTTTGTCACTAAATCTGAGTCAGTTGAGATCAATGTTTTTCACATTGATGAAAGCATCAAAAGTGGAGAAGCATTTATTTAGACTATGAGTGAAAGGAGTTGTCCTCAACATGGTCCTTGGAGGCTGTAGCCCACTCCTAAGGAATTTGTGAGAGGCAAGTAGGAAAAGTAAGCCCATTGCAAGTGCATTTGTTTGCTTCTTTGAAATATGTTAGGGTTCCATACTCTAGAACAAGATACAGAGGCTGGGTATGTACCAAAGTGTAACCACAACGGGGCAGCAGAGTGAAAGGAATTGAAATATCCTATAGCTTTCAATCTTTTTCTTTCTTGCATTAAATTGATTTAGTTTTGTTTCAGTATTTTTTACAGTTGGGACCTGAGTTTTCTGAATATGCTTTTCCATGACAAGTCCAGTTGACGCCACTTCATCCCCAGTACCAATTTTATTCCATGGTCTTTTTATAAAACTGTTCATGGCAAGGATCCATACTGAATTTTTTTCTCTGAAGAGGTGCTACTCAAAAGGGAAAGAAGTTTAAAAAATCATTATTATTATTATTATGCACCAGTGTACCAATGCACAGTTCAAGAAGCAACCTGATTTGGGATTTACATAATCTCATTTTAGGATTAGCATATTTTATCTAGTTTATATGTAAAGACAGTCATGACAGCAGGTACAAAGGAAGTAGGTACAAAGGAAGCAGGTACAAAGACATTACAGAAGTTGTCTTTACACAGGAAGCTTCTGATTCACAGTAGTTCAGTTACAACCTTCCCAAAGATTTGTGGTGTTCAAGCCTCATAAAATCAGTGAAAATGCCTATATTAAGTGTTTCTCTGGTGATGTAAATCCCCATTTGTTATAGATTTATCACAGTTAGTCCTATCTGATTTATAAAGTAAATATTTATATACTTTATTTCTGTAACATTTCCCCCCTGAGAAATTCAAAATGCTTTGTAGGCATAAATAGAGAGTAAGTTACCCAGAATCATATAGCAAGTCCCTGGCATATTTTGCTAATGAAATACAGGTACTTATGAATCTCTGTCCTATGTTTTCATCACAAGTCCATCCATATTTCCTCTTGTTATGGAACCTTTAGTGAGAGAGCAGGTGCTTTATACAATTATAGACTCTTCTGGTTTTTCATCCATCATATTGTCTAGTGTTCCTCACCACTTCTGCTCACGTGTATGGTTCTTTGAATCTTCTCTTTTAAATGTTCTCACAAGGTTTTCTTGTGTTTTGTTCCCCTATAATTGCCCCCTCTCTGAATTCTCTTCAATCTGGTTTTTTCTTTCGTGGTATTTATATGACCTATGTTACTGTTGTATCTGAACAAATCACTGCCTTTAATAATATTTGATGGAAAAGTTCTGTTCTTTCTGTTTTATGGGTGATGTATTTATGAGATTTATCTTAGCAAAATGAAATTCAAGGCACATGAGAAGTCTGTCACAGGGATATTTCTAGAACTAGTTTGCAGATGACAAAGGTTGACAGAGCTGTTTTACAGAGCAATTTGGATTATACAATAAGATAAACTATTCAAGCAAAATGCATTTTAGTACTGCCAAGTATGCAAGACCACATGAGCAGGTTATGTCTACGAAGTGGGAGACTACTCTGAAAAGCAGTTTGAAAAGCATTTGTCAGGGTCATAGTGGGTAACCATTTCAGTTTGGGCTTCCAGTGCTGTTCTGATGTCAAAAAAAAACCCCAAAACTGGGGACTCAATATGTTGAATTTTATCATAATTTTATCATTTAAAAATTGGGAAATGACCTTGTTATGGTGGGTCAATATCTTTGCAAGGGTAGGGAAGATACTGGAGGGATTTCCAAGCTAGAGAACAAAACTGTAACAGGTGCAAGTGCTAGGGAATAAATCTGGATACATTCAAATTTAAAACTGTATAATTTTTAAATGAAAATATAATTCATCATTTAAACAAGCTTCTAGGGAGAGAGGTGAGTTTACCACCACTATATCCAGACACAGAATTTCTGGAAAACGTTCTTGTTTCTCAAGTTACTAGCCTCAGTGAGAGGATGATTGAATAAAACAAGGGTGATGTTATACAAGTGGTCAGACTATGAGGTAATGATCTTTCTTTTGCCTTAAAATGTATCTAACTGCTTGTACAGATATTTGTCAATTGTTGATTGAACTTGTTTACTTTTGTGTTGCAGCCTAGAAATTATATTAAGCCTTCAATGAATCCTACTGCCCACTGCTGGAATGCAACCTCAGAAATTTACTTGGGCTGTAAAGAAGGATATGTTTTGGTGATTGATGCTGAGACATGCAGTGTTTCTGTTCTTCAACAAAAACCTCTACCTGGTGAGAAATAGCTGTGTTGTGTGCTTTATTCAAGTAGGGAGGAAAGTGAATAGGTGAAAACTTTTTTTGCTCTTTTCTGTTCTCCTGTTGTGTACCTTGCAGAAATGGTAAAGCTATATTGTAGAGCCATATTTCTTTTATTAGTGTGATAAACATTTGATAATGTCTTTTGAACTTGTGTGAATTTCTTTAGCATCTGATAATTTGCTTTCATTTTTCTTTGGAAAAAAAAAAAAAAAAAAAAGAGAAAAAGCTCTAAATACATTAAAACTGATAAAATGAACAATAGTTCCAGGAGCCCAGATCTTGTTAACCAGCCCTACTAGATTAGCATTAAACTATTAATATAGCAGCTATACACAGTCTTTTTACTATTAGTTAAGTATCAATAATTTATTTTATTTTGTCCTTATTTTGTATGTTAGATAATGTTAGAACAGATCTTTGAAGCCTCATGATAAGTCTTCAAACAACAAAACTGAATTTAATGTAATGTTTCTCTAATAGAATTCCTTAAAGCCAGCTCTTACATAAACTTTTTTCTAATGAAAACAAGGCTGTAAAGACTATCAGACTTTACTGCAGAAGGTACGAAACAGAGTGAACAGAACATGTCTTTGACTTCAAACCAAGAAATCTGCTTTTGATTTATTCTAGAATGAGAGGACTCAGTACATGTCTCTCGGATTGGTTGCAATTGGCTGAGGCAATTTGCCTGCCATGTTATATTCCCACCTGTCTCTTTTCATGGGGACCTTTGGCAGGCTAGTGACTGACTACAGTTTTCTGGCAACAGCAGCCCATTCCATGCCTTCTTTTTTCTGGAAATCCCAAGGTCTCTCCCCTGCTGTCTGCCACATGCTACTCTTCTGTGCCCATTCAGAGGGCTCCCAAGATGGAGGACAATGAGACATAGCCAGCATAAAGTTCTGGCATTGGCAACCTGTACCCTCTCGTCCTCTGCAGGGATGGAAGGTGTCAGTCCTACTGTGCATGTGAAGTTCGCTGGTTTAGTCAGGTCTAAGAGGAGTACTGGAATATGCTTCTCCCTAGCACTAGAACTGGGTGATATCCTGTTGTAGACCAGCATAGAACTGTTTCTCTAATAAACATTGGATCAGTGTTAATAGGCTGGTGATAATCTTGCTTTCTTCTTTTGCCATGTAATACGTTTTCAAGCTGCAGCAAGTACCCCTGACTTTCCCAAAGTACTGTATCTCTGTTCAGTTTTGATAGTTAACACAGAA
Source organism: Balearica regulorum gibbericeps (assembly GCF_011004875.1). Classification (NCBI taxonomy): domain Eukaryota; kingdom Metazoa; phylum Chordata; class Aves; order Gruiformes; family Gruidae; genus Balearica; species Balearica regulorum. The sequence continues at coordinate 13,636,595 of NC_046190.1, forward strand.
ATGGAAGGCTGCTCTTAAAACCAACAAACCAGCATTATTTCTCTGCTTTTGAAATTATCAGAGTTTTAAGTTTACCAAATCAAGAGTTGGAAGTCATCAACAAATAAAAAGCTGAGGTGTGACCAGAAATGTTTTTGCCAGTTCAGTAGAAGGCAACAAGAATATTTGCCATTTGGGCGTTTTCCTGGCCTCTATATTCTTCTTTGAATTGTGTCCTAGAGCTGTGTAACAAAATTGTCTGTGTTCATATTGCACTGAAGCTTCTGCTTAATTTAAAACATACTGCAATCAGTATCTATTTAGCAGTAAATTACATTACGTGCGTGTCCAACTTCAAGCACATGCTAAATTCCTGTTATGGTGACGCAAACAGAATCATAAGCAGCCATAACATTTCACTTGGACATTTTTTTCAGACTGGCTGAAGTTTCCTTCATAAGTAAATGAACTAAAAAAATCATAGTTAGGAATAACAATACCAGAACTTAGCACTAGAAGACAGATAAATCTGCATCTGTACCACTCTCCATGGCAAGTATTGCTATCTCCCTTTTACAGCTGTAAGCTGAATCACATAAAGATTGTGCCTGTTCAGTTGCATAAATGACAGAAATTATGGATATTGGGAAAGAATGCACATTTTTGATTCAGTATACTGGCCTTTTATTCAGTAGACTGGAATACAACTAACTTTTATTGCAATATAAACAAGGTTGACATTATAAATTGTTTTCTTTTGTACAGAATACATGCGTAAAATATCGGACGTGGTGTCATATGTTCGTAGAGAAGTGCAGAAAAAGAAAGGTATTTCCATGTTCAAATCAAGCTAATAGATTTTTAGGCAGCATCAGTGATGTCTGGGAGTAATAATATGTGAGTACAACTGGAAGCCACTGGTTAGAAAAACTCAGCTCACACTGGCCTCTGTAAGACACGTCAATGGCAATCTTTTATATGTTTACATTACAATTGATTAATAGCTTTTGTTCTAATATACAACCAAATGAATAGTCTCAGGAGAAACAGCAGCAGTGAAATAATTTCTGTTCATTTTAATTTAAAATGGAATAAATGATACTAGAATAGGTTCTCTACTGCTTAGTTTTAGTAACTTTTTTTAGAACTGCAATCACTTGTAATTTAGTTGAGTTAGGATTTAGGGGTTTGTTTCAAATGCTTTGTTTTGGGTTCTACATTCCAAAATGATATTCAGATAATGGATGAAGATCAGCACAGGGCCACAGAGATTATTGCAGAGTCTAGGCACACAACATACAAAGATGGGCTAAGAGAACTATGTTTGTTCAGCCTGGAGACAAGAAAATGGGGGGTTTTACTATTGCTTCAGCTACCTAATGAAAGGTTACAGAGAAGGTGGAACCAGACAGGCACAGGACACTATTTGCATCAATGGAATTTCTGGGTAGATATTAGGGAAAAAAATACTTTCACAGTCTGGGACAAGTTGCCCAGAGAAGCTATTGAATTTCCATTCTTAGGGATATTCAGACCCCAGCTGGATATGACTCTGGACATCATGATCTAACTTTGAAGTTGGTTCTGAGTTTGAAGTTGGCTCTGTGCTGAGCCAGAGGTTGGATCAGAGGAGTTCTAGGGTCCCTTCCAAACAAAATGACTTTATGATTCTGTTATTGATAAACTTTACTGTGGCTATTTAGCAGCCTTTACAAAATCAAATGAATTTTCAAGTTAATTTCTAGTTCATCAGATCACAGTAGTACTGTCACTTCAAATTACGTATACCAGCTTTCTTGTTGATTATCACAACAAAAAGTCCAAAGAATATATAGCTGGTGGAGCCTTTTACTCACAAATAGTAAATCATCCCAGATTTGAAGTTGAGACACATTGTTGCAATAAATTAAATTTGATAATTTATGTGATTTTGTGCTCTCAGGTGGCAAACTAAAGGATCTGCAAAAAACAGTTTCATTTGCCATGGCATTTTGTAACGAAGGACTGTACACAGCTGGAAGTGTAAGGCAACCTTTATGCTTTTAACTTACTCTTATTGTGTGAAAATAAAAAAACATTCAAATGTAGCATATTTGCAGAGTTCACTGCAAAGACAGGAGCTAGAAAAAAGCAGACGGCTGCAGAACTATAAAGGTCCTCTCTGGTGTTGTATATATTTTCTTTGTTAGAACTTGAGTCAAGAAATCAGAAGGGAGCAGAGTGGGAAGAGATTCCATTTTTGTAGTCAAAGAAGCAACAAAAGAGGACAATCTTATTTTTAACAAAATACAAAGAGTATTCTAGAGGAACAGGAAGGAAAGATGGACAAAAATTAGGAAAGGAGAGAAAATGGCCAAGAGAACTGCCAAATGGTTTTGTGCAAAATCTAACTCAATATTTAACCCAAACTGACAATGCCATAGTACATTACTCCTTAAGAGTGGGAAAAATTCTTATACTGTCTCAAACAAAACAACATAAAATGTTAAGTATTAACTGATGAGAGTCTGTTGTTATTAAACATGGTCTGCTACTAAGACTTGTATTAAAGAACACCTTAGATTTATTAGTAAGAATCCTCTGGATTTAAACATACTAAAGGCAAATGAGACCATTAGTGATGGGATACAGTTAAACACTGTTACTTTAGGGATTTTCAGAAATTCTTGCAGTTCAGTTTGCCAGAGCAAACTAGGATAATGGCCTAGGATAAATGAACTAGGCCTGATGTGGATTTGTACTTTTCTGCACAGGAGGGCATTTTATTCTTTTATCACATCAAAGATCTGCAGTATGAGATGAAAATCTGTGCTGATATCTTACAGCCCATATCCAGCCTCGTGTTCTCTCCTGATTACACTGTACTTCTGCTTGTCACTGACCAGGTATAGCATTTGAGATAATAGCATTATGTAATGAGATGTTCCTGTGATTCTATACCTGTATGCTGATACTGCCAGTATGAAATATCTGCACAGTAAGAAAATTGTAGCTTGGGTACATTAGGCCTACTGTGGCCGTGCAGTAGAATTGTTCTGTACATGTACATGAATTTGTCTGGCAACCCAGTCCAAAATCCTTCTTTGACTGGCCTGATCTCCCTTACTCAAGGGTCCCAAATCCTCAAATTTCACCTGTTTTTCCAGACCTTTAATCATTTAAATTGGCATTTTTAAAGCTCTTAAAATGTTTTTGTAGAGTGTGTGTGTGTGTCAGGAGGTTCTGGGTTCATGACAGCAGTGCAATGGTAACTTTGGTCACACTTTCTGTCTGATTTCATTCTCCTGATTTAGAACTAAGAAGTTCTAAAATCTTTGTCAATATTAGTAATGAATTGTTTCTGATAGGCTTTGAGATCTTTAGATAAAACTATCTCATAAAGCTTAAGCTTTATGATTTGTGTTTTATGCTGTTTTAGAATATTTATTGATTCCTGAAGTAACATGAAATAGAGTGGTCTTAAATTATTTTATTAAAGCGATTTTGAGAAACAAAACTTCTTGAAAATGTGACTAGCTGGATCACTCTAAATGAACTAACCTGATCTTCGGCCAGTGTAAATCAATATAATCCACTAAATTCAGCTGAATTCTACTGTACACTTTTTACCTCAATTTAGAGTCAAATATAAAAGTTTAAAGAGTGAAGCTCAGAAAGATGGGTATTTTTTTAAGTCTTTGAAAGCTTTTAATGAAAAGTTTCATAGCCCAGTGATGGATTATTTCTCTTTATTTGTCAGGGGACAGTTTATACTTACAGACCTGCCCACAGTGGAGAAGCTGTCAAACTCTTGGATGCATGCAGCAGTTGTTTTCTGGCAGCTGATTTTCTTACTCCAGGGGACAAGTACTGTGTGGTAAGAAATGGTATTCTTTCTTATATGTAATAGTGGCTCTTTTCAGGTAACCAATAAGTTGCTAAGGCACAAAATCAAAAGCCTAGCAGAGATTGGGACTGTTCTGATATTTGTTACAGTTGTGTAACTTCTCATAAAGGAAGTAAATAGCCTTAATTCAGGTATGGCCTATAAAAGGCTCAGAACTTGCCCAGGGTGGATAATTCACAGGCTGCTAAAATGTCATAGTGGTTCTGCTCTTGGTTTGTGTGATTCAGTATTGTTCAGGAACATAGGTGAGCAAAAGGTGGATTCAATTCAGAGAATAGAATTATCTTTTCAGCCTTCAGCACAAATTGGAACAGCCTGAGAGATGCCTCTGTCCTGGATCCAGGGACAAAGAAGGCCTTACTCATGGATCTCTGTGTTCTGAGAAATTTCTTGCTTTCCTCCTATGTCTTTGACTCCTGCAAGATGCATATTTTGGCCAGCAAATCTGATTCTTCTCCAGGCCATGAATTCTTCAAGTAGCCAACCTAGGAACCCTGGGGTCTTGATCAATTAGGTTTTCTGAATCTCTTTTTTTTTTTTTTTTTGTCATTAGCATGGGAATGATAAATTTTACCTGACTCTGAATGAGTAATGTGAGCATTGATTGATCTCTAGCTATACTTTATTGTGGAATCATAATATTGCCTGGATATAACAGGAACTCAAGCACCCTTATGATATGCATAATATTTCATGTGAGAAAACAAGACCTCTCCTTAAGCCCTTTCCTATGCAAAGAAAATTGTAAGCAGGTTTTTCTGTTGCTGTCTGTATGGTGGGAGTGCTAATATTGATCAAGCTTACATGTGTTGACCTAGATGGCCTCATTATTCTTAAAGACCATTCCTGTAGTTGCAGCAATTCACAAAAATTACTAAAAGTTTTCCTTAGGTAGGTGTATCTTGCAGCAACTGGACTTAAAGGAAAAGCAAGATAATCCCAAGCAATACTAGTACCCCTTGATCTGGTATGCTTAGATGTTAGTTGAATTTATATTCTATAGAAGATAACTAGTCACTTCCAGACTATTTGGTTATTCCACCCGCTTCTGACTATGTTTTTTCTCTGTTCAACAGTCTGTAACAATTTCAGGAGAAGTACAAGTTTGGTTCCTGGAAGATGGAACTTGTCTCAGCAAGCTAAACCTTGATATTGAGGTACATGTAACCAGGAGCTTATATTGTGACTGATACTTACAATTTTCTTTAATACTTACAATTTTCTTTAATGTTTTTCAATTCATAGAATAATATTCCACAGATTTCGATAAACCAGTGCTGAGGAGAGCTCAGTAGTGTCTTTGAACAACGCATGAAAGAGATTTGAAAAACATTATCTTCCAGAATGTTTCCTTGAACTAATTATGTATTTAACTCGGTCATAAAGCAGAGGAAACATTTCAACCTAATATCCTAGTGAGGTGTCTTTAAGCATATGGAATCCCTGATGGGATTCATCTCTCTCAAAGGGGGAAGAGGATCTTTGCCCAGGAACGAGCGGTGGTCCTCAACAGAGCTTTAAACTAGGCTTGAAGGGGGAGGGGGATAACATCAGGCTTGCCAGCAACATGTTGTGGGATGATGTGCCCAGGTTGGAGGGATGGGGTGCTGGCGAGGGCCCTCGGCCTACTGCTCAGAGATGTGCTGGATGCACTACAGCACGCTCAAAGCCTAGAGGAGATGAGCTGGGGGCTCTGGATGCAACAGGAACCAACGGGGTAACACTGGGAAGATACATCAAAAGAATTCCAGCCACCCCAGCCAATAAGTCAGCCTCATCGGGGGCACAACCGAAATGCCTCTACGCGAACGCAACGAGCATGGGGAATAAACAAGAGGAGCTGGAGACCGCTTGTGTGCCCGCAAGGCTATGACCTTATTGGCATTACAGAGACATGGTGGGATAGCTCATATGACTGGAGTGTTGGGTTGGAAGGGTACAGGCTCTTTAGGAAGGACAGGCAGGGCAGATGAGGAGGGGGCGTTGCCCTCTGTCAATGACCAGCTGGAGTGGATGGAGCTCCACCTGGGGATGGATGAGGAGCCCACCGAGAGCCTATGGGTCAGGATTAAAGGGAGGGCTGGGACAGGGGACATCATAGCAGGGGTCTGCTACAGGCCACTTCACCAGAGGGACTCAGCAGATGAAGCCCTCTATAGGCAGATAGTAGCAGCCTCACGCTCACAAGCCTTGGTCATTATCGGGGACTTCAACCACCCTGACATCTGCTGGAGGGACAACACAGCTGAGCGCAAGCAATCCAGGAAGTTCCTGGAATGTGTTGATGACAACTTTCTTCTCCAAGTGATAGAGGAGCCCACGAGGAGAGGTGCCATGCTGGACCTTATTCTCACCAATAAGGAGGGCCTGGTAGGGGACGTCAAGCTCAAGGGCAGCCTTGGCTGCAGTGACCACAGAATGGTAGAATTCAGAATCCTCAGGGCAGCGAGAAGGGCGCGCAGCAAGCTCACTACCCTGGATTTCAGGAGAGCAGACTTTGGCCTCTTCAGAGATCTGCTTGGTAGAATACTATGGGACAAAGCCCTGGAAGGAAGAGGGGCCCAAGACAGCTGGCTAATATTCAAGGGTCACCTCCTCCAAGCTCAAGAGCGATGCATTCCAACAAAGAGGAAGTCAAGCAAAAACACCAAGAGGCCCCCGTGGATGAACAAGGAGCTCCTGGGCAAAGTCAAACAAAAAAAGGAAGCCTACAGAGGGTGGAAGCAAGGGCAGGTAGCCTGGGAAGAATACAGAGAAACTGTCTGAGCAGCCGGGGAGCAGGTTAGGAAAGCCAAAGCCCTGATAGAAATTAGTCTGGCCAGGGATGTAAAGGACAACAAGAAAAGCTTCTATAGGTATGTTAGTGATAAAAGGAGGACGAGGGAAAATGTCCGGAATGAAACGGGTGAACTGGCTACCCAGGATATGGAGAAGGCTGAGGTACTTAATGACTTCTTTGCCTCAGTCTTCAATGGCAAATCCTTGAGCCACACTGCCCAGGTCGCAGAAGGCAGGGACTGGGAGAATGCAGAACCGCCCACTGTAGGGGAAGATCAGGTTCAAGAATATCTAAGGAACCTGAAGGTGCACAAGTCCATGGGACCTGGTGAGTTGCATCCACAGGTCTTGAGGGAACCGGTGGATGAAGTGGCCAGGCCACTCGCCATTGTATTTGAGAAGTCCTGGCAGTCTGGCAAAGTTCCCGCCGACTGGAAGAGGGGGAACATAACCCCCGTTTTTAAGAAGGGTAAAAAGGAAGACCCAGGGAACTACAGGCCAGTCAGTCTCACCTCTGTGCCTGGCAAGGTTATGGAGCAGACCCTCCTGGAGACTATGCTCAGGCACATGGAAAACAAGGAGGTGATTGGTGACAGCCAACACGGCTTCACTAGGGGCAAATCGTGCCTGACAAACTTGGTGGCCTTCTATGATGGGGTTACAGTGTCCATGCATAAGGGAAGGGCAGCTGACGTCATCTACCTGGACTTGTGCAAGGCATTTGACACTGTCCCACACAACATCCTTGTCTCTAAATTGGAGAGACATGGATTCAATGGATGGACCCCTCGGTGGATAAGCAATTGGCTGGATGGTCGCACTCAAAGAGTTGTGATCAACGGCTCAATCTCCAAGTGGAGAACGGTGACGAGTGGCGTTCCTCAGGGAACTGCCGGTACTGGGATCAGCACTGTTCAACATCTTTGTCGGCGACATGGGCAATGGGATTGAGTGCACCCTCAGCAAGTTTGCTGACGACACCAAGCTGTGTGTGGTGTGGTCGACACGCTGGAGGGAAGGGATGCCATCCAGAGGGACCTTGACAGGCTGGAGAGGTGGGCCCGTGTGAACCACATGAAGTTCAACAAGGCCAAGTGCAAGGTCCTGCACGTGGGTCGGCGCAATCCCAAGCACAGCTATAGGCTGGGCAAGGAATGGATTGAAAGCAGCCCCAAGGAGAAGGACTTGGGGGTATTGATGGATGAGAAGCTCAGCATGAGTCGGCAGTGTGCGCTTGCGGCCCAGAATGCCAACCGTGTCCTGGGCTGCATCAAAAGAGGTGTGACCAGCAGGTCGAGGGAGGTGATCCTGCCCCTCTACTCAGCTCTTGTGAGACCCCACCTGGAGTACTGCATCCAGCTCTGGGGGCCCCAGTACAGGAGAGACATTGAGCTGTTGGAGAGAGTCCAGAGGAGGGCCATGAAGCTGATCAGAGGATGCAGCACCTCCTCTGTGAGGACAGGCTGAGAGAGTTGGGCTTGTTCAGCCTGAAGAAAAGGTGGGTCCAGGAGATGTAATTGTGGCTTACCAGTACCTGAAGGGGGCCTACAGGAAAGATGGTGAGGGACTGTTTATCAGGGAGTGTAGTGACAGGACGAGGGGTAATGGGTTTAAGCTGAAGGAGGGTCGATTTAGATTAGATGTTAGAAAGAAATTCTTTACTGTTAGAGTGTTGAGGTACTGGAACAGGTTGCCCAGAGAGGTTGTGGAGGCCCCATCCCTGGAATTGTTTAAGACCAGGTTGGATGAGGCTTTGGGCAACGTGGTGTAGTGGAGGGTGTCTCTGCCCACAGCAGGGGCTTAGAACTAGATGATCTTTAAGGTCCCTTCCAACCCAAACCATTCTATGATTCTATGATATATTTGTAAATAACAATCTATTTATTTATTATATTAGTTTATTAATTTTTTTTTAAATGAGTGTCAGAACTGAAAGGAAAAGTTTCAAATGTATAGCAACTAAATGCCTTGACCAATCTGAAAAACAGCTTTTAGGAATTGAGTTGATAAAAGTATTTCAAACTATCAATATTTTGTCCTGATTTAATGGTCACCTTGGCAGTGCTAGGTTAACAGTTGGACTTGATGATCTTAAAGGTCTTTTACAACCAGAACGATTCTATTCTATGATTTAAGATGCATTCAAACCCTGAAATCTGACATACTAAGCAAAAAAAATCCCTTTCTATAACAGCTGTACACATAACAGTGCACTCACTGTTTTATATTAGGGACTATTAAATAGTAAAAGAAATTGAATACTAACATATAGCATAATATATAAAAAGATGTGGAACTGTTAAGTGTCTTTTACTTCTCAACTAGGCAACTGCTATGGCTTGCTGTCCCTCCTCCAACAGTGTTGCTATAGGGACCAAAAGAGGTCAAGTCTATTTCCTTGATGTTACTGAAGTTGAAGCTCCAAGGGTTATTCACAGAATTTTTCTTTCCAAATTTCCAGTGCTGTCTTTGCAGTAAGTATGTAGTAACAAGAGCAGGGATATTGTCAATTTGTTGCTTGAGTAATGTTGTTGAACAAAAAAAATTTGTTTTTAATTCTAAAATTATCAAAGTAAAATACTTTAACAGCTTCAGTTTTTTCCAACATATTCTGAATTGCTTGCAAGAGGAGTAGTAGCAGGATTTATGTGAGAGAAATATAACAAACCTTTATTTTAAGAAGGTTTAACTGAGCACTGACGATACTGATGTATAAGATCCTTTCTGACAGATCACCATATGCATTAATTATGCACAATTACGTGTATCTGAATTTAGAGGGTTATTTGTCACTGAATATAAATTTGAGGTTTTGTGAATTTAATTTTAAACCTTTTGGTCATCCCTTCTTATGTGGTGGATTTTTATTACCATTGTTAATTATTCATTTGTTTGCAGTTCTGGAATATACCAGTCCTCCTGTAATTAGCTCTGGTGATCTAAAAGGCTTTTTTTATTTGATTTTTTTTTAATTATTGAAAAAACTGAGAGTATTTTACTTCTACTTTTTAAAAAATAGAATGGATTTTTAACTGTTAAACTTTAATATAAAGCTGCCTATTATTTGGAGACCCAGATGTGATCTCTTTTCAGTTACCTAAGATAAAACATTAAAAATAGATACAGAAAGCAATTTATTCAAAGTCAAGTCAATGTAAACAAAGACATATCTATTCAAAATAATATCAAAATCTGTATAGTAGTTTTATTTTTAAAAAGTGAACCTCAAAGAAAGATTTAATGGAGTATCATTAGCTTTAGATTGACTACTCACTCATTCAGAAATTGCACTCAGAGCACTGGGCTTTATATCAGGCCCTAAGCCTGTAAACCTAGAAACTGAAATTTCAGTTGCATTTATGCCCTCAATGAAGTCAGCAGAGTTATGGGAGTGGAATTATTTGACCCTTTTTATTGACTGTATCGTACCGTTTTCTACTTGGATTTATATTTTTCCCAGTTATGATCAGAGTGGCCAGTTCCTCATCGCTACAGCTACAGAAGGACATATCTTTATTCTAGATGCCCGGCCTTCAAAATTATTCCAAGTTCTTGGATATGTAGGTAATATATGTAACAACATTAATTACATTGTGTTTCACTGTTTGCTGTATTTTAAGTATACTTGCTGGTCAGACTAACCCACTCTCATTCATTCTACTTATTTTTAGGAGGACTAAACATGTTCTTCCCACCTATTTCCAAACCATATTTTGTTTTGGCCAATCTTTTTATTTGTTTGTTTCCTCTGTAATTTTAGTTAGCAAATGCACCAATATTACTTTTCTTCCAGGGTACATGTAAGTCACAGGGAAGAAAATGGATTAGGTGACCAGCTGATGACAACTCCAGCACAAAAGTAATAGTGCTGGCAAAGAATTTCAGACCTTTGTGGGTCACCATATGAGAACTTGGACTAAAACTCCGTAGGTCATGATAGCTGGGTGCAATCTCCTGTTATAAATGTGTGCCCCAGACATCTTTAATGTGAGGATTGCTGGAATTGTCAGCTTTGCTGGTTGATACTGAAAAATAAAAAGTGATGGAATTTTAACTAACAAAAAAACCTTCTGAAATGTGTAAATTCGTTTATGCAGTCTCTCACTTCCAATAACATTATACTTACAGATCACAACTGTGCATTTTGATCTACATCATAATTTTAAGTATAAAGGACACTATCCTTTTCATTGGTTTGACAGATACAAGATTACATCTCCTTAGATAATTTTCAGAATTTGCCTGATTGTGTTCTCATTGTCTGCTTGGCTTCTTAGAGGGGGGCTTTGCTGTGCTTTATCTGGTGGTTATCAGCAGATGGCCTCAAAATTGCTATAATTCAAGCTGATGTAAACTCACATTTGACTGTTTAATGTAATAATAACACTCTGGTGCTTAGCATTTTCAGTGCCCAATGCCTCAAGCTGAAGTTGTGTGCATACAGCACTTTCTGAAACCAGGTTGTGGCTTGTCTGACATTTTAACACAAGCTCAGAACTGTGTGGTTGAGCTGGGAATGTATTCTGAACATGGATCTCCTTTTGTTTCACATGATAATCTTAGTAAAAACCATGTTACCGTGATTCAGTAACAATTTGCATTGGTGTTCCCTACCTGCTTCAGTGTTGGCAGATGAAGTGCTGGATCTTTCTGTAGTTTCTGACTTCAAGAATGACTTAGTTGAAGTGGTTGTACTTCTTAATGTAGTAGAGGTCCAGCGAGCAAGATTGGAAATTTTTTTTCTATCATCTTCAGCACTCACAACAGGTAAGAATTGAAATATATATTAGGTGATATTTTTTGAAGGCAAGAACATATTATTGCCATCCCTTAACATTGACAGTCTTAATATCTTTCTTCATCTCATCTGTACATTCTCCTGGGACACCATTTCTCATACAGCAGTCTGTAGACTTATAGTGATGTCTTCTGTCTATCACATGACAGCAAAAGGCAGCCTGTGTTCATTATTAACATCATTCTATTTTTATATCATTTTACTTACATTATATGCAAATGAATTACTAACAAAGCCTTTTGTGGAGAAAACTGTAAAACTGTTAGTAAGCCTAGTGTCAGATTTTCTAGTTATTTACATATAGTTTTTAAAAGGCCTTACAATTTACAAGCTTTTTGAAAAGTAATTTTCAATGAAGTTAGTATTTTCTTTAAATATTTACTAATATTGGGCTTCTTTTTGTACCCAATTTTAGACATATAAAATGAGGCTTGATTTTCAAAGTTGCTGAAGATCTACAGTTATTGCATCAGTCTTAATTTCAGCTGTATCTTTAAAGCTCAAATTAAGCAACCAAAACCAATAAAATGACCGTTTGAAGATGTGAACTTAAGTCTTTTAACAAATACTACCCAGGCTGTGTGTACTTCATGGCAGAGATGCCTAAAGTTCTAGCTGAAAGCAATGATGACATGAACATCCATGCAAATTAATGAGCACTGCTTACATAATACCCAAGAAGCAGGGTAAATTAATGTGTACAAATTGTCACATCACTGTGGTTGAACTGGTTCTAGTGTTTCTTTAGAGCTAGTAGAGCTATCTTTCTGCTTCGCTGCAGCGTGCTAGGATGGCACAACCCACAGAGTTAGTGTTAAAGGTAGATATCTTAATTCCCAGTCTCCTCCTTGAAAACTCGCATCATGCTCACTCCTTGCTGAGGTTTGTGTTCGTAATCACTTGACAGGTGAAGCACCTGTATTAGTGGTAGTGATGCCTCTTCCTCCCTGTTGTTTTTTTTTTAATCTTCTAGATAATGATAAATATGTTAACGAACAAGGAATGCTTAATGCTTGTGCCATTAAAAAGGAGCAATATGATCTGGATTACCCTTTGAGCTCAGCAGTCAGGTTGAAGGACAACATTGTGTATGGCTACTGTACCTGTGCACCTTTCGTCTGTAAATACCATCTCTCTGAGGAGGTAATTCTCTGAAGCTGTTTTATTTTAGGTGGTGATTAAATACCAGTGAACAAATGCTGTAGATGAAGTGAATATGGCAGGATATTATCTTAAAAAAATCATGTCTGCACTAAAAGTACCTACTCCATCCATAAACATCAACTTTCAGTATCCTGCCACCTGCTCAGAAACCTGGGAAAAGCAATCTCCTTGTTCTATTACAGAGAAAGGCAAATATTGGTTCTTAAAGTTCATACAGCTTGCAGGCACTTCACATGTACCTTCTGTATTGGAGCTGTGCTTTTGTGCAGCCTGCTGAGTAACCTGAATATCCAGCTACTGAAGGAACTGAGCTGATGTGAGCCCATGACTCTTAAGACACAACTGCAAACCCAGCCCAGCCTCACAATGTAGTGGGGGCTTCAGGAGGCCCCTGTCATTGCCTGCTGATGAACTGGAGCTCTCTGCAGCTCATAGGTCTCCCTCAGTTTAAGAGGTCAAGCAAGAATATGAGTTCCAGATGTGAGCATTCCTCCTTGACAAGTCTTGTACTTTCTGAGTCAAGAAACTCCAGGCTCAAACATACATACAAACAACATACCCTTTTGAAGAGATGAGAAGCAAATCAGCAGCATAGCAATGGTACTGCTTCCTGAGCTCAGTAATCCAACAGCATTTTCAATTCCAACATGTGATAACCCACCAAGCTATCATTAGTCTTCTCAAAATGGCATAGATATTTCCATCATCTGAACTGCTGCTGACGTTTTGTTTGTTTGGCAGAATGTGTTGGAAGATCCATCAGTATTTTTATCAGAAAAGAGAATTCCTAGCAATCAGTTTGGATCAGGGTTCCTCTGTTTATCACCCAACAGCCGGTGGCTGGCATCAGCAGCGAAGGATGGCGTTTTGTTCATCTATTATACTTCTACTATGGTAGGTAGGCATCCAGGCACAGGCTTTGTTTGGTTTACAGGAGAAAGAGGTGTGAAAGGTACTTTCTTTCACTCTAAGCTTTTCTTCACTTGAATATAAGGTGTCCCAGAAAAATTTATGTTGAACATGAACTGACATAGCATTATACAGTACAATTGTTTTTATAATGAATGTGTCTATAATCATACAAACTACTTACTTTCTTCTCCAGTAAATCTTAGGGTAGATAATTTTACTAATCTTCTTTATCTCCTGCAAAATCAATATACTAGAAACTTGCCCCATCTGTAGTAAAAAATTACAAAATCAGAAATCCTAGTCTTTTATATACTTTGTATTGACATTTTGAATTTACTTTTATCTAAAAATAAATCAGCATAATTTACAGATGTATTCATTAGAAAAACATATTTGCTGATACTGCTTCTGTGGCTTTTCTAGGATATGCTTGCTCAAAAGCATTGTCACTCATATCAAGGAGGGGGAATCAGATCCGTGGTGTTTTCACTGGATGGCAAATTCATCCTCGTTAATGGCAAAAATGATGGTGCCCTGGTGTGTCTGAAATGGAAGTATGTATAAAGTGGCAGACCATTATTGATGGTGTAAATTCTTGTATACTGACAGACTAATTTTTGCATATACTTGTGATATAGGCTTCCTTTTTATTAGTCTCAAAGTAAGGAGAAGAATTGGATAGAGATAAAATCACTCCTCTCATCTTTAGAGGCAGTCTCCCTGGCTCATGAAAAGCTTCCCAACCATCTTGTTGGGAATATCTTGTACTTTGGATGTGGTTTCAACAGAAGATATAGGAGTGTCTTCTGATAGATATTACCCATAGTGAGCTTCTTATCACTGTCAAATAAACCATTTGGAAGGGGCTCTCTGAGGATGTAAGGGATGTCATCTCATGAGATACCATTTTAACTCAGAGATTAGGAGACATCACAGCTTTAATGGGAATTCAACTGTGGCTACAGAGCTCTTAACAGAGACACTTGAAACTACAGCTTTTCTGTGGTATAACAAATCAGGTAGATGCATAGATTAAAGATGACTCAGAATTTCTAGTTCTGTGGAAACTTCACTTAATTATGCAATTCTAGAACTCAAATAATATTGAATCATATTTAGAAATATTGAATAGACATTTTTAAACAACTTAATTGTGTTATAAAGAATATTTAATACTTCATCCTTTTCCATAATACACAAAAAAATACATCGGTTCCTTTTGGTTTACTAGGAAGATAAAGAAAATTGAAGTTGAGGAAGCTGCTTTTCACTGGAAATCTCTTCTTCCTACACTGAACACGTCTACTTCAAATGAAAATGTTGTTTTAAAATCTATGGCAAAATGGCAGTTTGATCTGGAATCCACATCAGAATCACTTCCACAAGAGAAATTTAAGGTGTTTTCTTTATTTTTATGGGGAAAAAAAGTTTGACCACTATCCTAAAATTACACATGATAAAAACTGTCCTCAAAACAAACTCTAATCCTTTTGTAAAAGTAGAAGAATACCCCTGAGGATAGGATGAATATGCTTAATTATTAATTTGTGGAATAGTATTATCAAGGAAATAGAATAGTTATGGGAAGATGACATTCATATCTTCAATGTCACTTGGTTTCTTCAGCCACAGAAAACTCTGTGAAAGTCAGTTTCTCCTTACATGAAGTTTTGTGTCATTCCCAGTGTGATGTTACTGCTATACACTGCGTACTACTAGTCCTATATTTTTCCATTGAAATCAAGCAAAACAGTGATTACAGAGATTAGTAGTCAGCCCCTTTGAGTCAAAAGGCTTTGCATAATAGCAATGGTTTGCAGGGTCAAATCTGGGGACTAGTTAGGGAATCAAAATGTCGTAACACTCTCTGGAATTTGGTGGTGGTGTTGCTTCTAATGTAAGTCCATTTTTCATTTCATTTCTGTCTCTCATTTTCTCTGAGTATCTGAGATAGATGTTTATATCCTTAATTTCAGGAGGAACGACTTAAATCTTCCAATGTAGAGGTGACAGAAGAAGATGGAAGCATCACCAGTTTGTATTCAGCCAGTACCAATGACATGACATGGATAGGCCAGAAAATAAAGAAGGTACTTTCATAGAACAAGTATTAATCAAAGCTAGAGTTTTCAGGAGTCAGTAGTGATTTGGGGTGCCAAATTATATGCTGTAAAGGAATCTAGTTTCTAGAGCTTTTCTGACATTTGGACCTCTCTTTTAAGACATTGTGATCTAGACTTTTGGAAATCCTAGGTCAAGGTTATAAACACATCAGAGAAGTTACCTAGCACAACAGGAGCTCTAAAGACCAAAAGACCACATCTACACAAGGAGTAAACTAAATAAAAATTGACAGAGAAATTGGCTTCCTTTAGAAACTTATAAAGACTTTTTTTCTTCTAAATGTCAAAAAATTACCCAGAAGATTATTACCAGAAACCAAGCAGGTGCTCTCTTCTTCCCAAAAGCCAGAATAACAAATTCTACAGCACTGATATATCAGTACTCAACAATATGACAGTAAGTACAAAACCCCTGAGGTTTATTTCAGGTTAAGGTTAAGGTTGAGGTATGTTATGTAACCAAAGTTTTTTAGAAATAAAAGTGCATCAGAGATCTAATTGCCTACAAAGAGGGGATTTCACACTTTGTGAGTCTGGAAACTGCTATGTTAATGTTAGTATAGATTATTTTTTCCCAGAAATATGAATTTATGGACGTTCTTTCTGATATGAGCCAGAGCTGTGTATTTTGTCAAGCTTTTGAGATTCAGTGATGGGACAAAGCAAAATATCATTGCTTTCTGAGTGATCTCAGGAGTGACTTTCCAAATTATGATGCAGTTTCATTAGCATCTCAAGTCAATCTAAGACATACTGCTGCTGAAAGTAGTGTCTTCTCCATCCCTCTCCCAGAAACGTATTTCTGTTTCTGCTTTGATGCTGGCACTCATGCTTTGGTGTCTCTGTTGAGATTTTTTTGACAAATCCTTGTGACTGTGCATACACGAGTACCGCATGACTATTAGTATCAGCTAGGGAAAGGTGATGAGAAGCAAAGGTTGAAGGGCAGTAATGTGGTCCTAGGTTGTTTTAAGCTGCCTGTTAATGTCTTCAGAGACTTGCATCAGACTTTTAGAGGATGGAGTCCATCCAATGTTGGAATGATACACCCCTTCCTTTCAATCAATAGCCATCATCCTATTTAAAGTTGTAAAATTATTTTAGAAAGCAAATTCCAGAGGTGCAGACTAATTGCAAAATGTTCCCTAAGAGATGAATCGGCAAGGCTGTAGGGGCAAAGAAAATTTCACTGCTTCCAGAATGAGTAACAGATGTTAGTTTACTTGTGTCTTTAAATATGGAAATGCTTAGTGACACTGAAAAATCTAAGGAATATAAAATACTTAAATTCTGGCAGTAGGCTTTACCCATTTCAATGTGTCTGTAATAATTTCACTAGTAATTACTTCTTTCTTTAATATATTCTTTTTTTTTAAACTCTGTTGCTGTACAACCAGTTTACAATGTGACCTGGGTGTACAATCTTTTTTCTCTTGACCAGTTCTAAGAATCATCCTATTGAATTAGAATTCTGTCTCAGTTATCCCTTTGGAGTTTTGTTTTCTGTACAGATAATGGTCCTTTACATTATTTCAATCTTTTTTTTTCTCCTCTTGTCTGTTTTTGTCTTTCAACAATATATTTGTTGTACGTCAGGTCATTAGAGAAGAGACTCAGAGGTTTGCTAACCAGAAGAAAGAGCTGCAAATGGGACTTAAGAAGCTGCGTAAAACTGTGAGTTTCTTACAAGGGTAATGGCTCAGCTTACCCAGTTTTGTTTACAAGTACACTTCCTTTATGGCTATCAGCTCAAGCGCTCAGTTACGTTTTTGTCATAAACTCTGAGCAGACAGGTAATAGAGATGTACTTCTTCAGGGACTATACACTGAACCTGTCAGGAACTACTGTCTGGTTCTCACTTTCCTTTGCTCCAAATAAATATTTTGTGCTGCTCTCATACCCTGAGCAATCTATCCCCTCAGCAGGCTAGTTTCTGCCTAACGACCTTCCATTATAGAAACTACTGTCCTCTTCTCGTCCTTCTGTTTCCTTCCATAAAAACTGCTATCTGCAAGAGGATAAGGCAAGACTCACCTAGAGCAGTCTGCCCAGGACCATGTCCAAACAGATTTTATCATCTCCCGGGATGGAGACTCTATCCCCTCTTTGGGCAACCTGTTCCAGTACTCAGTTACCTTCACAGTAGAAAAGTGTTTCCTGATGTTTGGGCAGAGCCTCTTGTGTTTCAGTCTGTGTCCACTGGCTCTGATCCCGTCACTGGGTACCACTAAAAAGAGCCTGATTCCATCCTCTTAGCACCCTCCCTTCAATGTAAATACATTGATGAGATTTCCCCCAAGCCACTTCTTTTTTAGGCTGAACAGTCCCAATTTTCTCAGCCTTTCCTCATATGAGAGATGCTCCAGTCCCATAATCACCTTCATTGGACTCTCCAGTATGTCCATGTCTCTCACCTTCCTCAGCCTGCTAGCAACACTCTCAATACAGCCCAGGATACCATTAACCTTTTTTGCCGCAAGGGCGCATTGCTGTCTCATGTTCGACTTGGTGTCTGCCAGGACCCCCAGCTACTTTTCTGCAAACTTGTTTTCCAGTTGCTGAGCACCCAGCATGTTCTGGTGCATGGGGCTGTTCCTCCCCAGGTGCGGGATTTTGCACTTCCTTCTGTTGAACTGTATGAGATAGATAACAACTTAATAAGGAGATAACAACTTAATAAATTGCTTAGAACCAGAGAACAAACTCTGCACTACAGGTTCTTGGAAAGTATATACAACTTTACATATAACATCCAAAGGAACTTTAAGAGAAAGATTAAATACATTCACATAGTACTGACTGCCTTTAGCTGCAGGCAGCACATTCTACCAATTACCATGAAGCAGTTAAAAGTGGAAACAATTAAAATAATTTTCTCTGATATCAAGTTCTATAGTGTTAAAAACAGCATTTCCTCTATCCACATTCAAATTACTTTTTATTCCTTATACTTATTTTTTAAAAAAACAGATTCAGAAAATGATGTATGAAAATGAACAGGTGCCAGACATTGAGAAACTGGAGCAGCAGGAGTTCAACCTGGATATAGAAGAACAGGAAAGAGCACAAGAAGAGGCTGAACAAGAAGTGGCCAGGGTATGATAGAATTAGGGGAGAACATTTTAAAACTAGCAGTGAAAAGGAGAAAGAATGGTTTAAGAGCAGAAGATGATCTCAATGTACCTGTTCACTGCTAAGAAGCAGGAAAACTTAAAAGTATTTTAAGCCACTTTTTGAAGCAGGTGAAGCTGTTGATGTAGACATTGCCAATTGGAATATGATCTATGCTAGAAACTATAAATCTGACACTGTGGCCTTGGGTACGTTGCTTAAGTTCTATAAAGCTTTTCTTTACATATGAGATGATGCCTTTCAGTAGTAGTAGTATGCAATATAGTTTTTGGAGAAAATAGCTGCGATAGTCTAAGATGATGAAATATTGGTAATTCATTTAATCTGTTAGATTTATTTCAATAACTCAATACAAATTGCCCATATTGTGTGGGTCCCGTCCATGGCGTGCAGTCCTTGAGGACCAGACTGCTCCAGTGTGGGTCTCCCATGGGGTCACAAGTCCTGTCAGGAAACCTGCTCCAGCATGGGCTCCTCTCTCCACGGGGTCACAGGTCCTGCCAGGAGCTTGCTCCAGCGTGGGCTTCCCATGGGGTCACAGCCTCCTTCGAGTGCATCCACATGCTCAGGCATGGGGACTGCCATGGGCCGCAGGTGGAATCTCTGCTCCGCCATCATCCTCCATGGGCTGCAAGAGGACAGCCTGCCGTACCATGGTCATCTCCACAGGCTGCAGGGGAATCTCTGCTCCAGCACCTGGAGCACCTCATCCCCCTCCTCCTTCACTGACCTTGGTGTCTGGATAGTCATTTGTCTCACATTTCTCATTCCTCTCCCTGGCTGCAATTGTTCTTGGTGTTGCACCGGTATTTTTTCCCCCTTCTTAACTCTGTTATCCCAGAGGCGCTACCACTGTCGCTGATTGACTCAGCCTTGGCCAGTGGGAGGTCCAGCTTGGAGCCAGCTGGCATTGGTTCTGTCGGACACAGAGGAAGCTTCTAGCAGCTTCTCACAGAAGCCACCTCTGTAGCCCTTTCGCTACGAAAACCTTGCCACACAAACCCAAATACACTTTTTGTTTTGCACCACATCTTGTTCTTTATCTTGAAAGGTGAGGAAGGAGATTGAGATGGAGAATTTAGTCAACTGCTATTTGCAGGATGTCATCAAACATGAGTGCTGGGATGCTATGTGTGTAAAAGGACGTGCAGTTAAGGTAACCTCTGCTTTCTAACTCATTTTCTACAGTAGTTTATTGCTTCCTTAAGGTACATAGTCAAAATAAATAGAAGTATAACATCTTTCTGATTTGCTTATGGTATGGGAAAAAACTTGCTTTTTCCCAAGTCTCATGCAAATCTTTCATTCTGTTCATTTTGTCTGAGCCTGGCTGATTTTACCTTCTAAGCTGGTTAAGAGTGTTGATAAGCAAATAACCAACTCTTTAATTCCTTGATCTCAGAGAATATCTTTACATAGTGTTGCTAAAAAGAGAGGTAAATATTATTTTTCTGTGTGCAGTCAGTATGACTTCTGCTACGGAGAACGTAAAGGCAAAATTTAACCCTGATTTTGCCTATTTTAAATAGAGGGAGATTAGTCAAACCAATGATACTGGATTCCTGGATTATTTCAAGGGTGGTGAAAGACCAAGTAATTTTATATAAAATCTAGTTCTGGTTGAATTCCATGAATAAAGAGGCCATATCCATACGTTATTAAGAAAAAAAAAAAAGAAAAAAAAAAGAAAAAAAAAGAATTTTAAACTAACCATTTTCACTACCAAAAAGGCAAACATTTTTTATCTTACTCCTGTATTTTTATTATATTGTCTATATTCATTGATCCTCAATTTTATTCCTGATTTTAAGAAGTCTTTATAACTGTTTAGCATTCAGGTATTGGACAAATGAATTGATGGATGCATTCTGAAGAAGTTTTTACTTTGGGTTTTTGATGGTTGGGTGTTTTTTTAAATTTGAACAGTGCTTCCATAAGGCTTGTGAAGTGAAGAATTATCCACTGAAGGAACGTAGTGAAGAAGAGCTGGAAACCTTGGAGAAAGTTCTTCGGTTAAAGAAGATTGAGACAGCTGATCTTACGGTACAATCTCTTCGAAGTACTGCATAAAGGCAGTTCAGATCAGGATGTTCTGAGTTGGCATCTTAACCCTTCTTTAAATAGATACATTTCTGAGGTCCATTTTCTTGTTGTAGAAATTGTCCAAAAAAAAAAATTATCTAGAAGATAAATAAAGATGGAATGTTGTGGTTTTACTCAGAACAAATGTATTAGTATTATAATCACAGAATAGTTGAGGTTAGAAGAACTCTTTGGATGTCATCTAGTCCCACCTTCATAGAGCAATTTAGTCAGGGCCTTGTCCAGTCAGGTGTGGAATATCTCCAAGGATGGAAGATTCCATAACCTCTGTTTGCTACCTCTTCCCATGTTTGACAGCCCTCACAGGAAAAGTGTTTAATTTTGTTTGTTTGATATCCTGTATTTTGATGTCTACCCATTTCCTCTCAATCTGTCACTGAGCACCACTGAGAAGAGTCTGACTGTTGTCCTTACTCCCTACAATCATGTTTTTATATGCATTGCTAAGATCCCCTCAAGCCTTCTCCTTCTTGAGGCTAAACAATTCCACCTCTCTCAGCCTGTCATCCCATGTTAGATGCTTCGAACCCTTAATTGTATTAGTGGTCTTGCTCCAGTATACGCACCTATACATGTGGTGAGGCAGCACCTCGAGTACTGTGTTCAGTTTTGGGCCCCTCACTACAAGAAGGACATTGAGGTGCTGGAGTGTGTCCAGACAAGGGCAACAAAGCTGGTGAAGGGTCTGGAGCACAAGATTTATGAGGAGTGGCTGAGGGAACTGGGGTGGTTTAGTCTGGAGAAGAGGAGGCTGAGGGGAGACCTTATCGCTCTCTACAACTACCTGAAAGGAGGTTGTAGCCAGGTGGCTGTTGGTCTCTTCTCCCATGCAACAAGTGATAGGACAAGAGGAAACAGCCTCACATTGCTCCAGGGGAGGTTTAGGTTGGATATTAGGAAAAATTTCTTCACTGAAAGGGTGGTCAGACATTGGAACAGGCTCCCTAGAGAGGTGGTGCAGTCACTGTCCCTGGAGGTGTTCAATAGGCATGTAGACATGGCACTTTGGCACATGGTTTAGTAGACATGGTGGTGTCAGGTTGATGGTTGGACTTGATCCTAGAGGTCTTTTCCAACCTTAAAGATTCTATGATTCTATAACAGAAGTAATTGCTAGTTAAAAGTAATTAATTAAACTTTCCAGTGTGTGTTTGCATGCTAATTATTTCACTGTTGTTCCCCTGCTCCAGTTATCTGTCACTAAATTTTTATTAATTTTTATTTTTTCTACTAAGATACTAATTCTTTATACTTTTACTTTGTAAATATCTTGGTGAAGTTAGGCGAGTAATGTATCATTCGTAAAAGCATCTGTGCATGGGCACTTTATCGACCCAATAATTTTGTTTACTGTACCTAAACATGCTAGAAAAACACATTCTTTCCACTGAATGTTTTATTAAAGAGAACTGTCTGTAAATCCCATCAACTTTCAACATCTTTTTCCCTATATCTAGATCTATGTCTGTCTTGTACTGGGGAACCTACAAATGGACCCAGTCTTCCAGATATGATAATTTCAATTTGTATTATTTTGACCACTGAGCTTAACTGCAGAATATAACCTCTAGAATTTTTTCATACATGTGCCACTGGATCATGTACAAAATTAACCCCGTTTTCATGTTTGTGATATTCAGGTTCAGAGGAAAAATCTTGAGATTGAGTCTGAGATTGTATTATCTAAGGAAGAAGGAGAGAAGGCAGAAGAAGTAACAGCTGATGATAGTGCATCTTACTGCCTGATTGGAAGTCTGAGCTCACAGTATGGTGGAGACACATCTATCCTATACCACCAAGGGGACTTGCACACCAGGGAGCAGAAAGTCAATCAGATAGTATTGTTGAAGGTGATGTCGTCTCAAATTTGTATTACAGCAGTGAGGCAGCCATATCTGTTGGTTGTTACAGCCACTGTTAGATTTTGGGCATACTGACACTATACAATACAGAGTTGCACAGGTCTCTGAGTTACTGACGTGAAAGCTGATAATGTACATAGTACAGTAGAGCATCACGTGGATTTGCCAGCTTGGGTCTGGAAGAAAAATATTTTTATGAAATTGGTTACCCAGTTTGAGGGTATCTTATTTGCCCACTGGTGCTTCAGTTTAAGAGTTTGTATAGCCAATGCTAGCTTGCACATCTCAGCATGCCCTGTGAAAACGTGACCTCTTTCCCTATTATTTGCTGCTGAATGAAACATCAGCTGGATCCTCACACCATTTTTGTTCTCTCCAGTCTTACCATCCCTTCATTTGGAGTCTTCAATGTTTGTGTTATTTATTATTCATTACTATCAGACTCTTACTTCCTTTACCCTGGCCAGTTTATTAAGTAGTAAATATGCTACAGAATAGGTTTCTTATGAAGATGATCTACAAGGGTAGAAGTGGTTAAGCTACTGTAAAGTTAAACTACTACACTGCCTCCTCCGAGCTCTTTAAGGCTGTAAATGGTAGCAGAGCTCAATGATTGTGCATTGTAATACATAAAAATCTAGTAGATACACTAGTGTTCAAAGTAGATGGAGAAGAAACACAAGGAGCACTTTTAGATGTAAGCTTGGGTGCAACTAGATCTTTCTACTGTCTGACTTTAACGATGCATATTATATATCGAAGTGTAGATATATCTTCAGTGTTCTGGGCCAATGTAGCAAGCTTGCTGAGAGCTAGGTGGCCGGCTAGACATTGAACACAGCCTTTTTTCTCCCAGCAACATTGTACCTTATCTGCCGTTCTGCCTTATTACATCCTAACTTATCATAGTAGAAATCAATGAAATAATCATGGACACAATATTTATTGTAATACAAATTGCAAACAGCTAAGCATCTCAAAATGTGAAGTTTAATGATAGAACTGAAAACCTTTTCATGTTTTATTTTTGTAAATTGACACAGTAGGAGATACATAGTTTTCTCTCTTAATATTCTACTTTCTTTGATGAGATCAATTATTTAGGCTAAAGGAAGACTTTATTCCACTAAGAATATATGCTTTTTAAAGTCATGATAAGGTCTCAGGTGTTTTAAAAAAATTGGTTTCCAATGTTTTTTTATTTAATGGGCACATTTTACTTATGTCAGACAGAAAATTACATGAAAGCATATCAAAACTGCAGGTTGCATCCCTTAAAAGTAAGGAAAGTATGCCCTTAACTCTGCCTCCCTGCACCTATGATTTACAATCTCTAGATTTACAGGTCACGTGTTTTTTTTCTTTGAAGCCCCTTCTTCTTTCAGCCAAAGAATGCAAAAAACAGCAAGTAGAAGACAGCCTAATTTTTTATCTAGTTTTGACAGCAGTATAATTCTTTCAGAATCTTTGTCAAATGGAAAATATGTAGAAGAAAAGGAATAAAAATTTCTAGAAAAAAAAAAGATAATTTGTCCACCTCCATTTAACAAAGCTTGAACTCTGCCCTCATGATTTTCACAAAAGGACTTTACCAGTTTATCTCTGTCACACACACAAATACACGCATGTATGATTCTGATGGCTTCAGGAGTGGTATACAATCATGGATGGATGTGACCTGTGCAGTATTACTGTTTCCTTTTTTGCTATTTCAGGACATCATTTACAAAGTGAAAACTGCTTTTAATAAGGAATTTGACATAGTTGCACAACAAAAGAAGCATGAGATAACACGAGTGAAAGAAAGAAACCTGAAGATCCGAGAAATCTTGGCACAGCTTGACCTCCAAGTGGAAGTGTGGGAGCCCGCTCTTACAGATGATGAGATACCGGAGCGAGCGCTCACTGTTCAGGATTCAGAGGTATCTGAAAAATAAATTTTTCTCTTTCACCCACTCAAATACAGTTCTCTAATTCTTCTCATTTCCAGACATTGTGTCAGTACTGAAAAGCCTTCAAACATGTGTCTGTGTACTTAAAATAATCTTTTTGACTCTTTTGCTTCCCTTACCTTTTTAGGGAGAAAGCTCTTAAGTCAATCTGAAATTAATAAAATGTATACAATCTTAATTTATTTCTGTTAATTGCTTGTAAATTAGGTAGAAATTGCCCCTGTTCCTGACTATAAGATTGCATAGGTATCCATAGATAAGGGTTTCTCTGTTTTCTCTGAGGACCATTTTGAAACTAAGTAGTTTCAAACTAAGTGTCTAGGTACTGAAGCATACTTAGTATGGTACTTATAAATTGAATTGATAATTTATAAAGAAACACCATATTTCTTATACAATATATTCTACTGATCTCATCTGCTCTTTTGGTCAGTCTTTCCCCACTTCCCTCTGCTCTTCCACCAGTCCATGTTGTTCCACTGTCAGAAAAGGTATGCACAAAACACAACTAATATCAACAAAAAAAGAAAAGAACCCTGATATGAATCTCATTTTCTTCCTTCAGATTAAAGTTGAAAGATACTTGACTCAACAAGAGAGAGAAAAAGAAGTAGTGCTGGCTAAGCTTGAAATGGAAAGACGCCTTGCTGCTATGGTACTTAAAGTAGAATCCTTTTTACTAAATAGGTCTTTGTCTCTGGTTAGGCTTATTGAGTTAGTGCTGCACTGGAATATTCCAGTAATGTAGTATGGGAGAATAAATTTAAAATTATAGGTAATGATAATGTGTGCCTTTTCTCTCTTATTATAGTTTACAATCAGAACTACATAGACCAGCTGGGGAAAGAAAAGATTTAGTGTTAGGCTCACAATTTTTAAAAATGTGCTTAGTGGCAATTAAAAATACCATATCAGGTGACTGGGAACTAGATACTTTTCTAAATGCACGCTACTGCTCAATCAAGAGCTTTGTGCTTGGTATGTGTTTGACTGAGTGACCTCTGTTCTTCAGGGATCAGACTAGAAGATCGTAATGCTTCCCTCTGGGTTTAAAATGCCTCTGTGAAAAACCTAAGGTGGTTCTGGTCCAAAGAGAGAGACGTAATAATAGAGTGACACTACCACTTCATCCTAGCCTGCCAACTGGCCAGGAATAGTCTATGCCTATGTATTCTTTCCAAAACTGCCAAAATGGCAATTTCAGTAAGTTATTTGGTACATGAACATCTGTCCACTACAAAAAACTCTGAGGCTTTCAGCATATCTCATATGCATCACTGAAGAGCATTAATCTGCTAGTGACACACAGTATAATTGTACGTGTGATCTAGAGGTGAACTACCCTATTATCGTTCTCAAAACTGCCTATTACTACACATCCTTTTGTACATTAAAATATTTTTTGTGGTCATTCCCAGGACAATGAAAGGCTGCGTGCTCTTAATGACATGATGGGTGGAGTGCTAGAAGTCAAAAAGGAAGACATCTTGAAAATGGTGAGCTGTATTTCTGCTATATCATTTAGGTAGCTTATGGGCTTTTAAGGAAAATGTGAAATTCAACTAGCAATTATTGCCAACCCAAGTGATAGAAGAAACTCGGAGAATTGTAGAATTGCATTATGCCTAGATAGACTCTGTAAGAGACCATGTACTGGACTCAAAAGGGACCAAAACATTCTAGTGCCTGCATGTGCTTTACCCATCAACACCTGTCCTCATCACAGTGGAACACAACAGGAACAGAATCGAGTATTACCATTACAACAACTGTATTGTTGGGGGAAGGGTCTATTATCCTTGGCTGTGATCTTACAGAAAATTACTGCGTTCCATTTAACTCACCATATATAGATAGTACTGTAGTAAAAGAAGGAAAAAATGTGAAGGAATGTCACAGAAAAAGGATAGGGCAGACCCAAGTGCTCTCCCTAGAATTGATCTGTTTTGGAAAACTAGGACTCCACTTGGAAGTATACGTTAACATGGAGTTAGATTTGGGGTTCTGAAACAGAAAATGTGATTTATCTTGTACTGGCAGTAGAATGTTTGAGTACAAAATACTTGTATTTTACAAGATCCAGCAGTGAATTCCTGTAAGGAAGAGAGACTAGGACAATATATATACACCAAAACTACTGGAGCAAGTAACAGACCAGAGAAACAATATATATGTTACTTAGGCTTAAGGTTTGTACCTTAGTTACCACTAAGAAATACCTTTCATTAAATTTGATGCGTGCTATAGTTTGTTAGTGTGATGATGGACACTTAATATTGCTTTTGAAGCATATTTGTCTTTAATACTTTCAGGATATTCCTCCACCTCCTTTTATATCCAAGCCTGAGCATGTTTGGAATGATGAAGAGAAGAAAATATTTGAAGAACATGAGAAAAAAGTCAAGGAGCTGAATGAAGAAAAAGAGAAGTATAGAAGGGTACATTAAAATAAGAAAAGAAGTGGTTTTGTTCCCAGTGCTTATGACCAAAGTTTCTGATCTTTCTCAGGAGCTACATCTAAAACTGAATAGTAATAAATAGAATAAACGATGAACAAAGGAAGAACAAAAATCATGTGGCATATTAAATAAGGCCTAGCTTAGACAGTAAAATAAGGCAATCTCTTACACCAATATGTGCCAAACTTGTGATACCTGATAAAAGGTAACCTTCCTTCACAAATGTACCAGTATTCCTAGAATTTTTTTTTCAGGTTCCATTCCCAGAGTTGTTGCTGCCATACACAAATAATACAATTATATTTATCCTTCAAAGTGGTATTTGGACAACATAACTTGGTAGCCTAGCAGCACCCTCCTTCCAAACAAGTAATTTCTGGGACCTTTTGGCTGAAAGATACTGTTCCATATTGTGCATTCTCCATCATCTGATATATTATATCAGAGCTTCTTTGTTCCTCCAGATGTAATAATGCTGCTCTTGTCCTTCCCTTCCCCAGGCACTGGAAAATGAATTGAAGAAACTTGAAGCTTCCATTCAGGAAACAACACAAAATTTTGATGAGACTGTGTGCAAACTGTCTGAAAAGAAAGTGAAATTAGAAATGGTCATCTGTCAGGTATCACAGAGAACATTAATTTTTCATCTTTGCCTCTGTGCAGCAGGAATGTTAACGTTTTTAATTACAATCTTTTCACAGGAAGAACTCAAAATAGTCAATCTTGTTTATGCTTTACTGTTGGATGAAGAGTTGGACACCAGAGAAGCTGGACTTCATAATTTCCTTATGAAAAAGGAGAAAGAAAAAGTAAGTTATCATTTGGAATGCTGTTCTTAGGAAAAGTGTAATATTTACAATACAGTTTCTTGTGAAGACTGCTCTTTTTAAATAAAAATTGTGCCATACATTATTTTCGGACAATTTACAGGGTCACTGATTTTTTTTTTTCAACTTGTGCAGGTGACATACATTATAAATACATACATTTTTTTAATAGATACTCATCTGGGTTCATCTGGAGTTCTTTGGTAAAACTCCATATGATCAGAAGGGCATGCTGTTATTTGTTTGCTATATATAGTATTTTTTAGTATCCGGTATCAAGCTGAAAGCACCAATTATGGTGCTTTTATGACAGGAAGATGCACAAAAGAATGTGTAATGCCATCACCTTTTTCACTGAGGTGTCTAATGTAGGCCAGTATTATCCCGTTTGCCCACTTTGTCTTCGTGGGGCTGTTCCTGAGTCCACAGATCATATAGTAACACTTCCTCATGTCAGATCTACTCAGCTTGTACAGGCCTCTGTGTTTGGACCTGCAGGCAGCCATTTGTATGTGAGCTACACAGAGAGATTCCAAAGCAGGCATCTAGCTCCTACCACTGAATAGGCTGAACTGGTTTTAAAATTATCTGAGGCCAAGTGTATACCAGCTTACATTTTTCAAAATATATCTTTTTTTTTTTATTTTCTAAATGTTCCCATTGGTATATCTTTTGGTCCATGTAAACTGTCAAATACAACAAAACTGTCTCCCCAGCAGAGTACAACTATTTAACAACCTTCATAAAACAGATGAGCTTAGTATCCTGACATGTAGCAGAACAGTGTCATGACAACAGGGAAGCTGCATTCTAAAATGAAGAACCCTCCACTGATTAGCATTTGAGACTTTTCGACTGGTCTTACCTGTGATGACAGGAAAGAAAAAGGAAATCTCTGTGCAAGTAAAATCAAGTGTCAACATAGGTTCTTACATTCAAAGTTTAAACAGAAGACTTGTAAGCATTTGTATAAGATATTTCTTACACAAATTTCTTACTTTCTTTAGCAGTGGACTATTTTAATTTTGCACCTGCTTACCTTTTAGCAGTCTCTACAAGCAACCCCCTGAAGAAGGCATTATATTTTTAGTAAAAATAGCTCACAAGGTTTTCTCTAGAAATAAGAAAGTGTCAGCTTCATCAGTGTATATGAATGGCCATTCAGTGCTGCTGGCTGAGTTTCATTCCTGAAATCTTTTGGTTTTGCCATAGGTCAAGACTGCAAAAACAATCCAGACTACAAAAAATAAAATTGAGGCTTACACAGACACCTATGAAAAAGCAATGGTTGAAGAGAAGGTGAGACTCTTGAAAAAACACAAGGAGGTTCAGAAATTAAAAAGTTAATGCTGTGTCTTGATAATGAGAAGAGCATACTTCACTGCGGACATTGGATGAGTTCTGGTCAACTTGCTCATCACTGAAATTAAGCAGTAAAGGAGAGTATGTGCATAGAAAATTTATGAAATCGTCCAGATTCCCATGATGCTTGGAAGTGGTTGGAATAACATTGTATTCTGTATTTCTAAGATATGGGCAGGTTGATGCTTTTTTAAAATAACATTGTGGTGACAAGAAAGCTTTCTGTTTCCCTCCCAGAACCTGGAACGTGGTTTTGCAAAGGAGTTTGCTGACGTACCTGCCAATCTCCTTGATGAGCTTTTCCAACTTTACAAACATCGACCAAAGTAAGATCCCCCCCTGATTCCATCTGTTGAAATACTAACATTTCTTGTGAGTCAAGAATGAGAATGCTATTTATTTCAATAGTCTAAATTATTTTGATAGTCAGTAGACTGCCTCCTTTTTATTGGATAGTTAACAACGGTTGATTTCCTATTGCGCTAATGATTGCTATTTTGAGTACTTACATTTCCTTATTCACTCCACACAATCTGTTTTAAATGCAATCTAAATAATCATTAGATCTCAAAAACATATATTCTTATTTTGTGTAAGATGCAGTCTTACCTATTTGTTCTTTGCAAGAGATTGAGAGTATGAAATGTTCTTAGCTGGTTGTGAGCTTCTTTTATGGAAGAGAAAATAAAAAGTAAATACTGTATGTACTGTGTATGTGCACTAGGACCCCAATGACAGAAATGCTCCTTGACACTGCTAACCCATATGGGGATTGTTCAGGCTCAGCTGAAGATTACAAAGATGCACTTACCCTTTTAATGAAAGCCATGGATGAACTGGATAGTCCTGAGCACATGCCTAATGGCTTAGACCCATCTATATGGGAACATTTTTGTCTAGCTAGACGAAATAAAGTGGAGAGTGAGGAGCTGGTATGTAAAATTCTTTATTTTGCCAGTATACTTCTTGATATTTTCAGGTCTTAAACTTCTGTGGAGTTCAAGTGTAGGGTCAAGCTAGTGCTGAAATGACAATGCAGTGTAGACAAGCTGCATTTGAGTTTGAAAGCTGCTTCTGGCCACATTAAATTCAGAATAATAGAAATGTCATCAAGGGAAACCAGCTTTAGTTCCCCTTCAGAGGAAAAATTAGCATATTAATGTGGACAGATTTGGTCAGAATGATTGTGACCTTGATATGGTTTCATTAAAAAAAAAAAAGATAATTTTCCTTTTCTCTATCCATACCAAAAAACTGTTAAGGTATTTGATTTCCATCATCTGTCGGACTCATTTTCTCCCATTAGCATTCTGCACTTGCATCAATGCATCCCCATATTTTTCAGTTTAAAAGCATGAAGGTGTAAATCTGAATTATCCAGAGACAGAGATACATGACCTTTGACCAAGAGAGAAGGAAATATGATTTCCCTTCATGTGAATAAACTATGCATAAATGAATAAATTATTTTCTTAGCAGAGTGTAAGGATTGTAACCTCTATGTCTCATGTGCTCTACTGGGATTTTCAAAATGCCAGGCTGCATGTTTATACATACATATGTCTTCTTAAGAATTTGTCTTCTCTGTTCTTGAAGAGGCTTGCCCTGACATAGTGGCAAAGTTGAATAAGTTCAGAATCTCATGATATTGCTTTCTTAGGTGAAATGGAAAGCCCTAACACTGGCAGAGATGCAGGCCTTTCTCCAGAGAAGAATGGATGACAATGAGAAGATTAAATCAGAAATAGAAGACATTTTCCAAGAACTCACTTGGTAATTTTGTTTCTTTTCCTATGTTCAGCTGTATTTTAATACTCCACCAACACAGAACCAAAAGTTACACACAGAATTACACAGCTGTGTTCTCCAAC